>NC_056725.1:340058346-340343346 GCF_019279795.1 Protopterus annectens
GTATCCACAAATTTTTATAGCATGGTTTCCAGTAATTTATTAAACCTTTCTACTAAACTATCAGTCTGTTGATAATGGACTAATGTCTTCAGCTGTTTGATCCTAAAGGACTGCCATAACTAGTGTAGTATCATTCACATAAAGGATTCCTTGGTCAGTTAATATCTCCTTATGAATAGTCATTCTAGAGAATTAATAGTAGCAGTTCCCTAACAATAGGTAGCTTTGCAAATTTCTAGGTTTAACTAATGGTGTCAAGATGTCCTTAGAAATACATTTAAATGCTAATCCCATGATACACATTAGGATCAAGTGATTCTTATATCAAGAACAGATTATGGTTTTCTGACACAAGACCAAAATCACAGAAGTTCTCTGTCTTTTTCATTATGCCTATTAAGAACAATCTGGCTAATACCCTTGCCTTAGTTTTTTCACTCTCCATGTGACCTGTCACATGACTGGATGAGTTTCATTATTCACGCCTTATAACAATATTTGACATGATTAACTTCTTCTTTTCTTTACTTACTCTATATAAAACTGAGCTTTTGATTCAAAATGGGATATAAGAAGTAATAGAAGCATCTGCTCACTATCTTTCCCACAACCTTAGTTATATTCTGTCTTCTATTCCTCATCTTACTATTGTGCCTTTATAAAGTTCATGTATTTTTCCTTTAAGTCCACTAACACAGAGTTATTTTTTTCAGTAACTTGCCTTGAGGATGAGGGCATGGATTTCCCCCAAAAACATTGCATTCAAACTAGTTGTATATGTTTTCCAGTACATTTTCTTTGGTGTGTTTTATTTATGGATTCCCCAATGACATTGGTACTCCAACCTCTTCTATATATTCCCTTAGAAGGTATAGTTCCTATCAAAAGTTGCATTAGGTTTTACTTTTTTGCTATCAAGACAGGTTTCTGTACTGTACTGTATTTCTTTCTCCTTCCACTTTTGTGTAAGTTGATATCCACTGTCACTTTCTTTTTTCCTATGGTTGACCCTCACAAGACCAGGTATGTCAAAAAAATAATTAACATTTTTTTTTTCATTTCACAGAATCCTGATGCTTAGAGTCCACCTCCACTTGTATGATCTGCTTTACACTAGCAGAAACAGGCTCATACATTTGCATGTCTGCTCACTTTTTTGCATTCACTTTGTTCTGATTGTTTTCATTCAAGTACATTCTTTTCCATATGTTTATCTCAGTTTCACTGCTAACACTTCTAGTAAGACTGTGGTAACTTATGTTTTGTACTGATTTTTACTGGAAAATTTGCTCATCAGTTCATCCAAAGTTCCTATACTAATTTCTGTTACAGTATTGGATTCCTGTTGTTCCATCAATGGGACTTTTCTGATAACAGACAGGATCTTTTCTGTTGTCTAACCACAACCAAATTATGGCTGCTGTTATATTCTCTGTGCTAACTCCCTTTCCTGTTTTTTTCATTCTAAACCTCTGTGTGAGACTGCAACTGGATTCTTCTTCTTCCCACATTTTACATAGTGTTTTATAATTACACAATATTATTTCTTATCCTGTATTAAACAGGGATTGCAGCTAGAGGATGTCCACAGTTCCTCAGGAACACACATACAGAGATATTCCATGCAATCGTGAATCCATATTAGCTCCATTTTTGTCTATTATTAATCATGTTTATACACCATGGTACCCTTGATAAGGGAAATTATGCTTCCTGAATCAAGCAGTGCTTGAAATTCCCTTCCTTATAAAAACACAAAAACACAGAAGATTTTTTTTCTAACTTGGTTGTAACAGTGACACAGGTCTAACTCAGATACCTAATATGTTGGGACAACTTCAGTTAAAGTATTCATTTCAATTATTTTCTGTTTCTGACATAATCATTCACATCCGTGTTTGCAGCACAGAACTCAGCAATGTCACCCCATTGGTACAAACTAACATATTACTTGCTGCATGTCTGTTTCTTAGAAGATGCATTTCTTACTCCATCATTCCCTTAGAATCAGAGAAAATGTATTTGTATTTATTTATTTCCATTTGTTTACAGGGAGAGTCTGACTGGGCCATTGCTGGCCCAATTTCAGCGGAGGCCTGGGGAGAAAAGCTCCACAGATGCAATGCTGTACTAGTACATAAGACACATCGAGAATTACAGAGATTTCACAAAACTGCAACTTTCAAATATATAAAAACTACAATAATAATGGACTCAGATACACATGTAGAAATACAAGAGATAGTATAGTACATAAAATTGATATGTATAAGTTCATACAGTACATTTGAGTGAATACAGCACTTATCAAGGTGGAATGAGTTTGTTTTGGTGTAGTGACAGATAGAAGAAAAATGGGAAAAAGAAAGAGAAGGAAAAAGCTAAGGGTAAAACGTGGTACTGACAGGCCAAGAGATTCTGACACTGGCAATTCAGAGGGAGAAGAAGGATAAAATGGGGAGGAGACATTGGAAGTAGGAAAGGGAAGAAAGAAGGTGGTAAGGGAGAGCTATTTAGGGGAAGCCTGATAGTTAAACAGCAATGCATCATTAGTTAATAAACATTCTACTAAATGCATTAGTTTATTGGACTTCCAGGGATCATTATGCAGTTTGTTTTCTTATTTCACTCACTTTTTTGCACTCACTTTGCTCTGGTTGTCTTCATTCAAGTACCTTTCTTTTCCATCAGTTTCAGTGCACCACTTCTAGCTCTTTTAAGCTCTTTCAAAGCTGTCTACTGCTAGCATTTCTAACATCTTCGATTTGTTTTACTGTTGCCACCAGGTTCAGTCTAGAGTATTACAAGGTACTTCATTTCCTGCTTCTTATGAGTTTATCTACATTAAAGGTTCAGTTGTGAAGTTTTATTTTTTGTACCTTCGAGGGTTATACCAACCTCAATCAGAAGTTCTTTATTAAGTAGGACATAATGCATGCAATCAGTTTCTTCCATACCTATTGTATGTTTTTAATGCCTGTCCCCTCAGCTGGGACAACAGAATTTTTGTCCATTCTGCTTGGCTCCTGTTGTGTATGGGTTTATATATCTATTCATATAAACAAAAACACAAGGGAAGATTGAAATTTTAAGATAACTGTCATTTAAGATGCATTGATTGCCAGAATTAAAACATCCAAGTTACAAACTTAAGAGAGTGCTTTTATTCTAAGTCATGATTTCATATGATCAATGTCTTTCTGTTAAAACTATAAACCCTTAAAGAAGCTCAACATCAAATACTGTAATCAGCCATTAACATTCGAGACAAGAGAATTCACTCACTAGGACATCTGAGAACTGTAGGCCTCACAAGGTTACCATGATGAAAGGGAGGAAGGATACCACCCTGCTGAAGTTAGCACCACAAAGTTTCAGGAATTTGGTAACAACAGACTTCTGAAATGTCTTCTTATGCCATCGGGTACGTATAAGGAGAGCTCTGGATTTTAGATGCAGATCCTTGAGGAGCATCACAATAACCATAAAGAATGTTATGTTCATAAAGTTGAAGAAAGTATTCTAAGAACTCAGCCAAGAGAGGAATGGAGAAAGGACATTTTGCCAGTAGGGACAACTGCAAGTAGGGGTACAACAAAAAGGCAAGAGGGGGTTGGAACTTGCTGGAGAAAACTGGCAAATGAATCAAATTATTTGGGAGTAACAGATTTGAATGAGGCCTGGAAAGGACTGCAGGTTAGAGACTGCCTTCCCTACCGGGGATTGATATTAGAGTACAGGCAAAAAGAAAGAGATGGCAAGTCCTAAGTGAAAGACTTGCTCTGGTAGAGTTTTTAGTTGAATATAGAAAAGAGGCTGCTGTCAAAAAGGGAATATTATTAAGGCATATAAAATATTGCATGATAAGTATAAGAATCAATTGCAGAAGGTTAGAGAAGATTGGGAGGAGTAACTGGAACAGCAATTTACAAGGGAACAATGGGAGGACATATGTATGGTTTCCAAGTATGCATCAAAGTCCAGAAGTTTTGGGGGTTTTGCATGGAGGTCTTTGCATAGGTATTTTTATACCCAAAGTAGATTTCAAAGAACTTTTCCTCAAGTAGATAGCAAATGTTGGACGTGTGATAGGGAAGAAAAAGTTAACTGGGAACATGTTTTTGAATGTAATGAACTGGCAGATTTTAAAAATTCCATACTGAATACATTGTTTAAATATCAGTGATAAAATGGCTGTAACTAAGATGGCAATTCTTTTGAGCTGGAACACTTGATCTGAATTGCCAAGACATAGAAAGTCCTTATTAATTTTAATTCTATTGGCTGCTAAAAAGGCAATTACTAGAAAATGGAAATCAAAATCTAAACCAAGTGTGTTTGAATTACTGAATAGTGTAAAAGAGAGAAAGAACTGGAGATGGGATTTTTAGAAAAGGGAAGGGGCAAATTGTGTAGAAGTAGATGGAATTTATGGGAACAATACATGGAAAATAATGGCCAGAAGGAGTGGGGACACTTAAGGGAAGGCAGGAATTGATCAGGTATGTAAAATTGGACTAAATGAGAGTTGTAAAGAATGAAAACACATATGTAATATATAATGTATGTAAATGAAAAAAATGTCAATATGGTTTGTTTTCTTTTCTATTAATGCATGTTTCCCTATGTCTTAAGTGATAATTTAATAAATGTGTTTAAAATATAGTCGGCTAAAGAAAGAATGACTATTTGTTAATCATCTCAAAATGAGTGTGAACAATTCATCTTTTGAGCTTCACTCTCATGATGAACTTCTTGAAATCCATTTATCAAACACATAACAAGGTGGTTAAGATTAGAGACTTGATCATAATGACCAGCTTTTTGCAGGAGTCTAACAGCCCCACAATACTGTTACATGTTAATCAGCACAGGGAGGATAGACATTAAAAATGAATTTATGTATTGTCAACTTACTTTTTAGTTACTGACTTCTATAGAGAAGTCAGGTACATGACCTCCGAAGTCTGCTCTTCTGGCATCAACTTAAACAGAAGTGAGATTAGCATCATCATACAACAGCCAAAAAAGCAGGAAACAGTCACTTTGTCATCTTCTGCCTATGTCTAGAATAGCCTTCAGCTACTGCTAAGACATGGAAAGAGCTTTCTAAACCTAACATACAGTACTCTACTAACAGGTGAAGTGGGAAAAAAATGTATTTTATTTATTTATTTTTTTTAACATTTGTTTACTGGGAAAGTCCGACTTGGAACAAAGTCAATTTTCAGTGGAGGCCCGGGGAGAAATGCTCCATATGCATGCCTTTGGAATGTAGGTAGAAACCAGATTACCCAGAGGAAACCCACACAAACACAGACGAGACATGCAGACTCCACACAGAAGGCATCCCAGCCGAGAATCAAACACTATAACTTGTTACATAAGAAAACAATACATTTAAAAGTATGTCAACCTCTTCTTTATGCCTTGATTACATTAATGCACCTTACTACTCATATAATCTAGCTCTGAAATAATGCATGTTCACTGACACATTATACAATGACCCCATATTAATATTCCAAAACGTGCATGCTGATTGGTCAGCGTGCATGTTGTAAATCAGACTTATACTAATGGAAAAAGGTCTGGTTGCCAGGACTTTTTCCATTAGTATGTCTTTTTTTTACAGCAATGGAGAACGCAATATCTCCATTGCTTTTTAGACACTGTCTCACTATGTTAAAGGAGTTTAACATAGTGAGACAGCTTTATAAAAAGTAACTGAGATCTTCCTTTCTCCGTTGCTTTTTTTAAAGCTGTCTCGCTATGTTAAATGAGTTTAACATAGCAAGACAGCTTTAAAAAAAGCAATGGAGATTCTCCTTTGCTTTTTGTAAAGCTGTCTCGCTATGTTAAACTCCTTTAACATACTGAGACACTTTGTAAAAAGCAACGGAGATCTTGCTTTCTCCATTGCTTCCACCCACAGCTCTGATGTACTGCGTAAGCATACGCATGCCCAGTACATCAGAACTGCTGTAGAATACCAGACAGCTGCAGAAGGGCAACAAGCAGGCATTATACAATGCCATTATTTAAGAAAAGTAAGTATTTTTTTCTTAAATGATGTCATTGTATAATAGCAATAACCCACTTCTGGGTGTGGGTAATGCTGGATTTACCCATGGTTGTCTTTGTTTGGCCACTCGGGTTTCGCCCTTGTGAACAAACCACACCAACCGTGGGTAAATCTAGCATTACCCACACCCAGGTGTGGGTTATTGCTATATTAAATTAGGAGGGTGGTGGTGCTGCGGTAGCGTTGTTGCCTCACAGTAAGATGTTGCCTTGTTCGATTCTCAGCTAGAGCGACTTCTGTGTGGAGACATGCGTGAATGGGCATACCTTCGTTGAAGGTTGTGCATCAGGGCCGGCAACTCGGCACATAAAAATCTACTGCCAGTCATTAGTGGAGCGGAGTTCCGCTGTGGCGACCCCTAACCGGCAAAAGCTAAAAGACACAACAACACCATATTCAGATTCATCATATTAATAGCAAACAAGACATAACTATTAAAAATGTGAAAAATAACTATGTGTACATTAATGACTGTTATGTGTGTTTTAATGCTATTTAACAAAGCTGCAGTTTTTAAAGTGCCTGTATTCGGATATGGATCACTACCATTATTAAACTCTGTTTACTAAACTCCTCATTGCTTTACTTTATTATTATTATTATAAGTTAAAATGCTGAGTTATTTAGAAGCTACAGCATTGCTTCTGGTAATAACAGACTTTTGATTTTATTTAGAGTCAGCTGTTATGTATATTACTGTTGCCAGCTCCATATCATTGATTTACTTAACATAATCTTGTATATTTGAAATGTATGCATATGCTACCATTGTATTATCTGTGTTTTGTTTGACAAGAGCTTTTTCTCCCAAGGTCCCCTCTGAAAAGCAGATATAACCAGGTTAACAAAAATAATGTTAATTAATTAAAGTAATCAATCCATCAATCAATCAATCATTTAATGCATTCATTGTAATAAGGAGAAATGCCAAGCAAATGCATTAAAGCAGCACCAGCTAAAACATCCTGCAAATTCCCTTCTGGAGAAAATCAGCAATGGTTGTCATTGTTTACCATTACCCAATCACTGATCATTGGAATGCTTTCCTCACATTTTCCAAAAAAAATAGTTTTGGAATTTTGATGAGGAAATATGTCATTTAAATAAACCATCTTTTAGATTAAATGCATTTCTGTAGTCAAAACATTACATTTTACTTAAACCATCCTCACTGAGTGCATGCCTCTGGACTAAAGACCCTATATTTTAACTCCTCAGGAAAGAGAACACTTGAAATTTGCAGTGGAATTTTAAAACTGGGTTTCTTTAAGGGAAAAACCCTCTGCACCCTTACTTTGTGTATAAGGGTCGACACACTACACAGTATGTATTAATATAACCTAGTTATAAGGTAAGTATGGAAAAGTAAAATTCAAAGTACAATGACTTCCATTAAACAGACTAAATGTTCAGCATATAAACACCTTGAGAAAACAACTGTAAACATGTTGTATACTACAGTGTTGTTCATACTGATCACTGCTGCAGTAGCCTTAGCTATATAGGTTATACCTTGCCAAGGATATAAAAGCCAGCCAGCTTCCAAAACATCTGGGCACCTAATGTCAAGCAGCTTGAGCTGAGCTGATTAAAGATAAGTTGGGGTGTGAAGCCCTACAGAGCTTCACTGCTACAAAAGAGTACTGTCCTCTGAAGGTTCTGAGGATTGACAGTTGCTTGCGCTTTCCTTCGCTAGACAGATAAGTTTCCTTTGGGGGAAAAAACTACCATTTTCTTATTTCTTACTGATGTTTTATTACTTTTCCTCTTCAGAAAAGTTATTTTAAATCTAGGAGTATTGTGTTTTAATAGATTGTCTTCAGATTGTAATGTACTTTTAAATGGAGCACTCACTGCTTCTCTCAGTGTAAAAGTAGTGCTATCTAACTGATAAGCCATTTTCTATGGAGAAATTGTGTTTATTTTAAGGTTGTGAAGCTGCCATAGCATTTGAAAGTGCTTTTACTTTGTTTTTTCTGTTAAAAATTTGACTTTTGTGGCCTGGTAGTTTTACTGGCATTGTTGCTT
The DNA here is from genome assembly GCF_019279795.1 of Protopterus annectens. Taxonomy (NCBI): domain Eukaryota; kingdom Metazoa; phylum Chordata; order Ceratodontiformes; family Protopteridae; genus Protopterus; species Protopterus annectens. The sequence goes on from NC_056725.1 coordinate 340,066,460, forward strand.
GTTTTCCCCAGGATAGAGGCATCATTTTCAGCTTGACCATGGAACAGATTGTCACCCCCATGGTCACTCCTTCTTCCAGCCACAAAAAGAAAAAGTTAAACAAACAGCCTTTGCCACCACAGTGGGCTAGCAGTTTGCCTCAGCCACAGGTGGGTGACTATGCTGAGGCCATGTATTGTACCTCAGACCACTCATCTTTTACCCCAGATCCCTCTGGTGTAGAACCTATAACCACTATGGACCAATGGTTAGCCACATCCTCTGTGGCTGTTGGGATAATTCAGTGGGCAAGGGAGAACCATTTTTATTAGTCCTGGGAGTGGGAACAGGGAAGGGTTCTCTGTTGCATCCGAATGCTGAGCCCATCCCTGGGAAGCAGCAGCTGCTATTACTACCACAGTTGGTCCCATTTTTCCTGTCAAAAATTAATTAGAAAACCAAGCATGCATCTATTCCTCCTCAAATTTCTTTGGGTAGGAATAGCTTACTGGAACTGTTGCATGGTTTGATTCAGGCTATTGATCCTGCTGGTAGAGTAGTTTCTGGAAATACAAAAAGGGATGCCTTCTTTCCTGAAGAGATTCATGATTCTGAATTTGAACAGGAAGATACAGGTACAGATTCAGGATTTTGTCCTCAGATTTCGGATTTAGACTCAGAGATAGACCTCGCTTTCTGACTATCCATCTGGAGGTTTCTCCTTCTCTGAGAATATTGATTGAATGTCCCAGTGTTTTCGGTGGGAGAAGAGGTGTCTCAGTCCCCCAAAAAATACTATGAGTTGTTCCAGAAGGATTTTTCCAGAACCTACGCTCATTCCTCCTGTCCTATGTGCTTTAGAGGATATGCATCTTACTGCCTCCAATTTTCCTGATAGTCAGAAAGCTGTCCCTAAAAAAACAGACATGATGTATAAAGTTCCTCAGTCTTCCATTTTTATACATTATTCCTATACCTGACCCAGCAGCTATAGCCTTAGTTGACTTCTCTGCTGCTAAGTAATTAGTTAATTCCAACTCTACTCTCTCTAATAAGGATGGGGAAATAATCAATATGTACAGGAAAAAGCTTATACTTCTGCAACTTTGAATTTCAGAATTTTAAATTGTCAGGCTCTCATGTCAAAGTTTGTTATGACATATTGTGAAGGTATGAGGGATGTTTTATTGACACTTTCTTGTGAAGAAAACCCGCTTTAAATAACATAGTTTCCTCTATTGCACAGGTCACTATTCATGGTTTACAGAGTGTATGACTCTTTTAATACTTCTTTCAGAGCTATGGCCACTGGTACTATTATAAGGAGGCTTGATCGGCTGCATTTGCAGAAACTCCCAAATGGTGTCAAAAGTGAGATTTCAAATTCTCCCTTGGATAGAGATCTAGCACTTGGGCCCCTCTGCTGCTGAGCTGATCAAAAATGTGATGAAAGTGACAAGCTGATCCAGGAAATCTCTAAGATTTTTCAGCCCTCCTTTTCCAAATTGTCCAAAAGATTTTCTTTCTCCTGATCCAATTTCAGCCAAAATAAAAAAAAAAAAACACAATAAACAGTCTCAGCAGAATTCAGGTAAACAAACATCTAAGTAGCAAAGAGATTCCAAAAAGAAGTATCAAACCTCACAAAACCAAGGACACTCCAAAAAGTCTGAATCACTAATCTAGAGACCTTGCTACCCCCTCCGAGCCTGAATCACTAATCTAGAGACCTTGCTACCCCCTCCGAGCCTGGCCCTCTTTTTTTTCCTGAGAGTCTGAATCTCCATATTTCTGTTTGGCAACATACTGTATTAGACAAATGGTTTCTGAAAATCATTCATCTGGATTACAGATGGCAGTGGGAAGAAATTCCTCTTTTCTAGGGGGTCATTCTTCATCCTACAGATCAGACTGTTTTGTTTCCACCCGTTCTTTATCACAGAACCAGTTCCTCCTTCCAAGGTGAGGAAGAGGTTTTATTGAAGGATGTTCCTAGACCCAAAGAAAGAAAACACTTGGAGACCAGATCTGGATCTTTCTTTCCTACACCTGTTTGTGATAGTTCCCAAATTCAAAATGATGTTACTTCACAACCTGTTACCTCTTCTTCCTCTTTCAAGTTTTCTGGCAACACTGGACTTAAAAGATGCTTATCATCACATTCCTATTCATCCAGACATCAGGTGTTTCTTAAGGTTTTGTGTGTCTGGATCATAGGTTAATAGGGTAATAGGATGATACTAGGCTATTGGCCCTGAGGCTCTTATAAGCCCAGCCAAGAATTTCACCCATTTTCCCTCAAAGTCAGCACCTGTTTCCCCTGTCCAGCAGGGACACGGGTGGGATCTCAGGGGTATATTTTCTGTTTCCCATCCAGTAGTCCAGGTTCCTCTTAAAGAGGGCTAGAGAGGTACTCTTCTTGACATGGAAAATAAGTCTATTCCACAGATGGGGGAGTCTTTGGAACACAAATCTATCCTTCCAACAAGTTCTATTAATGTCACAGACCAGGTTAAGGCCTTGCGTGTGGGTTGCATAAGTGGAGTTTGTCTTGCAGATATGCAGCAACTCCATCACATTATCAGTTCTCTGCCTTACCCTTTGGACTAACCACTGCACCAAGAGTGTTCATAAAGTATCTAGCTCCATTTATAGATCATTGAAGGCTACGGGGTATCCAAATTTCCCCATATTCAGATGACTTGCTTATGTTTGCAGAGTCTTTTTAAAAATGTCAGGAATCTATCTCTTAGGTGAAAGATCTCTTGCACAAGCAGAGATTCCAAGAGAACATTCAAAAGCCTTCTTGACTCCCTCACACAGGATTGTGTTCTTGGGATGTCAACTAGGCACCTCAGTGAAAAGAACTTTTCTTCCACAGTATTTGTTTAGATCTATTTCTAAGGTTTTCCGTGCACACTGTGAGGGAATACCTCAGTATTTTGGGTCTCATAGCATTTATGATTCTCTTGATAATCCTGAAAAGGTTCCACATGAGAAAGTTACAATGGTATCTGAAATCTCTTTGGTCCTTGCATCAAGCAGCCTTTATCTTTTCAGTTCCCAGTGCAAGGGTTTGTCAAAACAAAAATCACTTGGTGGAGACAACATATATCCTTAAATCAAGGTTTCCCCTTCTCCCTCCCTGTTCAAAGCAGTCAGTCAGCATAGATGCTTCTGAATTTGGGTGGGGAGCAGTTTCAGGATAGATAAAAGTGCAGGGGATGTGGGACACCAAGGACAGACACAAGCACATAAATATCAAGTAGATGCTTTCCCTGATCAAGGCACTCAATTCTCTGAACCGCCTTTGGTCCCAGGCACCTCCTCAAGTAGTTACAGACAATACCACAGTGATGTGGAATCTCAACAAGCAAGGGGGAAAGAGGTCACACCCCCTTTGCAGACAAGCCATGTTGGCTTGGGATATATATTCACAGCACAGCCTCACTCTATAGGCATCCTACATTCTGTGAGAGCAAAAGTGTGTGGCAGACAAACTGTGCAGGACCAGGACAGGCATTCAAGAATGGAAACTAGATGGGGGGGGGGGGTCTTCCAAGATTTGATCCATATGAGTAGAGTTTTTCAAGTAGACCTCTTTGGGAGTTTTCTGAACAATCACTTGGCAAAATTCTATTCTAGAACTCCATGCAAGAAGGCCTGGAAGACAGATGCCTTTTCTTTTCCTTGTCCAGAAATGTTCCTTTATGTTTTTCTACCCCTTTCACTGATATCCAGGGTTCTTTTGAAATTCAGAAGAAGTCCCTTCTGGGCCAGGCAACAGTGGTTCCCCCTTCTTTTGGAAATGGCCAGGGGCTATTACCACAAGCTTCTTCACAGAATGGATCTACTCACACCAAGATCAGAGGTGTTTACTGCGCCCTGACCCAGTCATCTTCCTGGATGATAGGGTCTTTAGGCAACTGTTTATTACGAATGTACAGCAGGTACTAATGGTGACAAGAAAGCCTGCTACTAGAAAATAATATATTAGCAAATAGAGAAGGTTTCTAGTTGGTGCAGACAGCATAACCAGAGCCCATTCAGGGCTAGTTGTTCTCTGGTTTTATAATATTAGTGTAAGTTAGTATCATGTAGCCTTTCTAATTCTTCTTGCGAGGTTCATTTTTTCGGCCATTTCACCATGTCTGCCTGTGGATCTTCCTCTTTAAAGGCATTCACATGTCAAAATGTCCTTGAAAGGGGTTGTGCATAAAAAGCTCCAAGTAAACCCATGGCCCCCTCCTTGGAATTTTAATTTTGTGTTAGAGAAATTAACACTTGCTCCATTTGAACCAGCTAATCTGTCTGACTTGCGGTTCTTAACATAAAAAATAGTTTTATTGATTGCTCTGACCTCTGCAAGAAGGGTATCTGAGTTGCAAGCTGTTATGGTGAGTCACCCCTACCTCGTTTTCCACAAGGGCAGGGTTTCTTTTTGATCTAGATCATGCTTTGCTAGGACCATTCTCCAGGGGCTCCTGGACTCTTCTCCTTCCACTTCCCAAATATAGTTATCTATGCAATCTACCCATATAGTTAAGGTTACTGCAGCAGTGATTGATATAAAGAACATAGTACAGTTGTGTAAGCTGACTTACCACAACAATAGATGTTTGAATGATCACTGCTGCAGTAGCACGTCCCTCCCTCTATCCCACTCATTTTTTGGTGTTTTTTTATGTCAGGGTGTAGACATTTATTTTTTGTTGTTCCTAGCACTGTTCTTTTCAGGGCTTAGCCTCCTCTCACTGCTTGTAGGAAAGCTTTGACAGGCTTTCTGCCCAAACTTGTCTTTTAGTCAGCTCAGCTCAAACTGATGGACAGTTTGGGAGTGTGGAAGGTGCCCTGAACCATTAGAAACTGGACAGCTGTTATATCCTTGGCAGGATATAACCCATATAGATAGGACTGCTGCAGCAGTGATCATTCAAATAGCCATCATCATTGTAAGTTCAACTTATACAACTGTACTTATTACCCATAAACACATCAAAATGAATCTAATTAAAAAAAGTCATCACACCATGTTAACAAGTCTTTTAGTATTAGCAAGTTTGTAATCAGATGGGCCTGAAATATTAAAAAACATGTGTTCATTTAATTAGGATTTTGATAAATGTACTAAGTCAAAAATTATAGTTGACTGCTCACAGTGATGTATTTGGGTTCAGATTTTACAACTATATATCGACTCCAAAATTCTCAAATCTTATAGAAAAAGCACTACATATGTATGTTTTAAATGCTCACTCTTCCTCAGAGTTGAAATAAAATGTTCACTCTTTCTCTGAGTTGAAGCAACCTTAGTGTTAAAATAAAAAAGTAAGAGATTGTGAAAGAAGACTATACTCCCCCATGGATGTTGTTGGGAATGCCTCTTGTAAAAAAATGTTTCATTCATTTTTTTGCTATATAATTAGGCATAAGCTAATTTCCATGTAAATATACATGTTCAGATAGATTATATTTACACCCACTGAAGTACTTTGTGCATGGCACAAAATTTATTTTTCAAGCTGTATAGTTTAAAAGTTACATAAAGGAACCATCAATAACACCTCATTTCTGAGCATAAATGGACATGGCCTTAACTACAATGTAGGCAACCTGAGTGTGATTAGCTGATCAAGTGCTTGTTAGAGCTGACAGAGCAGAATGCGAGTAAGTAGCCACTACTGGGTAGCCATTCTTTGTCAAATGGAGGCAGCAGTGGCTCGACACTTGGGTAACAAGTGGGAACAATAGGTGTACCCATGAAGCATAAGCCTATGAGCATGTGCTGACAATATTCCAACTGTGTAGATCTGTAACTCTGTAAGGTACCCTCTACATGGCCAGCAGCAGCTGTGGAGCTCCTAGAAATGCTATGAAGTAGTATTATCCTAGGGAAGGGTAGGCCACCAACAAGCTCTGGTAGCTCACCCATTTCTTACTGTTCAACTCTCCCCTTAAGAGAATGAATGGGCAAACAAGGGATTCTGAGCAGGAATAAATGGGTCTGTAAGACCGTTGCCTAACCTCAGGATGGCTGGTTCCTGCTCACAACAGAACAAATTGGCCAACTGGATAATAGGTGGTCGAACTATCTGGGAGGTCTGGTTGGGGAAAAAAAGTCTGCCATTTTTATCTTGAAAACCTGTACACACATTTTGTATGCATATAGTAAATAAGCAAGTGATACAACCAAGATTAGGATGTACTGAGCTGGTATGTAACAACCTATTAAATAACATTGTAATGTGATAATCTTGTGTACTTAGTACTACACATATTCTTGATTTCTTCATCCTTTCAGCTTTAAATCATTAGAAATTATGGTCTTCTTAAATACAAAACCTAAAGCAATAAATAACCTCCATCTATATCTCTCAACCTCTCTGGACAAATCAAAAAATAGTAAGTGGGCAAAGGCAGAAAAATCAGGAAAAATATGTTAAACATTGTTCATACAGACTGAGAAAGTTATTAGAATGAAAGGTCTTGAATCAGCATACACTTTCTAATGGAAAGAAAGTCTCAAACTCAATTGTCTGTCATTAGTTTGTGATTTCAATCCTCATAGATTTGATAGAAAAATGTTTATGAGAAAGAGAACAAAAATATGAGGTACAAATCTGTACATTATAGTAAAATCTGGATAACTGAAAGGTGTGTTTTCACATTATCCAAACTACATTACAAACCAGTTTAATGCACATTATAATATGGACATGAACATTAAATAATAATTATATACAAAGTAATTTGTATAATAATATTCACCAGCACAAAAACAACTTTTTGTTTATGCTACCTGCATACATATCCAAAACCACATGCCTTACTCAAGCATTACACATACAAAATCCTAATCTTTCCCTTCAGCACATTTTCAATAAGCATCAGAATATTAGAACAAATGGAAAATTAATTCAAATCAGGTAATGCTGGCACTTCAAACACCAGGAGAATTTTAAGCTACATCCATTGAGATGGCAGATTTCGCAAACACAGATTATCTCTCTCTCTCTCTCTCTCTCTCTCTCTCTATTTTTCTCTTCCTCTCTCTCACCAACAATCTGGTTGTAAATGAATAAATTTAATTAGTATTAAAGCAAGGAGGAAGTGTATCATATTTAGGCTTTCTGTTACTCATTTCCATATGGACTTTACCATTTAAGAAATCTAACAACTTGAAGCAGACAAGACCAGACAAGACCATGATGCATTCTGGGGTCATTCTAAAGATCTTAGAGATTTAAGGATATACCTGGACATATCATTAGCAAATAGTGTGAACAAAATCAAGGGAGGAGGGCAGGGATCCTGGAAGTGGAGATGTGTCACTCTTCAGAAGGAAAGGAGAATGGCAAAGACAGAAAATGATCAACTTGCTGGTCTGACATAGGTTGCAGGGAAACCATCTGTTCTTGGATACATGAAAGAATTGTGAAGCACATGACTGCTAGTTTGGTATAGAATCCAATCATAATGGATTTGATGTGGAAGGCTATGTCAGCAAACTAATCACACTTCTTTGACTGGATAGCAAAGGCAGTGGTCCAGAAATTGGATGAAGGTATGGATTACCTAGACATTAGCATATATGCATGGAACCACACAGAAAGCAACTGAACAGATCAAATAAGACAAACATGAAACTACTCACAGTAAGATACAGCAGGCAAAATACTGGTGAGTAGACAGGCACTAAGTGCATTCAGACGAAAGAAAGATTACCAAATGTGTGCCAAAAAATCAGTAGTGGGACAGGTCTTTTTTGGCACAACATTATTTCATTAACCATATTGTGCCTTTTTTTAATTATACAATGGTGAAAATGCAGAGGAAACCTGAGGAAAGAACAAAAAAAAAGAAAAATTAATTATACAGATACTTAAATATATATAGGCAAAAATAGTTATGCAAATATAACCGTAGTTAACTTCTTCTATTTGATATGTCATTTAAATTTGACTTTCTGAATCTTAGCAGTCTAACACTTTCTAGTAATCTCTTTTATTAAGTGACAAGATCTTCAATAACTATCCTTCTTTATTTATTATATTATGTATATCATTATGCTGATTCAAAAATGTGCCCGTTTGGGATGCTTTTGGATGGAGCAACAATCATATTTTGTATTATCTGTTGTGCTGTTGTCAAGACACCTACCTTATTCTATTTCCTGCACTTGTGATTGTATGAATCTCTATTGTCTTATCCTCCTAAATGTGCTTCCTATTTGAAAATTAAGTCTATTAAGCCAAGCACCTCTTTCCTTCTGTGAGACTCTGTATCCTTTAATTTCCTAGATCATTTTTTTCACTTCTAGAATTATTGTGCTAAGCAAATATCTACCCTGCCTGCTCCACCCTGACCATTATGGTAGTCCCAAGAAGTACATCATTATAATGAGTTCTCTTTTTTCAGTCCACAAAATCCTGTGAGTTTCCTGCAAACAATGTCTATATTCTTGTAATTTGGAACAGGAGCAAAAATGTACAACCATGAACTTGATTCAGTTTGCCAATAGTTACAGAAGAATTTCGGAAGCATTTTACTTGGAGTGTAGAAGAATTTATGCAGGCATTTTCAGCAGAAAATCTGGAATTTCCTAATTTTACTGCCTTAAATCTTAAGTAAATTTTATCCCAGTTTTTCTCCACTAGGTTAATTCCTAATGTGTTTTCTAAGCTCCTTCACAATTTTAGTTTAGCTTCTGTTTCTATCTCCTCAATTGTTTTATGTAATTTTGAGATCAGTTTGTTATTCCTAAGTTCTTGATTCCAAATAACTTTAAACATTTTCCCTCTGTTGGCTTTCTATTAAGTTACTATATTCGTTTTTTTTTTAATTTGTATATATCTGTCTAAGAGCTCTGCATGTTAAGTAATATCCATCATTCAATTGTAATTTATTTTTAAATGTATCCCAAGTCAAAAAGGCTTGTCCTTCTTCTAACTGTTCCCAGTGATAGCCTTTCAATTTTCTCTCTTCCCAAGTTAGCAAACTTTACATGTCTGTGAAGTTTAAGACCCCTATCATAATAGGAACATACCAATTTCTAACCGTCTTCAGCTTTCCTTTCTCCATCAACCAATCATGCCCTTCACTAATTGAACTTAAAATACTTGCCCCTTGAGTATGACCTCTAACTTAAGGGAAGATATCCACTCCCTGTATTCATTTTGCAAATATTTGGCCTCTAGTGCCTTCTATTTGTCTCTGTCTGTGGGGTTAATCCACCGACAAAATAGGCTGAACTTAGTGTCTTACCAATAAACATTCAAATGTGGTATCTCCAGTCTGCTCACTCCTTTGCTCAATTGCATTTGCTCCCATGATGCAGTTGTTTTTTCTTGTCCTCATATGTAGTATCTCAGCACATTGTTTATGTGTTTTAAAAAAAAGAAGTATGTCCTGAATGTATTGGTAATGCCTAGAAGTAATATAAAGCTTCTGGTAACATAAACACATGGATGGCTTGCACCTTCAGATCCAATGTCATATCGCTTACTCAGAGGTGATCTCTGCTTGACTTACAAATCCATGTCCAACTCAGAATTGATGGACATGCTTCACCTAAAGAAATCCAAGTCACTGCGAGCGACGTACTCTAGTGAGCTAAACCTCGCCACAACAATAAATAGAACATGCTGGAGGGATAGATTCCTGTCACAGAGACTCCCCATACTTTGGAACAAAATTCCACATTACATCAGGCAGAGTCCCTCACTAACACTCTTCAAGAGAAACCTTGACGAGTGGATGGGTAACAGAAAATACACCCCTGGGATCACTTCATTGGCTCTGCTTGACAGAGGATCAGTTAATTAATCAATGGGGTGGAGAAAGCTGACACACTCTGGCTAGGCTTATAAATGCCCTCGGGCAGATAGCCTAGTACCTACCTATGAACCTATGAACCTATGTTAGAGCAATCACGTTCCAGCTTTTTTACATCATTTTAATTTGAAGGTTTTTATAAGAAACTGCAATTGTTTCTTACAGACCTTGTTGTGATGTAATACCCAAGTGGTTTATACCTGTCTGTACCCAAATATTAGGATATTTCTCTCTTAAACTTTATGATGCACTGTAATTTAAGGGAACTGTCCTAGATTTCTCCAGGTCCAGCTTGTAACCTGAAATTTCTCAATTGTTTAAAATATATAACATTTCCTGCTGCTCTTCTGGGTTATTAATACATATCAGCAAGTCATAAGCTTATAATGAAAACTTATTGCCCTTCAGTCGAGTTTTAAATTCATGTAATTTGGAATTCCTCAGTCTTATAGTGAAGGACTCTGAAGTACAGCACAAACAGAAGCAGAGAGACCGGGCAACCCAACCTTGTCCTTTATGTGGCAATGAAAGCTGGGATCAGCTCTGGTTTTATTTAACTCGCACATAAGCCTCACAATAAGTGTTTTGTATTATTGTGACAAATTCCTTAGGGAAACCCATCTGTTGCAGCAACAACAACAAATAGCTCCACATCATACTGTTGAAAGACTTCTCAGCATCTAAAATTATCATTTGTGGAGGTTCCCTTTTATGGTTTAATTCTTGCATTATTATTATTGTTCTTAGGATATTGTCAGACATTTGCCTGCCCTGTACAAACCCTCACAGATCTATATTCATTAGCTGTAGTATAAATTCTGCTAATCTGCTAGTTATGGTTGCCATCAGAATTTTATAATCCTTGTTTTAAAACTAATATTGGTCTGTATGAGCTGGTTTGCTGTGGGTCTTTCCTAGACTTCCAAATGGCTGACATCACCGCCTCTTTCCAAGATTGTGAAGCTTTGTGCCAACAGTGCATTATTTAACACTTTAGCATTCATTAGGTTATCCTCCTCCTCTCTTCTTATATAACTCCATTGGGATTCTGTCAGACATAGAAGACTTTCCATTGGGCGTAGCCCTAATTTACCTGTGTAGTTCCTCTGCTGTTATTGGCATCAACAACTCCTATGATCAAGGGTTGCTTAGGAAGTTGGGCTCCTCTAAAAAAAGTTGACAGGAGTCCCTCCCTCAGTGGTCCTTCCTCCTTTTCTTCTTTATATAGCTCAGAGAAGAATTCTGCAAAGCTTTCTAAACTTGTGTTGGCTTTCTCCATTCTTTGATGTGTCCCTTTATCCTGAATTGCATGTAGCAGTTTTTCTATTCTTGCCTGTCTCAGCCATACTGCTAAGTTATTTTGCCTCACAGTAAGTTCTCCAGAAAATTTTGTTACAATACTGATTTTTTTAAACTGCCTTTGTTTTTCCATTATCTTGTCTGTTTCCCACTGTGCGTCCGAAATACCATTCTCCAACTCTTCTATTCCTTTCTCTATCCTGCCCTGCTGTATACTGACCCATGTTTGCTATTCTTAAAAGGCAAATTGCTCAAGTTCTCTTTTTATCTGTGCATATTGTTATGACACTTGTCTCCACTGTATTGTATTCTCTTCTCATTCATTTATTACTTTTTCTTTCATCTCCTCTTCTCCCCAAATTCTCTTCTTCCAAAACCCTATTCCACCACCATTCATAAACTTTTCAATTGACATATTATATTGAGAAGTAAGTGTCCACTCTTAATATATCTGTTGGGAAGTACATTTTACCATCACCATTAGATGGGTGTGATCCATTAAGGCTAGAAGGAGTATTTCCCACACTTACACTTTATGATTATTTCCTATGAAATATAAGTCCTATCCATTCTAAAAAAAACTTTTATAAAAACACCTTTCAGTAGCGAGTAAATATGGGTAACAACTCCTGCCACTGTTTGCATATATCATAAAAAGAAAGCATGTTGGTTAATGTGTAGAAATTCCTCCTTAGGTTTGGTATCCTACTTGCTCTAGGGTCCTACTAAACATCATACCTAAAGGTAAAAGTCTCCCTTCCTGTAAAGGAAGTAAATTCTGACTCATATATACTTACTATGTGGAAGACCAAATGTGGCAGGGGTAGCCACCAAGCAGTGAGAACTTTGGTTCTAGATGGTTATCACTGGTGAAATGACACCCTGACCCCATTGTGCAAAAAATGGAAAAAGAGGGTTCTAGATGGATAGATGGATGGATGGATGGATGGTTGGATGGTTGGATGGATGGATAGATGGATGGATGGATGGATGGATGGATGGATGGATGGATGGATGGATGGATGGATGGATAAATTTAGTAAAGTGAGTACTTCAGAATCTAATTTTAATGCCACTGTCACCTAATGACCCTCATTGTCAACAAGGTGATCTAGCATTATATGTTTTGTACATAACTTAACAGGGTAGCTACTCGTCTTCTCTGGTGAAGTGAGATTTTTAACCACTGAAGTAATCTGTTGCTCAAATACATTGATAAGTAAATCTCATCAGTTTTTCATGCTAACTAGCAGATGTCTGTGTCTCCTGTAACAAAACTAACCAAGGGGAAATCGTTTGTAAATATTGCATCATTCTTTCCCTTTCAATGTGTTATTCAAGTCTTTCACATTACATGGTATTAGTCTTGTCATTAGTTTTTGCAGTCTTTTCAGCCCTCCTTTACTTTATAACTCTCCACTGAACTAGTCCATCCATGTTTACTTAAATCTTATCTATCCTAGTTTGTTTGGACCTGCACACAGCATTTCATACCATATATTAGTGCCATATTTAGTTTCTGAACATGAACAGGTTGATAGACTGCTTCTGTAGTAAACATAAAATATTGTTTCTTAATGGCATACATTCTATTTCTAACCTAAGTACATGACAATGTAAGTAACAGTGTATATAACTATTTATTGTTTTGTATTATTTTGATTATGTACTGGCCAGCAATTGGTCAACTGATGCCCTAGGCAAAAAGTCTCCACAGCACCCCACACCACCCAGTGCCCCCCATCCTGGTCTACTTACATCATCTAGATTACTATAAAAGTGCCCCCTGCTAGAGCAGCACCCTAGGGGGCTGCCTAGTTGGCCTATGCCTAAGGCCGGCTATTCTCAACTATCTTCCTAGGTTCACTGAACCCATCTCTCACCTAAGTTCAATGCACACAAACCATCATGCGTAAAACCTATGGTATTATAAAACAGGTAAAAGATGTCACTTCCCGTACCTCACAAGGGAAACAGTGTCATGTATTATGCAAGTGCACAATTTAACAAATGAAAAATTATCCATTGCTCCCATATCCTCTTTATGAGACACATTATCTAACTATAACAATATTACTTCTCCCTTCCCCATCTAGCATTTAACTTTTTGCAATAGCTTTTATTTAAAAAGGGGGACATATGGTAGTTCCTTTATTAACACTCTCTCTCCCTCTCCTCCTGCCTTGGAAAGTTTGAGCTGGTCTGGCTAGCCACCCATTTTTTAACTGCCTGAAGTGGTTCATCTGGTTCCATGAACACTGACTCCAACAATAAGAAAACACTCTGAAATAAGCTGGGTAAATAATCTGGAACATTAACTTAATGATCATGCAAGCCTGCATTACAGGAATACATCTGCTTCTCTTTCTCACTGTTGCTCCACTGAAGCCACTCTCTACAAAAATGTTGGTGTCTCCAAGTAAGCATTTCTTACCTGGTTTCCAAATGTTGACAATAAATGTTCTTTAAGCTCAAAAACTGTAAGACACACTATAAAATGACTTGGCTGTCTGGTAAAGGTGGTAGGGCCTGGTGCAAAAACCTGATGGCCCTGCTCAGTCTTTATGTCCTACACAGGTAAGAAAGACCATTTTGATAGCAGTTTTTTTTTTTTTTTTACAAATGTTACCTGTTCCCTGTTTTTCCCTTTCCCCTTTCTCGGGGATGCCCATAAGTCATACATTCTTCCAATGAACTCTGTCATCTAAGTCAGTTAGTCTGTGTTAAAGTTGCTCCAGCTTTATGTGAGTATCCATGTACACTGTTGAGTTTGATCTCTTTGCACCTCTGAGTGTATAGTTAATACTTCTGTCTGGGTCATGTACAGACTGATTTTCCCCTCTATTTCTGAAAGCTTTTTCATGATCATTACAAGAGAAAAACTTCCCCATTCACCCTTTTCAGGTCAGTACAGGGTCCACATCTCATTCTGCCATACTTCTTTCTATGGGTTGCATCTTGTTCCCTCACAAGGGATGCTCTTTTCTTGCCTTTTTTGCTGCTCCACATTTGCCTCATCATCTGAGATGTTTTACTTGCTTTTAAATAGTGAATTTCACCAATTTAGTCCTCTTTACTTATTGCTGGTTGTCAGTTTGGAGGAGCTGCTCTGAGTCTGGTGACCTTAGACAGAGATCTGGAGTGAATCTGAACTAAATCCAAGGCATCTACTGTATTCAGCAAAAAATAAGTATATTTTAAGCTTGCATTGCACCTTTTTGAACTGCATTTTGATTAAATGCTGCTTCATTTTTTTTGTTTTTTCTACTGCTTTGACTGTTTTGTTCTGCACTTTGAATTTTCAGTACATCTGTATTTTATAGCAAAGGCTAGATTTAGATTTGCTGAATCTAGGCTGTTTGGTATTGTTTGAGCACTAAAACCAGCCATACCACATTAAGAAGGCCCTCCTGCACCTTTGTGGCAAAAGTGTATAGCCCAAAACCCATCTGAGTTGGGGATTGTTGGAAAAAGGTTCAATTTTAGGCTTTCCTATTGGTTGGTTTGTATTAAAACTGTTTACCTTCACTTGTATTTAAGCACTGTATTTGCAAGTAGCTGTGCACCATGCAACAGGGTTTAGCACTGTGGTGTATTGATGCAAATGCTTAGAAACAACAATTGTGCCTTGACATCTGCTAGAGAACCCTCCTTAGCTCCACTGCATCTCTGTATGGAGTCCAACTGCTCATTCCTACCTAGCAAGCAACTCCGCTGCACATTCTGAGGTGCTGGCACAGTCTTCTACCCTTAGCCCTCAACAGAATAGCCACCTTTGTTAGTCCCACAAACAAACCCTGGTCTATCTAGCCCATTCCCTCCAGTTTCTACAATATATACCTGTCATAATGGATGGGCAGTTTCCCACGATTTCTTCAGCTAACCTGACTGACATGGGCATCCTGAGGCAATATAGCAATTGCCTCATGTATACTGACAACCATTTGTTCCTAAAGCAAAGACGTACAGTATGTGTAAGATGTAACTATACCTTGAAATTAGAATCAGTCCTCTCGCATAGCAATAAACAAAACATAAAACAGGTTGTCACCACACACAGCTCCCCTTCACACAAAGTAAGACCAAGACACATAAATCCACATATGTGGACGTAGTCACTAAGAGCCTACTAAAAGTCCATAGACCTCCCAAATGCTAACAATATACACATACTGGTACACAAACAGAATCCACTACTACACATAACAATACACATATCATTGTTTCAGCAGTTAAGCTCCTAAGGCAAAACACCTCAAAACCAAATGTTCTGGTGATAGGTAACTCAGTAGTGAGACACACACAGATGCCCCCCTCACCAAGTTGAACAAGGAGTAGGTCACGGTCAGCTGCCTGTGAGATGCCAGGATCTGTCAAATCACACACACACTCAAGTCACAACAATTACCATTATGACTCTGTCATAGTACATGTTGGTGTAAATGACTTGAGATATACCTCTTTGCACTATATGAAGAGAGAGCATGACCGAACTCTCAGATTACATATCCCGGGTAGGTAGGTCCCCAGCCCTAAACAGCATTGTACTTTCACCTAGGGCGATGCCACAAATCAGTCAAAAAATTATTATTTTCAGTAATTGGCTTAGCTTCTGGCATCACTCCAGGGTAATCCAGTATCTGTCTGCCTGGGAACACATGGTTGACTGCCCACGCTACTTTATCACAGATAGCCTTCAGCTGTCTCCTCAAGGCTTTCAGATGTTGGTAAAGATGCTTGCCTCCCCTATAGTGACTTTTTTGGGCAATATCCAAACAATAAAACTTCTGATGTAAAGAAATCCACTAAAGACAAACTCAAGGTCATGTTGCTTAATGCTAGGAGCCTAAACAGTAAACTGCACTCCCTGGAAGCACTCCTCACCTTGGAAGATGCTGACATTTGTGCAGTCACTGAGACTTAGTTCAAGGCCACTGACAGCACCTAGGCTGTACAAGGCTTCAATGCCTTTCACACATACAGACCCCAAAATGAGTATGAAAGAACCAAAGTGGAGGTGTACCCATCTTCATTAAATCCAAATACACCTATATACTAGTAAAACAGTATGACTCTTGAGCTACTCCAGGTCCAATTAACTATAGGTAAAATACCCTTCCACAGAATCACTAGCTAAAGGTCCCCCACCATAAACCAGGAGAGCACACCACCTACCTAGACTTGATAGAGTCACTCAGTATACAGCCAAACACCTTGGTCATGGGGGATTTCAACTATCCTTCCATGGACAAGGTGACTTACATGAGAACAAACGCAATCACTTCGACATTCCTGGACTTTGTTAATTCAAATGCCCTGGAACAGTTAGTCTGCATCCCCACAAGGAGCTCAAATGTCCTGGACTTAGTGTTCACCAACATGGGGGTCACTGCACTACCTCCTGTGTGTTGACCTCCATGGTAAGGTCAGACCATAAATCTGTCTCATTTGAATTAAAGATCAAACCTGGCACCCCAACAGGAGTAAAAAAAATTAAAAATTTCTCCAAAGCAAACTATAACCTACTAAGCGATTGTATAAAAAGTTTGAAAGCCCCTGGCAACATAGCCAACAATGACTCCTATGCAGAGGAATACACAAATGCCCTGTACAGAAACTTAAACAAATGCATTGATTTGGCTGTACCGAACAGGAACAAAACAGGTCTTCCCAAGAAAAACAAGGGACCCTGGTGGACTGTAAGTATAAATAAGTTATACAACAAAAGAAAGAAACTGATATCTAAGAACAGGAGGGAACTTACTCAACAAAGGAAGAATACCCTTTACAGCTTGACCAAGAAAATAAGATAGCTTAAGTCCTCTAAAGCTAGCTATGAGTCTAAATTAGCATCCCTAGCTAAAGATAATCACAAAGCATTATTTTAGCTACATCCAAAACCTAAAACGGAATGCCCAGTTGCATGCAGATCTTACATTGGACTGTTCCACTCACACTGAACCTGAAGAAATTGACAATCTGCTAGCCAACAGCTTTGACAATAACTTCACCACCCTGTCCCTACCAGTCATTTCCCTAAGCATTCCTGACATCAGTCCTCTATTGAGCATCTCCAAAGAACAGCTCATACAAGAACTCTCCACGACCAAAAACACAGCCTGTATGGGACCAGATGACATCCCAGGCTGCTTACTAAACAATCTAAAACAAGACTAGCAGAACCACTTGACAGTCTCTTTAATCATAGTCTAAGAACTGGTTTTGTCCTGGCAGAGTGGAGAGCAGCAGCAGTAATCCTCTTGCACAAAGGGGATCCATCAACTGACCTTGGGAACTATCGACCCATAAGCTTAATCAGCCTTATCTGCAAGGTTATGGAAAGAATCATCATGGACCTTAGCCACAAGTATATAGGCAACCATCAAACTCCTGACCTAATCCAGTTAGGTTTTGTCAAGGGTAGATCTTGCTTATTAAACCTAGTAGACTTCTTTGTGAATGTCACGAAAGCCCTGGATGA
Source organism: Protopterus annectens (assembly GCF_019279795.1). Classification (NCBI taxonomy): domain Eukaryota; kingdom Metazoa; phylum Chordata; order Ceratodontiformes; family Protopteridae; genus Protopterus; species Protopterus annectens. Next base: position 340,084,053 of record NC_056725.1, read on the forward strand.
TGGCAAAACAGTACATACTGCCTATCTTGATTTAGCCAAGGCCATTGATACAATCCACCATTCAGCTATCATAGAGGAACTCTCCCATCTGGGGATTAACCCATACATTACTAGATGGTTAGCCAACTAGCTCACAGACAGAATGCACACTGTCAGAGCTGAGGAGTCCACCTCTACCAGTACTAGACCAGTTACCAGTGAAGTACCACAAGGATCTGTGCTGGGCCATCTCCTGTTTGGAATCTATTTCTCAGAAGTCAAGGGGAAGGTAGATGGTCTATGGCTTACCAGGTTTGTTGGAGATGACTATAAACTGAGTGTAATGGCAGAGTTCCCCAACGATGTTAACATATTACAGAAAAGGCTGACACAGACAAATTATTGGTGCCAAACACACGGGCTAAAACTTAACTAAAAAAAATGCCTCATTATTCCCTTTGGCAAAAAAGTAGCCCCTGCTAATTATGATATAGATAGCACCACTCTAAGCTCAAACTCAGTGGTGTGAGACTTGGGAGCACAGGTTGATAGCACTCTAAATGTCAATCATCATGTGTCCATAGTGGTAAAAAAGAATTCTACATTGCACATTGCATGAATAAGGGCATCACATCCAAGACCAGGGAAGCTATAGCTCTGCTGCAGTTGACCCTTATCAGACCACTAATTGAGTACCATGCTCCCTTCTGTATGTACCTCACCAGACACCTGCAGCAACTGGAGAAACCACAGAGGTTTCTGACCAGGAGAATCCAGGGCATCCAAACATGACATACATGGAAAGACTGAAAGCCCTGTCACTGTACTCTGTATCATACAGGATGCTGAGAGGTGACCTGTGCCAGGCCTACAGAGCAGTCTCAGACCCTGCCTTAATGGAAATGTTGCACATCCGCAAATCAAATAAGAACAAGATTAACTTACCCCTGGGATCTCAACCTAGCCTGTGATGCTAACAGAACATGCTGGAGATACAGATATATCTCCCAGTGATTGCTGCTCCACTGCAATAAGTTCCCACTCCATGTGAAGCAGAGCTCCTCAATGGCACTGTTTAAATTCAACCTTGACAACCGGATGGGTTGCCATAAATTCACCCCGAGGGTGGCACCTATGTCCTTCATGGACAGGGGCAGTCAGTGCTGATCAAAAAATTGCTCTGCTAACAACGACCATCTAACTATGGTGAATTAGGGTCCTCAGGTTTTTACACGGCTAGGTGTGCAAAGGCCCTAGGGCCATTGGCCTAGTAATCTCCTATGACTGTCAGCAGTGAAGCAAGTTTCTTATGCACCTATACTTCCACTATAACCAGAAGTTCCTTGATAAAAATATCAGGGCAGTTAATTGTGAGAGTCAATAAAAATGATTTTGTCAAAAGTCTAGAAGAAAATGTCTGCTCTTGTGCTAATGACACAAAGCTGTGTGACATGGATAGTACACAAGTATAATGAAAATGACAAGACTGTAGGAACAGTGTAAAACATTCCTCTCAAAAGCAATAATACCAAGAAAGGAAAGCACAACTGACTAGTCATAAGCAAAGGTAGGAAGGGACCTGTGGCGGCCATATCAGAGGATATAAAAGAAAGTACGGATAGCAGAATAGCACAGTGAGTCAGTGGCTGTTTTGTTGCCTGACATTTTGTTTCTGTTCTCATAGGTTTTCACTTGGTCTTCCTTTTTTGTTCATATCACATAGATGTGCCAAGGTGAACAAGCAATCCTCCAAAGTACCCATAGGTGCGCACACTACATGTGTGTGTGTGTGTGTGTGTGTGTGTGTGTGTGTGTGTGTGTGTGTGTGTGTGTATACATGTGAGAAAGAGAGAGAGAGAGAGAGAGGGAGACCTTGCTTTTTGCTAATAGTGTGTTTTGATTGGTTCCTGCTCTAATGTGATCCTAAAAAAAGGTTATGTGCGTAACTGGAGAATGACCAAATGAATAAAAGCTGGGAAGAAATGCATAGTGTAATTGTAATCAGTATTGCATTTGAATATATAAAGTAATAAAATGTTCAAAGCTTGGAGACAGAGATAAATACAGTAAATTTGTCATAAAACTGATGCACTCTAGGCATGTAGTATTTCATAGAAAAATAAGATCAATGAAATAGTGGCTATGCATCACAGGAGAATTACCTTTATTGTTACAGAGAACTCTGCAACACAAAGCTGCAGCTGTTATTTTTACAAATATCATGATTTGACAGGAAATCCCTTGACAGAAATATTAGAGTTTGCCTCTAAACTATGGAGACAGTTGTGCTGATTTTTGGAGATTTAAATATGCCAATGGTAGAATGACCAGGTAATTGAACAGAACATACTTTAAGTATAATTAATTTAGTCTTTAATCTGACAGGTCAGAAAGCTAGTGAGTGCAAATACTTTGAATGCTGTAATGATATTAATCAATAAATTCCATCCCTCCTCTTTCAGTTATCAAGCAGAATGTTATCCTTTTATATGTGGAATATTGAAATGTGACCATTAAATTCAAATTGAATTTCACATCAAGTAAAGAAAAATGTGAAGAAATCTTAATATGAAAAGTGGAGAAAGGTTATCACAGGTAAACTCGTGTAACAGCTTTGACAGAAGCTACCCAAAATTTTCTTATAGGTACTCCAGTCTACAATTATTGCCATATTGGTTACACTTGTTCCATTAGCTGAGAAATATTGAGTGGGACTGAGGCATCTACTGTAAGTCGCTTCTTCTAGCAAAAACAAAGTGCAGCATATTTACAGTTAAGACAGTTAAAACCTCTACTAATAGCAATAGACTCACATGTGAAACATGCAAATACATAGAAAACCCTTATGAAAACCAGAAGCTAAGTATGAATAATTGCTATCAAGTAACATAAATGACTGCTTTCTATTTAGGGAAATTTCACTGATAGCTTAAAAAATTGATCTGTGATTCTGTAAAGTAATCCATTAGGGTAAAATTGTATTATCTTCAATGATGACATTAACCCGGTTATTTTAATCAATGTTGTATGATTAAGAATCACTATACTAAGTCAAGAACCAATATCTCCCTAGCCAACATAATATTTTTACTTCCACATATAAGAAATACACAATATTCTAACTGTACCCTCTGGTTGGGAGGGTGGCCTAATGGTTAAGGTGTTTGCTTTACAAATACAAGGTGCAGGGTATGAGTCTCACAAAGGATAATTGGATAGGCTCGCAAGGGCAGTTAGCTTAGTACTCATCTATGAAAGGGTATTTATTAATCACAGCATTTCATGATTCTGAATAAAGGCAGACAGTCCTTGATTTAGAACAATGGTAATCATATTTTAAAATGAATTATATAGTTCTTTTAGACACAAATCAGTAGTTAGCAAGCCAGTGAAGTCATTTTTCTAGCTTCTCAGTCAAGATCTGTGAAAAAGGCATTAGCCTGGGCATTTCATTATCCTTTGTGAAGGAAAAGCCATGACTAACTGATCTACTAAGGCAGCCCATGAACTCAGGTTGGCATCTAAAACCAAAGATGATTGCAAACCTTTAGTTATGTTAGAAAACTAAGAAAAAAGACTCATCAAAGTACAGAATTCACATTAAGTGACAAAGCTTAATCAGCCCCAGTGGGCATGGCCAATATCACTGCAAATAAATTTAGGGCAAAAATCATTCCTGAGATGATTATCCAAAGCCCTATGATCATCACAGCTCTCAAACACCCCATTAGCACTAAAAAATGTACTGGAAGTGCTGTCCAAGACTAAGAACACTTTCTCCATGGGTCCAAATAACATACCCAGTTGTTTTATAAACAGTGCCATCATGCCGTGGTTGAACCTGTTCATAAGCTATTTAACATGAGCCCAAATCAGACTCAGATCCAGAAATATGTCATACAGCCCTGGTGATGCCGTTCCATAAAGCTGGCCCTACAATTGACCCCAGAAACTAAAGGCATATCAGCCTAATGAGTCTCTTTACAAGGGCATCAAACACATTATAACAAACTTGATTAATATTGACAGTGAAAGTCTCATCAGGCTAGATTTGTAGCAGTTTGATTCTATAAAAGGAAAGTTTTGTGTAATGAACTTGGTTAACTTCTTTGAGAAGGTAACACAATCTGTTGATAGAGATCAGACTGTATGCAGAGCTTACCTTGCTATGGCTAAAGCATTTGATGCTGTCCTTCATGTTCGCATAATTAATGAACTAAACGCATTGCAAATCAATCCCTATGTGGTAAGACAGATAGTATTTTGGCTAAAAGATAGAGCACACATGGTGTGGGTGGCAGGGGCAATATCAGAGAACATGAAGGTGACCTGTGGTGTTCTGGAGGGTCAGTGCTGGGGCCATTTTTCTTTGGTGTTTATTTCTCTGACCTATAGACCAAAAGCCTAGCTATATGGCTAACAAAGTTTGCAGATAACTGTAAACTGGGGGTCATTGTCAAATTCCCCTCTGACACAGAAGCCCACCACCAGAAACTTACACTAATAAATGCCTGTTGTATTGAAAATGAGCTCGAATAAAATGTTAATAATGCAACAATGTTGCATTTGACAGACAGACTATTACCTCAGCATTCAGCATTTACAATACCCCAGTTCAAAATTAAAATGTATTTGGAAAGCTGAGAATGTAGAGAGGCAGTGATCTCAGCCATTTTGAAGCCTGGGAAAGATCCAAAACTATCTTCTTCTCAGATCATCTTCTAGCAACAGTTGTGAGGAAATCAGCTTCCTCACCTCTAAAAACTAATTTCCCTGCAGGCAAAGCAGTGTGCTACACTACCTTCCTTCGAACAGGACCTCGATAATTGTATGGGTATTCATAAATTCATCCCAGGCATGACTAGTCTAGCCCTCCTTGAGAGATACAGTCTAGGGTGGGAATTGTCAAGATGTAATTGTCACAAGACTCAATAGCCTTGAAGCTAATGATAGTAATACACAATAATTTACATTGATGAAACTTAGTATGTTTATTTCTAAAAGCAATGCACTGATTCAAGCATTTCTAATGGGATGTGAGAATGACATTTATGATCTATTTATGATTTGCATGAATGAATGTAAAAGGTTTTATAACTTAAATCTCAAGGAAGGACAGGCACTAAGTTAATTAATTCTGAACAAAGACATTAAAGCAGCTGATTAAGGAGGCCGTATAATTATGGATCTGACTTTTTATATCAATAAACTGCTTAAACACTTAAAAGATGAGATGGCATATGATAGGATAAATAAATAGGAAGGATGGATATTATGGTGAAGTGTGTGACTAGTGAAGTATGTAACATGCATACTAAATGCAACATAACTGTGAATGTTTTAATTATGTTTATGTGCCACATGCTGTATGCTGATGTAGTATGGGATACCTAAATTTCATAAAAGGAAAATGAACCCTCTGATCAGACCTACTGGGTCAGCTAGAAGATGGATCATGGAACCTCTCATATTATTAGATAATAAATTAAAAAAAATGATTATGTGGACAGAGTTACATAAAAGATAGTGATTTTTAAGTAAACTATTTGAATGTTAACAACATAATAGTAATTCTGTCTATATATTTGTAATTTTGGTTGATTCTCCATTCACAGTAATACCAAATAGTTGTGGTACTGAAGCTTTACAATCATTTTTATGCTTACATACATCCATTAGTAATACAGATATTAATAGTTACTGTTTTTTGATAGATTAGATTTTACATAATAACGTACTTTTATTCCAGTACACAATTTATGTGCAAAAACGAGGAGTTGCAATTGGAACTTCTATGCTAACACCTATGAAAATATTTTAATGAGTGTAAGGTAAGATGAATTTGTTTTACGTGACAGGAATATTTATAGAGAAAAAGTATTTTTCTATGAGCAACTTGATGATGATATGCTTATGTTCCAGGGAAGAAAAAAAATGAGCTGGAATTATCTATGGAATATTTATCTCATACTGTAGTTTTTTTTTTTTTTTTTTTTTTCAATATAAACTGCTTTACTCAGATACTAATATTGATTTTTGTAGATATAAGTTTAACTCAGTCTAGTATACGGCAAGTGAACTCTAAGGCATTTAAGAAAGGTAAAACAAAAATACATATCTACATTAGACTAGTATATACCCCATTCGTGTTCATAGGAACATACCGAAAGGTCAAATGTTACATCTTTCATGATTAAATGCTAAGGCAAGGATTCACGAAGCCTCCGTGTAAGAGTTATAACTCTTACACGGAGGCTGCAGTTAAACGGAGTGATGTCAGCATGCTTTGCATATTCATGAGAGCATGCTGAATTACACCTAAGTCTAACACGGTCCGTGTAAGACAGTAGGGGGCGTGTCCGTAGGCTGAGCCCTGCAAGTGGACACACCCCCAGAAGTGTAAAAGTGCCCAAAGTAAACACCCACAACAGAGTCCACGGAAATGTGAATAAACACAACACAACACATGCCCCCACAGACTATGAACATAAAATATATAAATGAACATGTTATATATTTTTTTTAAATTGTAAAGATGTTTAACCGTGAGTGCGCTCGTTTGCGCGGGCGTGCCCGTAGCGCAGCTACAGTTAGCAGTCAGTGGAAAAGCATATAAGAACTAAATATGCGAAATAAGCCAGGAAGCAATAGCGTAGCAGTAGCGATGTTGGCTAAAGAGCAGGCATTCATGGTTCGAACCCCCACAACACCAATTTTTTTTTTTTTGCAAAATAAGCAGGAAACAAGTCCCTGACAAATATGTACACATAAAACCACAATTTATGTAAAATGTAATGAAATAGCCCATTTATATTGAAGAAATGTGAGGTAACAAAAGAATAAAAAATGCCAGATGTGCTCATAGCTGAGCTACAGTTTAACAGAGTGAGTGCATCTGCCCGTAGATGAGCAGTGGTTTAACTGGTGCAAAATGAGTGCCCGTAGCTGAGCAGTGGTCTAACACGCTAAATCTATGTGCCCCTAACTGAGCTGAGCGTAATATGAGTGCCGATAGCCAAATGAGGCTTAAAGCAGCGTACCCCGTTTGCGCGGAGCTGCGCATTGCGCAAACAAGCTAACCGACGGGCAACGTTGAGCAAGCCGTATCAAAACTGCCTTTACACAGACACACCCATCAGCATGTCTAGACAGTTATGAAAAATAAAAAGCAGTGGCCACGTTCGAACCCAGGATACTATACACCATAGTCAAGGTACAGAACCACTAAGCCATGACAGCAGTACCTTTAAATGCAATAATAGCTAATATATAGGAATGAATACAAACTAGAGCATGACAATGCAGGTTTACTGAAGTTGATACAATTCCAAAATGGCCAATCACAGATATGTGAGGGAAAAACGGACTATATAAGCCCCATAGGCGGGAATACACAACATAAACGATTGTAGAACTGACCTGCAGGCAGAATGACAGGAGTAGGAGAGGGTAGTTGCTTTCGAGCACAGAGGTGGGGTGTTGAGGAGTCCAGGTACATGGTCTGGCTCCTAGTCCATAATCATGAGGCCCAACTCATGCAGGGCCAGGTCCTCTGGGGAGCATACAGGGCCAAGGTGTGGGACCGGTTGGCTCATGATCTCACCAGTGCCACAGGGATTCCAAGGACTGGTGAGCAGGTCCATCACCACCATGCAGACCTGAAGAGACGCAAGCAGGAACAACTGAACCTTTGGATCCAGGAGGCCCGGCAAACACCCAACGCCCCACTACTGAGTAAGTAACATTTAATTATGTATGTAAGAAATTAAACTAGCTGATATTATGGAGATGTGTATTCCAATATTACTTCATTTATATTACAGCTGCAGGTGTCCGTTCTGCGAACCGCAGAGCCTATGGTGATAGGCTGGTGCGGTTGAGCCACCAGGCAGGTCAGTAATCCACTACCAGTAACTGTAAAGAAATATAAAAGTATGACAGTCAGCAAAAGAGTGCAGTGTAGTCAGTAAGGAATAAAATCTGCAAGTAACAGTGTGAAAGTGTATGCAAGTATTGCTTGATTACAAAAGTGTGTTTCAGCCTGTAAGTTAAAACGAAAAATGAAACTGTCTGACATATATTCTGAAATAAAAATGCCCTACCTGTAAGAAAATAGTACACAACCTGCAGCAGGCTGAAAAGTATAGCTGCAGAAGATGATGAAATCACATGTGTGAAATATATCCCTGTGGAAATACTGAAACATGACAAAAGTGAGACTGCCTGAAAGGATTGTAATAACTACAGGTAAAACATGTCAATAAAGCCTAGAAGTAAGTACCATCCTGAATAGTAAAATGAAAGCAAGTGAGAGAGTGTGAGAAAGTGTCATGAATCTAGCAATACAGTAGTAATAACCCCTGAATAAAGTATACTGCAGTCAAGACAGAATGAAATGCATGTGAGATTCAAAACCAAACAGCAAAATCTGTTCAAAGTGTTGCTGCATCTGGAATGTGTATCCCAAAATCTGGATATGTTGCTCTCAGTCTGCAATATGCAGATAGGATGATTGTCTGATATACCAAACATCCACACTTGTCTACAGCTATATAAAGCAAATGTAGCAGGATGATGTAGCTGAACAAAGCTAGATATGAATGTGTATGAAGAACAATAAAATGTATATTGATGTTGCAGTAACAGTCCTATCACCAAGTTGAAATAATTATCATATAGGAAACTGTAGTTAGAACAGTAGTGTGTATATAACTGCAGCTATTAGAAATGTACAGGATATGTATTGTTATTCGAAGGTGTTAATATTACTTTCTTTACCCCACCCTATAACCACATATAACCCATTCCACGTGAAAATGGTATGTGCAATCACAATTAACACCCCTGGACGTTTGTCCTGTTGGGTCATATATATTTTCATGTCCGTTGATGCATCTGCCCTGTTCATACATCCACACCTGATGGCCTGTTGCCATCAATTAACCATGCATGTTGTTGGACTGTGTATTTCTGTTCAAATTATGCATGTGTTATGCACGCTGTTCAATGGTGTGAATATCTGGGTGTTTGGTTAATGGGAATACTAATGCATGCTTTCACAACTAATTGTGAATGGTATTACATGTCACTAACCCAAACTGTCATGACATAATGCAAAACATAGGACGACAGGGAAGGCGGGTTCCAGCGGACCCATCTCTCCCACCTCAGCTGGCGAGTGCACCTGGCACTAGTGCCGAGTCCGGACCCTCCTCCGGTGGCCCTGTGCCACCTGCGGGTGGAAGCGCTGCAGGGGATGGGGCTCGCCCCCCCTCTGCAAGTGTGGCCAGAGGAGAACCACCACTCACCCTCTGTAGCGTCCAGACTGTGGTGCGTAGGGAGATTCGGGACTCTGTTCTCGAGCCCCTACGCCAGCTCGAGGCACGGGTGGTGCAACTAACGGGCATGCCTGTTGCCCCGCCTACACAGCCCCCAGCACAGCCCCGTCCTGGGCAGTGAAGGAACAGTGGCAACTGCCTATGGGTGGGGATATCAGTTCCACTGTTGCCATCTGTGGGCTCATGGGCTCTGGATATCCAAACCTCCGTCCCGTCAATTGCGTAAGCCCCCCACACGTGTCATACACCGCCCCTGTATGCGTCTTGTTTGTCTTGTCTGTTTACCTACCCAACCTACCTCCCCAGCTGTACCGACTTCCTTCACCTGACATACCACTCTCACCTGAAAAAAAATGGCACTCTGTACCCACAAAAAATTATGCCCCATACATAGCTGCCCATTCCGCACACATGTCTGCTGGACATGGAACCTATCAATTACAATTGGCTGTACAACAAGTATTATTGTTGTTCTGACACCTCTCTCAGGGGTGGAAGGTTTCAAATGTCACACCAAATTACATACATATGCACAGCTGTTGCTGATGAAGAAATGGGCAGCTATGGGCCTTACCTACATCCCTCCTGCACATCCCAAGCTTGTTTCCCTACTGTCTTACCCTCTTTGTGACCCCTTTTTCACCACTTTCCTGTCGCCCCATTTTCTTTTCTTTCAAAGAAAATAGCGCGGGTGTGCACCAGAGTAAGCACCGTTAAGCGGTTGTAAGCGGGTGTGCGCTTGTGTGCGCGGAGCTAAACGCCAGTGCGCATGCGTGAGTTCCACGCAAACCAGCACTAACCCAGTTACAACTGCTTAAAAGTGCCTTAGTCACTTTGATTGACAGGTCTTGTAGTCAGTTCAGAAGCAAAATAAAATCCCACTGGCAGTCCCGAACCCAAGACCTTGGAAACAGTAGTCTGCATGACTTACCACTAAGCCATGACTCTTATACAAGAGCATTGTGCTAAAATAAATATATCATGTAATAGTAGGAATGAATGTAAAGGGAATATAGATGTGTAGTACACAAAGCATGCCATTTAGAATTACTATCAAAACTAGTGGATTTCCATAATAGTAGTGTGGGAACAGAAACAGCCATGCTAGTTGGTAGCTAGTAGGTAATAATGTCACTATAGCACCTTGCAAGCCACACACATACTCACTGCAGGATAATCACTGCCCATACCCCACAACCTCTTACAGGAACACATCTGGACCAAGTAATAAAATATGTGGAGCAAAGGCCCAAAACCAGGGACACATTACAAATGTTACAACAAACGCAGACAGTTCAGAGAGTAACAGGGTCTGCATTTTGTGGGATGTTTGGAAGGGTATGAAGTCTGAAACTTGAATGTTTGTCACCATATTCTGACTTGAGCCCAGAGTGATTTGCCAGAAAAAGGTGTGCATGAGATATTGACCAAAATATGAGGCAGAAATGTGGACAACCTGCAAATATCTGTACACATGACGGGTCTGACACCACCATATTTGAATAGTTAAGAGCCTAGACATAGCAACAGTGAATGACTTACAGGGATGCCCCACAGACTCCATGTGAAATGTACAAACAGTAGGCAGAAAGGTGTAACACATGCAATGGTAACTATGGAGTCCTGAAAGTATTCACCACTTGCATGGCAGAAAAAGTGTAGTAATACATATGCTTATGCTAACCCACAGTCACAACTGCAGCATACCAGACATTTTAATGGGTGTACCCCACTGATATGTACCATTCCATGAGGCAGATAACAGATGAACCTGAAAGTCTCTGGGGTCTGCTCAGCAGCATACTCAAATACCCTAATAGATGTCAAGGCCCACACCATGGCCAGACCACACTGCATGCTGTAACACCCTAGCAGATATAGCAAGCATTCCAAGGTGTGAATGTACATGGAAAATTGGAAAGCTACAGCAGCACACTACAATCAGGACACCTAGCAGGCATACAAGTAGTGACTGTAAAGGGTAAATATTGAAGCCTTAGCAACAAAGTGCAAGCAAAAGTGAAAGGAAAGCACACACACACACATTAACAGTAGTAGTAGTTGTAGGTGTCAGTGTACATACACAGTTAGTACAGGAAACTGGAGAAATGAATGGAGGAATGTTAATCTACAACACAGCTGGAAATATGAGAGAGATACCAACCTTTACACTCACAGAACATTGTCCACAGCATAACAGCATGGTCCCTGCCCTCAAAATCTGAAAGGGCTACGCCTATCTCACATACCTTTTTATAGCACTGTTCTGAAATCACAGTGAGAACTGCAATCAGTACACAACTGGCTGCATGCAATTAGCAAATGCTGGCTAACAATTGGTGCAGAGGCCATCACATGGGCATATGCAGATATCTACAAAAGTATGCTGTACTCCCAGTCCACATATGCAATACTTTCATTGCACCCTGAGAAGGACGTGAGAGACAGACAGACAGACAGAGAGAGAGAGAGAGACAGAGACAGAGAAAATTGCAATTAAGCAGACACAAACAAATTGTTCAGCAACAGCCACCTGAAAGCTGACAACTGGGAAGTGGAGCAGCAGGACAGAGAACCAGACGGCAACACAAGCAGCTGTGACAAACACAGGTAATGTAAAGTAATACTATAAAGGTCTACATACTGTGAACCCTCCATATGTGTCATTGGTCTGTATCCATATGTATATGAAGATGTGTAAAGGGCAGGGGACATACAGCAACTATCAGTGAAGGCTGTACATACATTTGTATGTGAGAGCATCTTTGTGCACATATCAATGTTGGTTGATTGTAGGTTGTAGTGCCATGTACAAAGTAGGTTTCACAGTTATGTATGTTTAGCAGTATGTTAGTGTGTGTATACAGTATGGTAGACAAACATGTTGATATACCTGTCTATCATATGGATACATATGTATGTCAACATATGTATGTGTATATATATATATATATATATATATATATGATATGCATATATGTATACATACATAGAGAGAGAGAGAGATGTAGGAATACATAGACAGATGTAGATAGAATATTGTACAAGCATATATATGTAATGCACACATACAGATATAGATATATGTAGATACATATATATAGACAGACTGATCTGACTATCTACAGGTATGACTGTATATGATGACCTTCAACACACCCTGTCCCACCCCCTCTGTCACTCTCACCCTCTCTGTGTCCCCCACTCTCCACATCTATAGCAATATATGTACATCAATATATATATGTGTATATGTATACAGACATATATATATATATATATATATATATATATATATATACATATAGATGTATCTATATACATATATATATATATATATATATAGAGAGAGAGAGAGAGAGATGTATATAAATTCTGAGTGAGGCACATGTGTACAGATGTATTGCAACAGGTGCCTAGTGACAAAGGCATGGAGTAAACACCAGTGTCAAAACCGGAGTACCATACCACATTTCAAATCACCTACACCAGTAACCACCAGATATGTGATTGGCTGCCCACCACTGCATGTGTCAGGGGTGAACAGGGTCATAAATGTGTACAATAGTGGCCCCAATGATATTCACAGTAGCACACTATCCCTGGAATACCTGCACATGGTATGTGTCAGCGAACATGGTGTGTCAGCTATGGACATGTAGGTCAGTGTACCCCTCCACACCACATAATGGATGCCATGGTATGGACCTCACATGACAGCTACAGATATGGAGAAGGACACAGTGACATGTACAACATTGTGACAATGCACTCAGACACATTACCAATGCACAGTGACTGACAACACCACAGAGTACACATATACTACTCACATTGAGGTTACCACTCCCGGATTTACATATGTAAGTCACACCCATGACAGATGTCCAACAACCATAGTAACACCTCACACCATCCACAACCTAAATGACTGCTGTGTGTCGTCTGTGCCACTGCAATAGAGTGCACATGTGGAGGTAAAAGTTCCTACCCACAGATAAGACATACCCTGCAATAAACCACACAGTGTTAAGAAGTAAGACTCCCCATGAGTACATGTCACACATACCCCTGCTGAATGTTAGTCAGATAGGTAATATGCCATATGAGTCACCCTGTGTAACTGTGTGACAGCAGCAGGTACCATCACACCACATGTGTCACAATGGTCAGGGTAGCAGAACAGTACGCTGCTGTAGTCCCAGGGGCAATAGCATATTGTATAGTATTGTATTGTAATGTAATGTATTGTGTTGTATTGTATTGGTATGTTGAGGTGCCTCCTTCGTGGAGTGGAACCACTGCTGCTGTGCGCCAGTGTACAGGTACATATCCTGTAGTCAGGCTAGTGTTACATAGCACTTCTATATGTGTGTTTAGCTCCTGTCAGAGTTTATGTAGCATGCAACTGGGGATACCATCAGGTCCCATTCATGTTGTGTATTCTGCTGTCCTGAGGGTGGCTCTCACCTGGACATCTGTGATGACAGGGAGGTTACAGTCAGCTGGGATAACTATGTCTTATTTTGGGGAGAGGGCGGGTGACACCTGCACTGAACCTGTCTGCCACAATGTTGTCAATATCTGTGGTGTCAGTGAAATATTTGTTGTTGTGTACTAACTATGGGCATAGAGGATGGATTCTGACCAGGTTGCTAACATAACTGAAGAAGGCCTTCTGGTTATCTGTAGTGTCCCTCTTGATTTCCCTCTCAAAGTTGCCCATGGATGTTTGTATGATGGAAAATAGATCCTTACTAGTGCTGCTCAGACATGCCCTCCCTTTATGGAATTATGCTCTTTCTTGCAGTAGCTTCCATCTTCTGTAATACAATCTGTCTATGGCTGGGGTCCACCAGACAGGATGCTGTCCCTTTGTGGAGAGTGTATTGGTCATATATAGGATTGCATGATCCATGCATTCTCGGAGATGTCTGTAGAAATCAATTGTGTAGGGGTCAGCATTGTGGGTTGTATCTGCCACTGGCCCAGTGGGCTGAAAGGATACCATGTCACTGTTACAAAGTGTAAAGTTTGCATCTGTAATGTTATTCACTATAGTCGTTTGTGCTGGTGGTGGAGGTGGGATATGTATATCCAGGGCAATCAGTGTGTGGTCAGCTCACAGTAGTTGATGATGTAGGCCATACAGTACCTAGATACAAACCCCCAGAGTGAGGAGGTGCTCTTGACCTGAATCAGTGTTCTGACTGCTGGGGTTTGGTAGTATGTCGTATGGAGTGTGCCAGGTACTGTTGCACAGTTGCTGGCTGAGCACTGATACCTGGCCATTTACATGTGTATCCACCAATAGACAGACAGATGCTATATATGTGAGATATGTTGTATCATAACAGCCGAGTAGCATGTGTAGTATGTGTGCCAAATTCTGCTGACATATACTGCTGATATCAGGTTATTTTCTTTCTCAGGTACATGGCCCACCCACGGAATCCCACTTACTCCACAGCTGAGGATGAGGAGATACACCAGAGCCTGGTGTGGGATTATGCAATACTCTTTTCCCACACCAGCCAGAATCAGCAGGAGAGGGCTGCACTGTGGCAAGACCTTGTCCGTCGGGTAAATGACATAGGCACGCATAATAGGACATATGAGCAGGTATGACATCACTGCAGTGATTTAATCAGACATGTCCGTCAGCGTGCATCGGATATCCACAGGCGACAGGTCGCCACAGGTGGTGGGGTGGCTACACATCCCCCACTCACCAGACTGGAGGGACTACTCATGAGTGTAGTGGCTCCAGTCCGCCAGCAACAACAACAGCAGCAGAAATGCATTATGATGGAGGCTGGAGCCACGCAGCAGCAAGACAATGAACGTGCAGGTAATATGCCATATGTATAGTTGACTGTTGTGTACACTGGTAGTTAATGCATGTGTGAGGTGTGTCCTTGGTTTGTAGCTGTCACCATAGTATTTAATGTGCAAGTGTGATATCCTCAATATTAGCAGCTGACCTGTGAAAGGCGACTGTTGTACTACTGACCTGTATCATACTCAGTAACAATGGCACAGTTGTGCCCACTAACATTAGTTTCTTCACGTCTGCAGGTCCCTCTGGTAT
The DNA here is from genome assembly GCF_019279795.1 of Protopterus annectens. NCBI lineage: Eukaryota > Metazoa > Chordata > Ceratodontiformes > Protopteridae > Protopterus > Protopterus annectens. The sequence continues at coordinate 340,099,461 of NC_056725.1, forward strand.
AACAGCAATGCAGCCTATCCATGCTGGTGAGTGTGTATTAACAATTCCTGTAATAGTCTTGATAGTAATAGTACTATTTGGCTCACTTAGTAGTGCTCTTTGTATGCATGTAGGTGTGTCTGTGTCTGTGTGTTGATATCACACATACTGAGTACTGTACAATTGTGTGAAACTGTGTGCATGTGTGCATGTGTGCATGTGTGCACCTGTGCATGTGTGCATGTGTGCATGTGTGCACCTGTGCATGTGTGCATGTGTGCACCTGTGCATGTGTGCACCTGTGCATGGGTGCATGTGTGCATGTGTGCACCTGTGCATGTGTGCATGTGTGCACCTGTGCACCTGTGCATGTGTGCATGTGTGCATGTGTACATGCGTGCACCTGTGCATGTCTGCATGTGTGCATGTGTACATGTGTGCACCTGTGCATGTGTGCATGTGTGCATGTGTGCACCTGTGCACCTGTGCATGTGTGCATGTGTGCATGTGTGCATCACTGGTAATGTGTAGACATTGTAAACTGTGTTTCCTGTTTCCCTCCCACAGGTTCTGGTGCTGCTCTGGTGTCATGTAGCAGGGAACCTGAATCAGGTGCCGTGGGTACTGATAATGATGACATCTGTGTAATGGCACAGGAAGGTATGCCAGGGTCCGCCATTGGTCAGCCAATTGACAGTACACAGCTGTCGACCCCATCAATGCGCACAGTTATCCTGCCAATACACCCTTTGTCACCAATGTCCCTAGGTGATGGACAGCATACAGTCGGTATTGACCAGCATGGCCCAGAGATGGTACCACACAGACAGATGTCCAGGGGTTCTCGTGGCAGCATCCACGGGCGTACTGCCCCTGTCAGACGTTCCCACAGAGGTCTTACAACCTCAGCTATGTTTTGGGCTGTCATGCAGGCACAGTCACGTATGGAATGGTACACCAGACAGGGTCTGAGGGAGCTGACAGCATGTCGCACAGCCATGACTGACAGTATGCGTGACATTGCGGCTGCCATCCGTGATTTCACTGATGTCATAGACAGACGTTGTGGGGACATATTAGACCGGTTCCACAACTACATGTCCATGAGCCAGGGCGATGGTGGACGGTTGAGGCATCGACGTGGCCGTATGCCAGCAACAGCAGCAGCTGGCAGTCGCCGGATGACAACAGGGCGCTGCCACCCGTGAAGCCAGCAGCAGCCCCAGCAATGCTGGGTCTGTGCTGTCATCAGACCGCCCCAGGAGACCATGTGCACGTGGCTCTGGCCAGGCCCGACAGGGATCTGTGTCCAGTCAATGAACACCTGCTTCTGATGACAGTACCCAGTCTGGGTTGGTACCGGATACAGTCCGTAGCACCCCTGCAAGGCACAGGTACCGTGTCCGTGGCCAGAGACACTGATCTGTATGACCTGGCAGGTACAGTCTGTGGCTGTCCACAAACACCAGTATATGGCAGCCATGAGGTGGAACTGTGTGCATCCATACACACATGCAAATTGATAACACCTAGGGCTACTGCATACACGCACACACTGCATCAACATTGCCCCACCTTCTACTGCTGTCCCTCACCAACACACATACACATACATGTCAATCGGTGGTATCGGTGGCTGACTCAGGCATACCAAGTTCACACCCTGTGCATATGATGAAACTGTGCCACCTCCTGCAATCTGTAACAACTGTGCAGGTACAGGTTAACATGTTGCTGATGCACAGGGTGACCACATAGATGTGTAGTAATAGTATCATGTTGTTAACAGTACTGTGTGCTGAATTAATTGTGGGTATATCACAGCATGCCTGATGCAGTAAGTGTGTGATTGTCGTGTACTGTTGTCTACACCCATGGTAAGTACCATAGTGTATCATCTGCACACATTGGCATACTGGTGGTAATGATGTCAACAGAAGGCTACATACATAGGTAGCACAGGGGATAAGGTAATGAGTGTAGTAATACGCAATGATGAACATGTAAACTGCAAGTGGCATGTTGCCCGCACTGGACTCTGCAATGCAGATGTTTGAGGATGTCGATATGTGTGCAGTACTACACGACTGGTACAGGACACACAGGAGCACCCTAGCACTGCAAGCTCACATCTCATACCATGCTAGACAGCCCCAACACACAAAACTAACTGTCACAGGAGGGAGAGTCCCCATATATGTCAGGGATACTGTGGTGGCAGGCCAGGTAGCATACATCCTACTAAGTATGGAACCACTGAGTGAAGGCTCAGTGTCTGTTATTTGACGTGTATTACTGCAGGTATGAGCACATGGGTTTCCATCCAGTTATTGTACATCCTGACAGTACATGGTCTGTACACTTGTGTGCTGAGACTGGACCCTAGCCATCTGACCCGTGTATTTCCATGTACATGTGCATAGTGCCTGCATATTTGCAGTGTTACCTACTGGAAGTGGTACAGCTTGTTTGTTGTACAATGGACTACATGCAGCCCTGTTTACTGTAGCTTTGTTTGCATGCATGTTTGCTTGCAATTACCCTAGAATACTGATCACACCTGCAATGCATAGTTATAGAGCTTCTGTGGACTCCTAGTGCCATCTGCATAGCTTACTATATGTATGTCCATGTCCCACTTGACAGGATGTCACTGTTTGTCCTGTTCACATGTACATTGCCTGTGACACAGTGCATATGACTTACCTGGCATGTGTCCACGTGAGCAGTCATATATGCTACTGCTAACTAATCTCAGGCACTACACCTTCACATATTCATCTTCTGTTGAACTACCTGCTTCACTAGGGATGGCCTGCACCTGTCACCCCTGGGCTTTCAGATATTGGCAAAGGCTCTTGCTACCCCCATAGTGCCTATGTTAGGCAAGGCTCAAATGACAAACCCACCTTCATAGGTATCACAAGGGATAAGAAACTAAGAGTAATGCTACCCAAATCCAGAAGTCTAAACCTCCAGATGCATGCACCCGAAACTCTCCTTGGCATGGAGAACATCGATATCTGTGCAGTAACAGATACCTGGTTCAGGGCTACTGAGAGCACACCAGCACTACCAGGTTTAACCTGGTTGATTTCTTTGAAACAGTCACCAAGGCCATTGACGAGGGGAAGGTGGTTCACACAGCCTACCTGGACCTCGCAAAAGCCTTCACAACAATACCCCACTTGGGTATTCTAGAGAAACTCACCAGCTTAAATATAAGCCCCTATGTCACTAGATGGATTGCACACTGGCTCAAGGACAGAACCCACATGATTAGAATTGCTGGAGCCATGCCAGACTCCAAACCAGTTACGAGTTGTGCCCCACAAGACTCAGTCCTGGGACCTCTCTTGTTTGGTATATATTTATCGGAGGTACAGGCCAATACGGACGGACTGAGGCTTACCAAATATGCAGATGACTGCGAACTGGCCACCATAATCGACTCTCCAGCCGACACAAGCATCTTCCAAAGGGGCATCATAGAAACAGACAACTTGTGCCAGAGCCATGGCCTTCAGCTGAACAGTGTTTAGAAAGGGAAATGTGCATCCTGTAGTCTGTTCTCCTAGTTGCCAAAAGGGACATTTCTCTCACACACACTAAACCCCCTCTGCCAACCACACACACTTGCAGGATTCAAACCCCTACCTAACTATGTTATGACACTCGAGACGGACGCATTAGCGGAGTGCGCTATTCACATTACTGGGAGGTTTCTCTTCTCCTGCTATACTTATAGAGTGCTGACATCATCGGTGTTTAGAAAGGGGAATGTGCATCCTGTAGTCTGTTCACCTAGTTGCCAAAAGGGACATTTTCCTCACACACACTAACCCCCCTCAGCCAAAAACACACACTTGCCATTTGCAAGATTCAAACCCCTATCTGACTATGTTATGACACTCGAGACAGATGCATTAGCGGAGTGTGCTATTTGCATTACTGGGAAGTTACTCTTCTCTTGCTGTACTTATAGGGTGCTGACATCATCAGTGTTTAGAAAGGGAAATGTGCATCCTGTAGTAGTCTGTTCTCCTAGTTGCCAAAAGGGACATTTCCCTCACACACACACTAACCCCACTCAGCCCAACACACACACTTGCAGGATTCAAACCCTTAACTAACTATGCTATGACACTCGAGATGGATGCATTAGCAGAGCGCGCTATTCGCATTACTGGGAGGTTTTCCTTCTCCTGCTTTACTTATAGAGTGCTGACATCATCGGTGTTTAGAAAGGGAAATGTGCATCCTGTAGTCTTTTCTCCTAGTTGCCAAAAGGGACATTTTCCTCACACACACGAATCCCCCTCAGACAAACACACACACTTGACATTTGTAGGATTCAAACCCCTATCTAATTATGTTATGACACTTGAGATGGACACATTAGCAGAGCACACTATTCGCATTAGTGGGAGGTTTCCCTTCTCCTGCTATACTTATAGAGTGCTGACATCATCGGTGTTTAGAAAGGGGAATGTGCATCCTGTAGTCTGTTCTCCTAGTTGCCAAAAGGGACATTTTCCTCACACACACTAACCCCCCTCAGCCAAAAACACACACTTGCCATTTGCAGGATTCAAACCCCTATCTGACTATGTTATGACACTCGAGACAGACACATTAGCAGAGTGTGCTATTCACATTATTGAGAGTTTTTGCTTCTCTTGCTGTAATTATAGGGTGCTGACATCATCAGTGTTTAGAAAGGGAAATGTCCATCCTGTAGTCTGTTCTCCTAGTTGCCAAAAGGGACATTTTCCTCACACCCAATTGCACACACACTAACCCCCCTCAACCAAACACACACTTGCCGTTTGCAGAATTCAAACTCCTACTTAACTATGTTATGACACTTGAAACTGATGCATTAGCGGAGCGCGCTATTCGCATTACTGGAAGGTTTCTCTTCTCCTGCTATACTTATAGAGTGCTGACATCATCGGTGTTTAGAAAGGGGAATGTGCATCCTGTAGTGTGTTTTCCCAGTTGCCAAGAGGAACATTTCTCTCCCACAGACTTACACACACACCAACCCCACTCACACACACACTGAGCATTGGCAGGATTCAAACCCCTACCTAACTATGTTATGACACTTGCAACGGACGCATTAGCGGAGCATGCTATTCGCATTACTGGTAGGTTTCTTTTCTCCTGCTGTACTTAGAGGGTGCTGACATCATCGGTGTTTAGAAAGGGGAATGTGCATCCTGTGGGGAGGCAGACGCCAAGCACACTCTGGCTAAGCTGTCATTCCCTAGGGTAAACAGCCTAGTGTTGACCTCTACACCCATATGTTTAATTGTCAAATGCACATTATTTGTTGCTGATAGACTGTTTGCACATCTTTATTGCCATAGCATTCCCTGTTTGTATGAACAACTTGTGCATCTGTGGAAGATGTTTGCATATGGGAGGGATCCACTATATCATGTATGTCTCTGTAGTCATTTAACTGTGTGCACTGGGAAGACTGCTGTAATGTGGTTGGTTCCTGGAATAACACGTAAAAATACCAGATATGTGTGGCCAACTGCTAAACTGAGATTTGGCCTAAGTATGTGAGCATGCCCAGTTCAGCCTTCCCATGGCATGTTGTCTGACATATGTCTCATTTATCAAATTGTGTGAGCATGCCCAGTGTGAGCATTCCATATGTTGAACTCTGCAGCCCACCACATTTGTGGATGAGTGTGAACTTCAACAAATATCACCCGTTTATGGTTGTGTGTTGTGTGTCATGTTGTGTAGTTACTGTACAACTGCTTTGTGTGTGAACACAACAGGATTATACTGTGCCTGCAGTGTTTGCATGGGATACTTTGCATACAGTTGTCAACATCCTTTCACACTGACCTAACACTGTAGTACTGTATAGTCTACTGGTAGTACTTTGACTGTGGTGGACAGTATCCTGGGCTTTAGTGCTATCACTGCTTTACATTTCGATAGTGAGCACAACAGCCTGGTTAGGGGCCAGTTGTGTACATCTGACCATGTTGCATTCTGTTCAGATATGAACTACTTAAACCAGGCTTGACCAACATTGGTAGTGTATTCCACAATATAGGTGTACATTTGCAAACACTAGCGATGTGCCCTAGTCCATGTCTAATGCTAGCTGGAGAGTGTGTTTGTCCTTCAACACACATTGTAAGTGGAGTTTGCCATGACATATGTCATGGTTAGTATACTGTGCCTCTGTCTACCTGTGACATGACAGTGATACCCAGGATAAAGCTACCATCTCCCATCCACTCATCAAGATTCCTATTGAGGAAAATTGATAAGTGACTCTATGGTTAGCCTGTACTGGGAGTTCACTCATGGGTGGGGGTGGCTTCTGTGTTATGGATCATGCAGTACAGCTTGTCCTATGTAAGTCAGTGCTGGGGTTCAGGTCTCTCATGTGCATAGCTCACTGCCATTCAGATTTTACAAGGTGCAGCATGTTTATTGATACCAGCAACACAGGCAACACATGGCATCTGTGCAAGCTCTTTGATACTCCTGGTGAGGTACTGTTGGGGACTTTACGGTTGATGGAGGTGTCTGCTGAGGTACATCCCACAGGGGCTATTGTAGTCAATTGTACCGCTGATGAAGGATGACTGCAGAGCCACAGTGACCTCCCCTTATCTAGATCTGACAACCTTCATGATTAGGTGGGTATATGGTATGTTTCTGTAAACACTACAGCACATGTTTGTCCAATGCAGGATATCTATCACCTTGTGTCCCCAGGTCTCTCATTACATGTTAAATACGTAATGGGTTAACACCTATGTGGTAATTGGTGGGCACTTACTGTATATCCACGGGGGTTGACTATACACTTTTCTGCAATTAGCTTGCTGACATGGCTATGGCACCAGTTGTCTGTTTCTATGTGGCCCTTTGTGGGATGCTTGTGTCAGCTGGTGGATCATATATGGTGAGCAGTTTGTAGTCCTCTGCAAACATGTTCAGACACAGTCCTTCCATGTTTGCCTGTACCTATGGGACATATATACCAGACGAGGGAGATCCCAGGACCAAGCCTTGTGGAATGCCAGTTATATCTGGTTTGTAGTCTGACATGGCTGCAGCATGTCTGACCATGTCTGTTCTGTCCTTGGTCTGGTTTGCAACCCCTCTACTGACATAGGGGTTTATATTTAAGCTGGTGAGCTTATCTATAATGAATATGTAGGGTATTGTATAGAAGCCTTTGCAAGGTCCAGCTACGCTGTGTGGACCACATTGCCCTCATCAATGACCTTAATGACTGTTTCACTTGAGTCAAACATGTTTAGGGGCAGGATCTGCACTTAAGAAAGCCACACTGGGTAGGGTCCGGTGTCAGTAGGTCCCCAATATCTTTATGTCTGTGGTACATGCTGATCCTTTCCATAGCTGTGCAGACCGAGCTTCTCAGGATTCTGGGGTAGTAGTTTTCAGTATCCATTCAGGCAACACCTTTGTTGAGAAGGACCACTGTTGTTGTACACTGCTCTTTGGGCTTCTTCTGAAGAAGTTGCTCACATTGCGAGCAACGAAAAGTGCTTTACATCTATTTGAAATAAATCCTTTTGCCTGCAGTTTGTGTTTCGTTGGACAATTTCTTTGTTGTGGTTTGTCTTTTAACTTGGTTTGCTACAGTGTTCATGGAATGGCTGTATTACAGGTTCTGAGGTGTGGCCCATATTTTGCACCTGCACAGGACCTTTAATGGATTCCACATCAAGTTTGGAGGAGTGCAAATATTGCTTTACACATGTTTTCCACTGTGGTTTTCTGGCCAGGGACTGTGGTCAGGATTTGTATATCCAGTGTGATTACTCTATGGTCTGGTTTTACCAGTGAGCAATACACTTCTCGTGTTGCCATCCAGTAGCCATGTTGCTGATTATCACATCCAGTATGCTTACCCCTCTTGTGGGAGTGGTATGATGTTCCTGGGCCTTTTGGTTTATGGATTCTATGAACTTTTGTCCTACACTGTTGGAGCTAGTATAATGCTCCCAGTCTATGTCTGGGTATTTTCAGTCACCCAATATAATGTGGTTTGGAGGACTTGATATATTCATGTATTCCAGCATAGGCCAGGTGCAGTTCCTGGTGTTGGGACAGTAGTCTGTAGCAGGCTATAAACTGGGGGGCAGTTTTAGCCACTGTTACTTGACCATGGCTAGTCCATGCTGCTTCTTGTTGTGGTACCAACATGGGGGTGTGGTTATCCTTGACAATTCTTGCTAGTCACCCTCCTTTTGTAGCTTGTTCCATGTTTTGAGGCTGTACAGCACAGTATGAGGTGTAACCTGGTAGTGTTAGGGTGCTGTTGTGAGCCTTGACTCAGTTTTCTGTTACAGCACAGATATCAACATTCTCCATACTGGATGAGTTTAGACTGCATGCATCTTGCTGTTTCGACTTATCCCTTATCTTATTCTTATCCCTTCTGATACTTATGGAGATAGGTTTGTGTTTTGAGCCTTACCAATTCAGGGCACACTGTGGGTAACAACAGCCTTTGCCAATATCCATATGGCCTGCACTGATAGGTGCACGCCAGTCCTAGCAGGTGGAGCATCATGTCATGCTCAGCATGTCATCCCAGACTGGCACACATTGGATCCCCTTTGACTAACTGCGATACTTCAGTCAATTATTGCACTTGATCATCTCATTGTCATATTGTGGCATGATGCTTGGTGAGGGTAGGATGTTAGTCAGGGTCCTCAGGTGTGCATATAGTACATGGTGTTACATTACTTAACACATGGCATTCATGCCTCAGGTGGTGCTGCAGGGCTGCCTCTGTCGGATGCGCATATTACACTTCCCTGTACATGTTTGTGAGCAGGTCATGTCATTGTAGGCATCCATGTTATTATTTGAGTGAGTCAGAGGGGGTATCATTCCCAGGGTTCCTACTGAGCCAGTGTATGTGCTATGCATTGCCTCTTTGCCAAGGCCAGGGCATACTGGGCACACCTCCTTATGCCTACTGGGGCAGGCTCAGGTTGTTCCTCCTCTGAGTCACTCTCTGCCTGTGATGGCCTTGGCAATGGTGGGGGGCTGTTTGGCCCTGCCCTATGCTGGTCCTGCTGCAGCTGTTTTTGCAAGATCATATTATGTAGCATAGCACATACCATGACAATTTGGGTACATGTAGTTGGTGTGTACTGCAAGGCTCCACCAGATGTGTCCAGACACCGGAACCATGACTTGAGCAGCCCAAACACATGCTCTATTACATTACGTGTTTGTGCGTGTGCCTCATTATGGCGTTCCTGTTCAGGTGTGTGTGCGTTTCTGATGGGTGTCATCAGCCACGGCTCCAGTGCATAACCTGCATCCCCCACTAGGTGTCCGTGCGGGATGTCCCCATTGGCAAATGTCTGGTACAGCTGCGTCAAATGCCAGATGTGGGAATCATGGTAGCTCCCAGGACAGCCAGCACACACATTCATTATTATGCCCTGGGCATCACACACAACCTGGCAGTTGATGGAGGGGAAGCCCTTGCGGTTGATGTATGCCCTACCCCGCTCACCGGCTGGTGCTTTGATGCATATGTGCGTGCAGTCTATTGCACCCACTACCTCAGGGTATTCCGCTATTTGCTGGAAGAGACGCATATTGCTGGCCAATACCTCACGGGCTTTGGGGAAATATACATGATCACCGACATGTGCTGACATGGCATCCAGGAACTGGTGCAGTACCCTGGAGGCTGATGCCTGTGATATCCCCATCATATCACCAGTTGGTCTCTGGAAGGTACCTGTTGCTAGTATTCTTAGGCCAACACATACCTTGGTTTCCACTGGGATGGGTTCCCCTCTGTTGGTTCTGTGTGTGAGGCATGGCCTGCACAGCTCCACTATTTGCTGCAGGAGGTCTCTGTCCACTCTATAGTGCTCTACTATCTCCAGCTCATGTAACCCGTGGTAGGTGACCCTGGGCCTGTACACTCTTCTCCGTCTCCTCACTGTGGGTTGTCTGGCACCATCTGCATTGTCACCACCCTCAGCAAGTCGCCTATGTCTCATTATGACAGCTATGGCAGCCCCTAACATTTCTGCTCTGAGTTCAGCTTTTTCAGTTTTCACTTCTAATAACTTACTCCTGTCTTGCAGTGTCTCTTGAGAGAAACATCCTGCACTGCTGTTTGCAGAGTTTTAAGTGCTGGGCTGGGCTACTATTCTGCCTGTGTAGTTGCCTGCTTCTAATTGTTTTCACCTGCTAGCTCCAGCAGTATTCCCTGCTAGCTTCCTACTAAATCTGTTGCTTCCTTTTTCCTCTCTGTTTCCTCAGGGAGGAGCCGTGTGCAAACCAGCAGAAACATGTTCACAGTGGCTTACATGCGCGCACACATGCTTACATGGTTCAGAATCTGCTTATTCGGATTAAAACGCGTGCACACCCACGCAAACAGTGTTAAACATCTCCCAACACGCTCCCACATGCTCAGTCTGCCTTACACGCGTGCACACTGTCTTACTCAAGGCTTCATGGCGCACGCATGCACGCCCAGCAAGAAACTTTGGTGTAGGTAACAGTGTACACCTTCCATTTCTTGACTTTCTCATGCTTATCTAGTGGCACACCTCTTTCCATGATATCTGTCTGACATCTGTCATGTAACTCTGACCTCCAATGAACTGCATTTCTTTCTACCATTCCCCCCTGTGATGTCACCTATCTCCTACTCTGTTCCTCCCCCTTCTGTAACTCTTACACTACTCAGACTGTGCTCATTTGCTGTGTGACAGTGGAATTCAGTATCCTAACACACATTTGCATCAGATTGCCTACTAATGCTTAGTTACATCTCTTAGACTCAGCTTCCCCCCTTAGCAACCACTACACGGTGGCCATGTTAGTTTTGGTCTGCTGGTCCCTGCATTGACATTCCATGTATTGCATAAAACCCACATTTGTGGGTTTATAACCTTCGTTTTTATGTTTTATACAGCGCAGCCCGTTTGCGCGGGGCTGCGCTGGGTTTAAACATCAGCGATCGCCGAAAAAAAAAATATATATTTTTATTACTTTTGCATCAGGCTACCTTGCCAATGGCCACATATTTGGCCATTGGCATGCTGCCTGACACATATGCACCCTTTATTTGGAGCTGACATGGCTCCATTGCGTTTTTTGCAGAAACGTACTCAGTTGTCAACTAAGTACATTTCTGTAGCTAAAACGGCTCTTACACGGGCTGTTCTGGGCTTCTTGGATCGCTAATCATCCCCATTTGCATGCTATTCGGCTGCAAGTGAGGTGATTAGCTTATCCACGCCCACTCCGTGTAAGAGACGTTTTAGCTTGTCTCTTACACGGACTTTGGGCTGTTCCTGGATCGCGAAGGCTGCATGGAGTCTTACACTACTCTTAGACTCCGTGCAAGCCTTCGTGAATCCTGCCCAGAGTATTAAAGACGCAACTGAATGAGTAAATAAATGACTTTAAGGTGAGAGGATATGAATAAACAATATTACATACTCAAAGACAAAATATTATGATTAGTGGTATTGATAATGGTCCTACCTTTTTGGACAAACATTCTAATTCTGACAGAGAGAAGGACAATAAAATATTAGTATAATCTTAACTTGTAATAGGCATATGCAGGAGATAAACAATGCTGTCAAGAAGTATTAGCACATTTTAAAAACCCTGGGAAGTGTTAGACAATTGGACTTCTAGATTTACATATAAATGTGATCACACTCTGAAACATCAACATTGCTATAGTGAACAGAAGAAATATATATAGAAAATCCTATAGTGATAGACGTAGTACCTTCACTTGTGGTAAATGCCATTTTTGTGGTTATATTGCTAGGGCAAAGTCCTTCTGTCACCCAGCAACTTTAAAAGAATACAAACTTAATGTATATGCTAATTATAATACAAATAATATAATTTCTACTGCTACATGTAAGAAATGCCCTGTTTTATATATACATACATATATATATATATATATATATATATATATATATATATATATATATATATATGGAAAACAGACAGAAAGATAAAGGAGATAATGGGTGGCCATATATCAGATACTAGAAGAAAAGTTTAATATCAGTGCTCTGTATAAAAATGTTAATGAAACAAGTGAAGATAATTGTTTTAAGTTTGTAGATATAAGCATAAGTCTGTATGGAAAATATTGAGAATAGGTGGATTAATATCCTGAGAGCTACTGAATATACTGGACTTAATGGACTTGTTAACTTGCAACCAGTACTGAAGGCAAGGACTTTGCATAATTGTAGAATGATTATTTAAATGGGTTTTAAGACAAATCATGCAATTTTCAACAATATTTAAACTGATGTATGTAACTTCTTTATTCGTTCAACTTGATAAAGCATTTTTATGTGAAAGCTTAAAGCTTGTTGGACTATAATAAACGCTGCCTAATTGTCTGTTTCTTTTGTAGCTTTTTGTTGTTTTTATTCTTGATCTTCATATGATTCCTATTCTTCCTGTGATCACACACTTAAACACTCAAAAAATTGAAAATTGCGAGTATTTATCAAGGTTCGTATTCCAGTAGAGGTATTCAACAAAACACTTAATAAACTATGGAAAGGAAATGTTATAATTCTATACCACAATCTGAAGACCTGGTTCATGGAATCATGTGAATAACATAATGCTGATTAATATGTTAATTAGGCAAATATGTTAATGGAGAGCAATTCATTTATCGATATTTGGAAATCATCAACATGTAAAAATGAAACATAATGACTTTGTAAAAGCAACAGTGAGCACACCAAGAGTCATTTACACTAGCCCTATAAATTAATGACCATGTCAGCTACTGGTCTCTTTTCTTAGCATGTTCTGCATGTAATATTCACAAGGAATCAGCAAGTAGACACCTAGCACCACTAGCTGGCATTGTTGTCAAGTTCTTTCACAGGTATTACGCCAGCTCTGGACAGTTCAATAAGACTTAGTGTGTCTGTATTAGCCTAAGTTATATAGTGTGACAATCTACACAGAAAGCCTAAGTGGCAGTTAAGTTGTGACCATTTTACTCTTATCTGGTCATTTTAACTTATAGTCTACATGACAGACGGGTTGCACTTTCAGTTCAGTTCCTAACACTGGCTTGGCAGCTGATCAAGTATACTATCGTCCTTCTGTGCTGAAGCTCCTACTTTTAATTGAGTGGAAACGACTGCGCTTACACTCAAGTTGCTAGTTAGCCAAGGCTTTGTCTTTTACCAACCTTTTGCATTAGCATAGTATCTCACTATTCTAACTGCAGTCATTTATAACAGATATTTCCCTCTTTCTCATCCCTGCAAAGAGCCATGTAACTGTACACAGGCCCACTACTGACAAAGAAACATACACAATCTGCATATCGATGCCAACAATAAACTCACCTATGTTACTAGCAAACAATTTCTCCTGCAAAGCACAAAATTTAAAATGAAGTGGCGGGGTCATGTTAGAAAGTGTGAGATGGCATGGATTAACCTGTTGATCTGAAGGTAGATCCACTGGTGTTTCAAAAAGACACTTCAAAAATACTTCCAGTTAAATAATTAAATAATTTTCCACAGACCTTTTGAGAAGTTGAAACAGAACCTTTAAAAGATTGCAACAGTTTGCATTCTACCACCCACCTCTGTCTCTGTTTTACAAAATCATTACAAAATAAGTTCTCTAAAGATGTACATAACAATACAGTAATTCTTGGTGATTTCAATATCTGAAAGCCAGAGCCTTCCCATTCCATAGTAATAGGTCATCCTCTACTGCGGACACACATAACACAGGTATGCCACAAGGTTTTGCGCTAGGTCTTCTGCTTTTCTCCCACGTGGTCACTGATCTTCTCCTAGAACTGCCATACCTTAAATCAATAATGTTATGCTGATCCTGTAGTCTAGTACAAACCACTCTGACCTGAAAACCAAGTTACAGGACAATGTCACTCAATTATGCACCTGGTCCACCTCTAACATGCTAGTTATTAAACCTAAGAAATCAAACGTCATGCTCTTCACCTCTGCTAAGAGTATACCAACTATTCCTGCTATTCACTTAACAGATATTAAATGGAACATGATCCCTTTTGTCACTGAACTGAGGCACCTAAGTTTTGTGCTTCACCTCATTCTCTGCTTTACCACACTTACAGATATTGTAATTAATAAAATCCTCACTCAATTAAAACTAAGTTACAAAATAAGTCATCTCCTTTCATCCACTCCTTGCAGGGCCGTTGCCAAAAATATTAACATATCCAAACTGAAATATGGCCCTTTTTTGTTACACATTCAGCCCACAATACTCAGAATACCGATTGCTGAGAAAAAAATCTGTTGATTCATTCTGTTACCAGCTCCCCAAATGCATTATTGCAATTTGCTAAAAAAATCTAAATGCCTTTCATTGTCACATAGGGCCATTATTCTTCTAAGTGCTGTAATTTACAAGGTTTCGAAGCATGGTTTCTGACCATCTCTAAGAGTGAAACAAACCTTATGAACAGAAGTACACAGGACAACAGTTTCTCTCTGGTACACCGTCCATTTACAACCACTGTAGGTGAGCCAATCTTCTCTAGATTGTGACTTGCAATTTGGAACAACCGTACAAGCAACAATGTTATCAGTAAGAAGTATTAGTTACAGTGATAGTAATCAGTGCAGTCATACTGTAATATATTTTAATGCACACACAGCCCAAATTATATTTTTCTAAAGTTTGCATGTCTTGAAAACTATACATCATAGACATATATTGCTAAAACATTTTTGTTAACCAGACATAAACTTTAACCTGACAAGAAATTCTTATGTAAGTATGTTTATTGAGATATTTACAGAAATATGAAAATATCTGTTTAATTGCATAATTACCAATACAAATAATACTGGATTTTTCCCAAGACATGCAACTTTCGCTGCAAATATCAAAGACAGTTTTCTTCAGCAATATCTAAGGTACCACCTTATGTCATGCAACAGTTTGCAAGTCACTTGTTTTTTGAATTATTAAGTGCATATGCAAACATTGCTTATTTTCATAATTACTAACAAATAGTAATATTTCTATTATAGTGTGATATAAACCAGCATTTTGAGGGAATTGTCCTGCTTCCTACAATGTCTATTCATACCATACACCTCAATAAGATATAAGTCTCTCAGTTATGAAAATATGAACATAAATATGAAAATATGAAAAATGAGTAGCAAACATTAATTTCTTCCTGCGAGACATCGTAGACTAACAGTCTTAGTATCATTTTATTAACAATGCATTGCTCTTTCTAATACAGCCTATTATTAGCTTGTAAGCTACTTACTTAAAGAAATGCAGTCAAAAAATGGCATTCGCACAACAACAGAACCAGCAAACAAATGAATAAAGCTTACGCCAACCGCTATGCTGTCTTGAGATGCCGAAACTCCAATCTAGCCGTTGTTAAATAACAGTTCAAAAAGACCGTATAAAATAATCCAACATTTAATGAAAACAGAAGTAAAAAACAACTGACAACATCCTGAAAGTTAAGCGCTTTCACCCATTTACAATACGGGTTTCTTCAGAACTAAATTCAATGAATGAAACAGTTGCCATTTAAATTAATTATTTGGTGCCAAAAACGTAGCCAAATTTAAAGCTATAGCAAACAAATTTATTACTATTCATATATCTAAACATTAAAACATAAAAAATTAACGTAAAACATTTCCCTACACTTATTAGCTACTAGTGATTAGGATATAAACCTGCATACTATTAATCAAGCATAATTGAGCAGCGGTTTGATGGAAATAAAACCGTTCAACCCAGGAAGGGTGGAGGCATCAGTAAACAATTGCCACCACATTTCCTTGTAGGATAGATATCCTTTGTAATTTCCCCCTCTTGGGTCCAACTTAATAATATCCAACATAGAAAATAAAAAATAATGGTTGTCTCCTGCCACTTTAATATGTCTGTATAAAACATTCTTTTCATCTCTCTTTTTAATACAGTACATATGATCATAAATACGCTTGTTTAACTGTCTTTCGGTCTTTCCGATATAGAAAGCCGAACATATACCACATAAAGCTAAATAAATAAAAAAATTTAGATCTACAATTCCCCTGACGAAACTTGATATTAGATCTAGTTATATTGTCTAATTTTACCCCTTCTTTTAAATTTATAGTGTGACACCAATTACAATTGCCACATTTGCTAGTGTGTTTCAAAGAAAGATTGCTATGTATAGGGCCCATTTCCAAATATTTCTTGATATTTGGTCCCATTTTATTTATAAAACAAGGATGGTGTCCAACTATATTAACTACATTCTTATCAGCAAGAATTATATTCCAATTCCTATTCAATATATCTTTAATTTTAATCGTGTGAGGTCCATATTCAAGTACACATGCTCTACTATGATTCCTTGTTGTAACATCTTGCCTGTCAGTATGTAAAGTTTGAGTATTTTTGTGACCTTGACCTAAGAGAGGGACATATTTTTCCCCCATTCACCTACAACTTGTTTCCTTACATTCTGCATCATTTTTGAATCATAACCTCTGTCACTAAATAAAGATGTAATATAAGTGATTTCTGTAAGTATATCCAAGTGTGCAGAGGTCATCCTAAGAGCTCGAATGAGCTGTCCATTATATATATTTCTCATTAAAGTTTTAGGGTGATTGCTGGAATATTCAAGATAACTATTTGAGAAAGTGGTTTTCCTATAAATTCTGGATGAGAACTGCTTACCATTTTGAAAAATAAATGTGTCAAGATAAAGTAGTCCCTCCTGACTGTGAGTAGAAGTAAATTTAAGATACCTACTACTTGAATTGAGGTAATCCAGAAATCTGGTAAAGATATCATAGCTTCCTTCCCACAGAATATAAATATCATCCAAATAACGTGAATAATATCTAATATGTTTGAAACATTCACTTTGGAATACAGTTGACTCCTCGCAGTCCAGCATAACCAAATACGCAAAAATGGGAGCACAAGCTGCTCCCATAGCTACGCCCTTGGTTTGCCACAAAAATTCACCTTCATAGAAGATATAATTATGCTCCAAGACTATACTCATCATGTCAATAATAAGACATGCCTTATCTCAATCCAAATCAGCATATGTTCTTATACTATTTGCAAAGGCTTCTAAGCCCTCATCTTTTGGTATGCAGGAGAATAAGTCAATGACATCAATGGTAACAAATAATAAGTCATCATTACAAAGATGAATAGGAAAATGTCTCAAGAATTCCCATGAATCTTTAACTAAATTGGGGATTTTACTGTAAATAGATTTCAACATAGTGTCTATGGCTACCCCTAAGGGAAAAGTCTTGGACCTGCTTCCAGAAATGATAGGCCTGAAGGGGGGATCTTCCATATTTTTATGAATTTTAGGAATTCCTACCAATGATGCTGCCACTGGATGGTCCACTTTCAAAAAATTATATGTATCCAAGGTTATACGTTTATCTATCAGGAATTCCTCTATATGCATATTAATTCTTCTGTAAGCCAAATTCATTTCATTTACAGAAATGATCTCATAATTGCCTGTAGAATGCAAAATATCATAAATTTTAGAAGCATATGCCGTGTTGTCATATATCACTATGCCTCCCCCTTTATCTGGTTTCATGACACAAATTGTTTTGTCATTCCTCATGTTTGTTAGAGTCTCTACTTCTTTATCAGATAAATTGGATTTTGTTTTCCTGCCCTCTAACATATTTTTTAGCTGATACATTTGTTTAATAACTGATTTTTCATATACAGCTATAGTTGGATTCTTTACAGGCATGAAAGTACTTTTCTTTTTTAATAAATTCAAGCCTGTATCCTGATTCCATCCTTTATTATCTGTGTTGTGAAACATAGTAGCTAGATTAAGTTTCCTTCTATATAATTTGACATCACTAAGACAATCAACTAGTTTAAAGTTCGTAGTAGGGATATATTTCATACCTTTGGAAAATAAGTTAAAATGTGATATATCAAGTATTAAATCTGTATAGTTATATATATTAAAGTTTTTGTAACTATTTAATGCACCTGTTTTAGTTATAACTAAATCATTTGCAATATTTCCATGTTCATCTGATTGCTCATATGTTCCTGGATCTAATATCTTGATTGATTCATTTGCCTGTTTTTCCATTGGTTTTCCATTTTTTGATTTAAATGAGGCCTTTTCCACTTGCCTCCCCATTTCCAATCCCTTGATTGGTCAGTGGGTCTGCTGTTCAAAAAATGTTGATTCTTGTCACCATGATCATGATTGTCATTTAAATCATCATCATGAAAATGGTTGTCATATCTATTACTAGTACTGTGACCCCAACGATACACTGTATCTTGATCGTACTGTTGGATGTCCCTTAGCAATTTCCTGTTCTTCCAACTGAAAGCTTTTTTAGTAATAGATTCCGCTACATTAAATTGTTTATCATATAACTTTTCCCACTGGGGGAATAAGAAATCATTCAAAAATCAACTCATTCAATTTTTCTACCTTCTGCATACTTTTAGCTAATTTTTCATCATTATATTTAATCAACATTTGCATATATTGCATACCACATCTGTCGCAAAATTGATTGAATTCACCTCTGATTTTATCATTTAAGTCAATACCCATAGGGTACATAAAAAATCTAAGCCCCACAGGCACTATATCACTGTTTATACATTTAGACAGATATGCATTGTCAAGTTTCAAAGAATTTATATTGTTTAATTTCTTCCCAAGTGAATAAATTATGTCCTTTAACGAACCCTTAGGTAACAGTCATTCAGAGGGAACTTTGTTGAGCAAGTCATTGTCAAAACCACAATTAATATCTAAAATTTTTTTTAAATGATTGTAATTATTACCAATGTTATTATTGCTTACTGCAGGTGCATCCTGCAGAGATTCAGTACCTTTTTCTATATAAACTGGACCCCCAGATTGAGTATACATCTTCTTTGGAAACTTTCTTTTAGGTTTAGTACCAGTCCTATTCGCTTCATCATCAAGGTCACTAAATGACAAATCAAAAGTATAGTCCAATAATCCCATCCTACTACTGCTCCTCTGTTCATTAAATGGATATGTAAGGGGTAAATCAATTAAATTAGATCCTCCATGACTAGTCCCCTGCCCATTAGGAATAGCTGGGGATTTTGGAGAATTATCAAGTGAACCGTCATGACTGTTGGTCAGACTACAATGTCTGACTCTTTCCTTCTGATCATCAAGTGCTGGGCAAGCTCTACCAAAATTAGTAGATACTTCAGAAACATTCACAGTCTTGGTACCACGGTCTACATCTTTTCTGCCTGTCACTGTGTTCCCAAAATTGGTTATCAGTAAGGTTAGTTTGTGAACTTCACTCTTAACATCATTTAGTTCACTTTGCAGTTGTTGCATTGCACTAATTTCGGCACCAGATAGTAGTGGCTGCTCGGCATCTCGATCAGATTCCATAGCCCAAAAATAAAATACACACAAATGCAGTCAAAAAATGGCGTTCGCACAACAACAGAACCAGCAAACAAATGAATAAAGTTTACGCCAACCGCTATGCTGTCTTGAGATGCCGAAACCCCACTCTAGCCATTGTTAAATAGTTCAAAAAGACTGTATAAAATAATCCAACATTTAATGAAAACTGAAGTAAAAAACAACTGACAACATCCTGAAAGTTAAGCGCTTTCACCCGTTTACAATATGGGCTTCTTCAGAACTAAATTCAATGAATGAAACAGTTGCCATTTAAATTAATTATCTGGCGCCAAAAACGTAGCCAAATTTAAAGCTATAGCAAATAAATTTATTACTATTCATATATCTGAACATTAAAACATAAAAAATGAATGTAAAACATTTCCCTACACTTATTAGCTACTACTGATTAGGATAAAAACCTGCATACTATTAATAAAGCATAATTGAGCAGCGGTCTGATGGAAATAAAATTGTTCAACCAGGGGGGGGTGGACGCATCAGTAAACAATTGCCACCACATTTCCTTGTAGGATAGATATCCTTTGTAATTTCCCCCTCTTGGGTCCAACTTAATAATATCCAATATATAAAATAAAAAATATTGGTTGTCTCCTGCCACTTTAATATGTCTGTATAAAGCATTCTTTTCATCTCTCTTTTTAATACAGTGCACATGATCATAAATACGCTTGTTTAACTGTCTTTCGGTCTTTCCGATATAGAAAGCCAAACATATACCACATAAAGCTAAATAAACTAAAAATTGAGATCTACAATTCCCCTGACAAAACTTGATATTAGATCTATTTATATTGTCTAATTTTACCCTTTCTTTTAAATTTATAGTGTGACACCAATTACAATTGCCACATTTGCTAGTGTGTTTCAAAGAAAGATTGCTATGTATAGGGCCCATTTCCAAACATTTCTTGATATTTGGTCCCATTTTATTTATAAAGCAAGGATGGTGTCCAACTATATTAATTACATTGTTATCAGCAAGAATTATATTCCAATTCCTATTAAATATATCTTTAATTTTAATTGTGTGAGGTCCATATTCAAGTACACATGCTCTATTATAATTCCCTGTTGTAACATCTTGCCTGTCAGTATGTAAAGTTTGAGTATTTTTGTATCCTTGACCTAATAGAGGGACATATTTTTCCCCCATTCACCTACAACTTGTTTCCTTACATTCTGCATCATTTTTGAATCATAACGTCTGTCACTAAATAAAGATGTAATATAAGTGGTTTCTGTAAACATATCCGAGTGTGCAGAGGTCATCCTAAGAGCTCGAATGAGCTGTCCCTTATATATATTTCTCATTAAAGTTTTAGGGTGATTGCTGGAATATTCAAGATAACTATTCGAGAATGTGGTTTTCCTATAAATTCTGGATGAGAACTGCTTACCATTTATAAAAATAAATGTGTCAAGATAAGGTAGTCCCTCCTGACTGTGAGAAGAAGTCAATTTAAGATACCTACTACTTGAATTGAGATAATCCAGAAATCTGGTAAAGATATCATAGCTTCCTTCCCACAGAATATAAATATCATCCAAATAACGTGAATAATATCTAATATGTTTGAAATATTCACTTTGGAATACAGTTGACTCCTCCCAGTCCAGCATAACCAAGTTCGCAAAAATGGGAGCACAAGCTGCTCCCATAGCTACGCCCTTGGTTTGCCAGAAAAATTCACCTTCATAGAAGATATAATTATGCTCCAAGACTATACTCATCATGTCATTAATAAGACATGCCTTATCCCAATCCAAATCAGCATATTTTCTTGTACTATTTGCAAAGACTTCTAAGTCCTCATCTTTTGGTATGCAAGAGAGTAAGTCGATGACATCAATAGTAACAAATAATAGTCACAACACCGTACCGAACCACAAAAACCACCGTGGCAATAAACAGATAATAAATGTCAGAACCAAGCATCGCCACAGTAGTAACCAGGCTCTAGATATCCAACTCTTCAGCAATAGTAGACACAAAAACCAATGATTCTGCAGCTGTAGAGATGCTGTTATTCACTCTCCAACACACGAAAGCGAATCCAAAAAGTATCTTAAAAGTATTTTATTGTTAGCGCTTTCACCTTTCGGCTTCTTCAGACAATACAACATTTACTGAGTGCACAGAATTAAATACTCCCTCCCTCCAAGATTATTGGTAGTAAAAAACATTCCCATTTCGTCACTTCCTTCATTTAAAAAACAATCATGTAAACATTCTAAGCCGGGTGGCTACGAACAAAACAAACATAACATGCTCGTAGGGTTCACATAGACACACTCAACCAGAGTAACAATCCAATGAACAGAGGGAAGACACAAACAAATTCTCTATTAACAAAACTCCCACATCCTAATCTCATACTAAAGTATAAACAATGTTTAAAAATGTAAGAAACTTAGCATACGCAGAGTTAATATGATGCAGCATTAAATGTTGTCCATCCTTTCAAATAGCTATGCGCTAATTCATCTAACGTACATTTAGTTTAAAATAAAAACAAGAAACAAACATATATTCATAAATACAAGAGGAAAAGTCAATGTATCCAAAACAAATCAATAATCACATCCCTTTTACTAAGTGACATATAAAGACCGAGGTATAGTAAACCTCCCTATTGTGTGTAGAGACATATGACGTTTGGAGGACTTTAAAAGCAGTAACTGCTTCTAAATTACAGGTTGTACAAGTGCATTGTGCATATTTGAGTGCAGACATTCACTAAACCTAAAACTTGCTGCTATTTGTATCCAGTATATCTATAAAGGCCTCTAAATACAATTCAATAAGTAAAAGCCAAGAATAAACGTGACCGAAGTCAGATCTACCTTGGCATACTTAACTGTCTATATTTCTTAACAAAACATGAAAAACAAGTTGTTAGCTGGTCAATATTAGTCCAAACAACTCTTAGAATATTCAAATATCAGGGGTAACTAACTATGCGGAAGTTAGGCACAACCTAGCTATCTAGATAAGGGACTCTATACGAGCTAAGGGACAGGCACTAACTGCATAAATTCCTTCCTATTCAAGCCTGATGACTTGAACTCATTTCGTAAAGAGTTTTCTATTCTTCAATATTGGTTTGAGACTGACTTTGTCATTCAAACCAGGATTGGCATCCGCCCTAAGACGTATAACCCAGTTGAGTTCACATTCTTCAGTGAAGTTAGAAACATCTCCACCTCTTAGTGTTTTATTAATGGTTTGTATTACCATAAAGTTAAAACTACGTGATGGCCCTAGGTTACTGATATGTTTCGCTAGTGCATTATGTATACACCCCATGCGTGTATTGTATACATGGTCCCTAACTCTTTCACGTAACTTCCTGTTGGTTTTCCCAACGTAGAATGCCTCGCACTTATGACAACATGCGAGGTAGACTACGTTTTCACTTTGACAATCCATATGTGTATTAAAGATAAATTCTCTACCTGTGGTTGGATGCCTGAAGACAGAGTTGGTGTTAATATATTTACATTGTGCACATCTACCACAGTGTACAGTGTTGGCATTAGTATTATCCCTACCTACTTCCTTCTCTTTCAGATTTTGATGGCACAATATACGTTTCAGATTTTTCCTATTCTTAAAAGAAAACAGGGGTTCAGGTCCTACTACACTAGCTATCTTATCATCTAAGAGTAGTGTATTCCAGTGCTTAATGATTATTTCTTTTATTGTTTCAATATCAGCTGTATAATAAACGGGTATTCTCAGAAATCCTTTTCTACTCCTATCTGGTTGTTCTAAGTCAACTCCACCCCCACTTTCGGAAAAATAGGGTTTTGCTCTCGTTCCCCTTAACTTTACTACTTCATTAAAAGTCCCTTCTAATTCCCTATCATTGTACCCATGTTGTTTGAGTCTGACATATAGACTCTCCATTTCCTCATCAAATTCTTTGTCTAGGGGATTGAGTCTTGACGTTCTCATACTTTGACCCTTTATAATATTGTTAAATATAAAACGTGGGTGCATGCTGTCTCGATGCAAAATTGTATTTTTATAACATCCCTTTCTATGTATGGTGGTGTTAAGCATGCCATTGGCTAGCCTTATCACATTCACATCTAGGAAGGGAATATCAATCTCCGAAAAATTAGATGTAAACTCTAAAAATGTACTCAAACTATTGATCTTCTCAACGAACTTCAACAGTCCTTGTTCATCCCCTTTCCATATGAAAAAGACGTCATCCACAAAGCGTCTGTAAAAGGGGATGAAGTCCCCATATTCCTTGAGTTTAAAGAGGTTGTCAGACTCCCATTCTGCCATAAATAGGTTGGCGTAGCTATTGGCACAAGATGTGCCCATAGCTACGCCATCCTTCTGTAGGTACATCTCATCTTCAAAGAGGAAGATATTGTTCTGTAATACTATCTCTAGAAACAATGTTAGTAAATCTATGTTCCTAGTATCTAGTGTAGAGTTCCTAACCAAATAAGAATAAATCAAACTCACTCCCTCTTTATTAGGTATCATGGTGAACAGGCTCTTAACATCCAGGGTCACCATATAAAATTCCTCATTGACCGAGAACTGCTTGGTATGCTCATAAAGGTCAATGAGGAACTGCTTAGTGTCCCTTAGAATAAAGGGATTCTCTTCTACAATGGGTCTCAGAAAAGTCTCAACATAGAGTGAAAAGGGTTCTGCCATCCATCCCCTCCCTGATACAATTGGACGGAGTGGGGGATTTTCTTCGGACTTATGAATTTTCGGTAGTCCCTGTATTATGGGTAACAGGGGGCTGTCAACTTTCAAAAATTTGAAGAGTTCAAGATCTATATCTGAATTCTCTAAAAGTTCTATTAAGGTTTTGTTGACTGCTAATATCTTATTCTTGACTTCTTGCTCACTAATCAATGTGTAAAACCTATCTTCTCCAAGCATCATCTTCATTCTCTGAGTGTAATCTACACTATCCATTAGGACTATTGGCCCTCCCTTATCGGCCGGTCTAATTGCGACTGAGGTATCATTAATGAGGGCATTCAAGGCTTTTTTCTGAGTATAACTAAGATTAAATCTCTTAGACTTATACTGTCTTCCTGATTTCATACTATGTATATCATTTTCTACGAGTTTAGAGAATGTGTCTATAAGTGGATGTAATATCGGGGTATATAGACTTTTAGGTCTAAAGTTACATTGTTGAGAGATATTATTATCAGAGCTAAAACCTCCAAAATCAAGCTTTAATTGCATATTTCGAGCAAACATTTTGATGTCTAATACTGAATCTGTTAGTCTGCTATCAGAGGTAGGAATGAATGTCAGTCCCTTATTTAATACGGACTCTTCTTCTGATGTTAACTTTCTTTTTGATAAATTGACAATTAACGTTTCTCCATTTGTTCCCACATCTTCTTCAGGGTGGGACCTATATGTTCCCCATCTGACCCCTTCCTTTTCTGTCTCCCTCTGCTGAATGATCTGTTCCTCCTGTTCTGAAATTGCTGTGCTATAGGAAAAGGTGTTTCCTGACTCCTGTTAATCATGGTATTACTCATGTTCGAGCCTACGGCTGTTGTATTAGGGACTTTACTCCTTACTGCCTGGTTACTTAAGTAACTAATAGGCACCTGTGGTATACTCTCCGTGCTTATTGAAGCCTCTCCCTTACCCTTTTGCAAGGTACTAGTCTGATTATTTGATGGTTCTGCTCGTTCTAATGAGCTACTGCTAGTCACATCTGGTGCTCTATTATTTGGTGGACCCCACCCAGTAGGCCTTCCTGGAACCGGAGCATCTAATGCTTGTGACATTGAAATTTGTTGTGAACCCTGTGAAATAACATTGACACATGCGTCTGCTTCATTCATACCATTTCTCAAATGTTCATTATTAAACCTGGGCCAGGTGAAAATATTGCCCATAGCAAAATCTTTAGAGTCTCTAATGATTTTAGTCTTTTTTTGTTCAAGGAGTTTCTTCTCATATATATGCACATTATCAAGCATCTTGTCCATTTCTGTCTCCAATAAATCCAAGGGATATTTCACAAGCATGCGTTCTTGTTGTTTGATAATTCCTTGTTTAACATTGCATTCCTCTTCTATAAAATATTCATTCATGAGTTTCATATAATTGAAACTCAAATCCAAGTTTAACTGTTGCCACTTAGCTAAAAGTCTCGGATAAACATTGCCCGTGGTGGGCATTTTTAAAATACGCAGACCTCTCGGTACTATCTTTCTAACTAGACATACCTCGAAGTGCTGCCGTTGCAATTGCCAACGTTTCAGTCTCAGAAAGTCCAACTCAAGTTTGCTAACGTCTCCTGAAAGCTCCATAACGTCTACCGCCATTGCGTTTCTTTCGCCATTATCTAGTTCTGGATCGAACGCCATCAGAGTGTTCTTCACGCCGGAGACGCACTGATGAAATCTCTCCCACTTCCGGTCCATCGTGGTCGTTCCAGGGATGGTATACGGTAGTTCAACATCGCTCATTTCAGTAGCCGGAGGAATATGGGGACTTCATCCCCTTTTACAGACGCTTTGTGGATGACGTCTTTTTCATACGGAAAGGGGATGAACAAGGACTGTTGAGGTTCGTTGAGAAGATCAATAGTTTGAGTACATTTTTAGAGTTTACATCTAATTTTTCGGAGATTGGTATTCCCTTCCTAGATGTGAATGTGATAAGGCTAGCCAATGGCATGCTTAACACCACCATACATAGAAAGGGATGTTATAAAAATACAATTTTGCATCGAGACAGCATGCACCCACGTTTTATATTTAACAATATTATAAAGGGTCAAAGTATGAGAATGTCAAGACTCAATCCCCTAGACAAAGAATTTGATGAGGAAATGGAGAGTCTATATGTCAGACTCAAACAACGTGGGTACAATGATAGGGAATTAGAAGGGACTTTTAATGAAGTAGTAAAGTTAAGGGGAACGAGAGCAAAACCCTATTTTTCCAAAAGTGGGGGTGGAGTTGACTTAGAACAACCAGATAGGAGTAGAAAAGGATTTCTGAGAATACCCGTTTATTATACAGCTGATATTAAAACAATAAAAGAAATAATCATTAAGCACTGGAATACACTACTCTTAGATGATAAGATAGCTAGTGTAGTAGGACCTGAACCCCTGTTTCCTTTTAAGAATAGGAAAAATCTGAAACGTATGTTGTGCCATCGAAATCTGAAAGAGAAGGAAGTAGGTAGGGGTAATACTAATGCCAACACTGTACCCTGTGGTAGATGTGCACAATGTAAATATATTAACACCAACTCTGTCTTCAGGCATCCAACCAATGGTAGAGAATTTATCTTTAATACACATACGGATTGTCAAAGTGAAAACGTAGTCTACCTCGCATGTTGTCATCAGTGCGAGGCATTCTACGTTGGGAAAACCAACAGGAAGTTACGTGAAAGAGTTAGGGACCATGTATACAATATACGCATGGGGTGTATACATAATGCACTAGCGAAACATATCAGTAACCTAGGGCCATCACATAGTTTTAACTTTATGGTAATACAAACCATTAATAAAACACTAAGAGGTGGAGATGTTTCTAACTTCACTGAAGAATGTGAACTCAACTGGGTTATACGTCTTAGGGCGGATGCCAATCCTGGTTTGAACGACAAAGTCAGTCTCAAACCAATATTGAAGAATAGAAAACTCTTTACGAAATGAGTTCAAGTCATCAGGCTTGAATAGGAAGGAATTTATGCAGTTAGTGCCTGTCCCTTAGCTCGTATAGAGTCCCTTATCTAGATAGCTAGGTTGTGCCTAACTTCCGCATAGTTAGTTACCCCTGATATTTGAATATTCTAAGAGTTGTTTGGACTAATATTGACCAGCTAACAACTTGTTTTTCATGTTTTGTTAAGAAATATAGACAGTTAAGTATGCCAAGGTAGATCTGACTTCGGTCACGTTTATTCTTGGCTTTTACTTATTGAATTGTATTTAGAGGCCTTTATAGATATACTGGATACAAATAGCAGCAAGTTTTAGGTTTAGTGAATGTCTGCACTCAAATATGCACAATGCACTTGTACAACCTGTAATTTAGAAGCAGTTACTGCTTTTAAAGTCCTCCAAACATCATATGTCTCTACACACAATAGGGAGGTTTACTATACCTCGGTCTTTATATGTCGCTTAGTAAAAAGGATGTGATTATTGATTTGTTTTGGATACATTGACTTTTCCTCTTGTATTTATGAATATATGTTTGTTTCTTGTTTTTATTTTAAACTAAATGTACGTTAGATGAAATAGCGCATAGCTATTTGAAAGGATGGACAACATTTAATGCTGCATCATATTAACTCTGCGTATGCTAAGTTTCTTACATTTTTAAACATTGTTTATACTTTAGTATGAGATTAGGATGTGGGAGTTTTGTTAATAGAGAATTTGTTTGTGTCTTCCCTCTGTTCATTGGATTGTTACTCTGGTTGAGTGTGTCTATGTGAACCCTACGAGCATGTTATGTTTGTTTTGTTCGTAGCCACCCGGCTTAGAATGTTTACATGATTGTTTTTTAAATGAAGGAAGTGACGAAATGGGAATGTTTTTTACTACCAATAATCTTGGAGGGAGGGAGTATTTAATTCTGTGCACTCAGTAAATGTTGTATTGTCTGAAGAAGCCGAAAGGTGAAAGCGCTAACAATAAAATACTTTTAAGATACTTTTTGGATTCGTTTTCTTGTGTTGGAGAGTGAATAACAGCATCTCTACAGCTGCAGAATCATTGGTTTTTGTGTCTACTATTGCTGAAGAGTTGGATATCTAGAGCCTGGTTACTACTGTGGCGACGCTTGGTTCTGACATTTAGTAACAAATAATAAGTCATCATTACAAAGATGAATAGGAAAATGTCTCAAGAATTCCCATGAATCTTTAACTAAATGGGGAATTTTACTGTAAATAGATTTCAACATAGTGTCTATGGCTACCCCTAAGGGAAAAGTCTTGGACCTGCTTCCAGAAATGATAGGCCTGAAGGGGGGATCTTCCATATTTTTATGAATTTTAGGAATTCTTGCCAATGATGCTGCCACTGGATGGTATGTATCCAAGGTTATACGTTTATCTATCAGGAATTCCTCTATATGCATATTGATTCTTCTGTAGGCCAAATTCATTTCATTTAGAGAAATGATCTTGTAATTGCCAGTAGAATGCAAAATATCATAAATTTTAGAAGCATATGCCGTGTTGTCATATATCACTATGCCTCTCCCTTTATCTGGTTTCATGACACAAATTGTTTTGTCATTCCTCATGTTTGTTAGAGTCTCTATTTCTTTATCAGATAAATTGGATTTTGTTTTCCTGCCCCCTAACATATTTTTTAGCTGATAAATTTGTTTAATAACTGATTTTTCATATACAGCTATAGTTGGATTCATTACAGGAGTGAAAGTACTTTTCTTTTTTAATAAGTTTCAAGCCTGTATCCTGATTCCATCCTTTACTATCTGTGTTGTGAAACATAATAGCTAGATTAAGTTTCCTTCTATATAATTTGACTTCACTAAGACAATCAACTAGTTTAAAGTTCGTAGTAGGGATATATTTCATACCTTTGGAAAATAAATTAAAATGTGATATATCAAGTATTAAATCTGTATAGTTATATATATTAAAGTTTTTGTAACTATTTAATACACCTGTTTTAGTTATAACTAAATCATTTGCAATATTTCCATGTTCATCTGATTGCTCATATGTTCCTGGATCTAATATCGTGATTGATTCGTTTGCCTGTTTTTCCATTGGTTTCCCATTTTTTGATTTAAATGAGGCCTTTTCCACTTGCCTCCCCATTTCCAATCCCTTGATTGGCCATTGGGTCTGCTGTTCAAAAATTTTGATTCTTGTCACCATGATCATAATTGTCATTTAAATCATCATCATGAAAATGGTTGTCATATCTATTACTAGTACTGTGACCCCATCCATACACTGTACCTTGATCGTATTGTTGGATGTCCCTTAGCAATTTCCTGTTCTTCCTACTGAAAGCTTTTTTGGTAATAGATTCCGCTACATTAAATTGTTTAACATATAACTTTTCCCACTATAATAAAGGATGGAATCAGGATACAGGCTAGAATTTATTAAAAAAAGGAAAGTATTTTTACGCCTGTAATGAATCCAACAATAGCTGTATATGAAAAATCAGTTATTAAACAAACTTATCAGCTAAAAAATACATTAGGGGCAGGAAATCAAAATCCAATTTATCTGATAAAGAAATAGAGGCTCTAACAAACTTGAGGAATGATAAAACAATTCGTATCATGAAACCAGATAAAGGGGGAGGCATAGTAATATATGACAACACGGCATATGCTTCTAAAATTTATGATATTTTGCATACTACAGGCAGTTACGAGATCATTTCTGTAAATAAAATGAATTTGGCCTTCAGAAGAATCAATATGCATATAGAGGAATTCCTGATAGATAAACGTATAACCTTGGATACGTATAATTTTTTGAAAGTGGACCATCCAGTGGCAGCATCATTGGTAAGAATTCCTAAAATTCATAAAAATATGGAAGATCCCCCCTTCAGGCCTATCATTTCTGGAAGCAGGTCCAATACTTTTCCCTTAGGGGTAGCCATAGACACTATGTTGAAATCTGTTACAGTAAAATCCCCCATTTAGTTAAAGATTCATGGGAATTCTTGAGACATTTTCCTATTCATCTTTGTAATGATGACTTATTATTTGTTACCATTGATGTCATCGACATATTCTCCTGCATACCAAAAGATGAGGGCTTAGAAGCCTTTGCAAATAGTATAAAAAAATATGCTGATTTGGATTGGGATAAGGCATGTCTTATTATTGACATGATGAGTATAGTCTTGGAGCATAATTATATCTTCTATGAAGGTGAATTTTTCTGGCAAACCAAGGGCATAGCTATGGGAGCAGCTTGTGCTCCCATTTTTGTGAACTTAGTTATGCTGGACTGGGAGGAGTCAACTGTATTCCAAAGTGAATATTTCAAACATATTAGATATTATTCACGTTATTTGGATGATATTTACACTCTGTGGGAAGGAAACTATGATATCGTTACCAGACTTCTGGAATACCTCAATTAAAGTAGTAGGTATCTTAAATTTACTTCTTCTCACAGTCAGGAGGGACTACCTTATCTTGACACATTTATTTTTAAAAATGGTAAGCAGTTCTCATCCAGAATTTATAGGAAAACCACATTCTCAAATAGTTATCTTGAATATTCCAGCAATCACCCTAAAACTTTAATGAGAAATATATATAAGGGACAGCTCATTCGAGCTCTTAGGATGACCTCTGCACACTCGGATATGCTTACAGAAATCACTTATATTACATCTTTATTTAGTGACAGAGGTTATGATTCAAAAATGATGCAGAATGTAAGGAAACAAGTTGTAGGTGAATGGGGGAAAAATATGTCCCTCTATTAGGTCAAGGTCACAAAAATACTCAAACTTTACATACTGACAGGCAAGATGTTACAACAAGGAATTACAGTAGAGCATGTGTACTTGAATATGGACCTCACACGATTAAAATTAAAGATATATTGAATAGGAATTGGAATATAATTCTTGCTGATAACAACGTAGTTAATATAGTTGGACACCATCCTTGTTTTATAAATAAAATGGGACCAAATATCAAGAAATATTTGGAAATGGGCCCTATACATAGCAATCTTTCTTTGAAACACACTAGCAAATGTGGCAATTGTAATTGGTGTCACACTATAAATTTAAAAGAAGGGGTAAAATTAGACAATATAAATAGATCTAATATCAAGTTTTGTCAGGGGAATTGTAGATCTCAATTTTTAGTTTATTTAGCTTTATGTGGTATATGTTCGGCTTTCTATATCGGAAAGACCGAAAGACAGTTAAACAAGCGTATTTATGATCATGTGTACTATATTAAAAAGAGAGATGAAAAGAACGCTTTATACAGACATATTAAAGTGGAGGGAGACAGCCATTATTTTTTATTTTCTATATTGGATATTATTAAGTTGGACCCAAGAGGGGGAAATTACAAAGGATATCTATCCTAC
This sequence comes from Protopterus annectens, assembly GCF_019279795.1. Taxonomy (NCBI): domain Eukaryota; kingdom Metazoa; phylum Chordata; order Ceratodontiformes; family Protopteridae; genus Protopterus; species Protopterus annectens. Next base: position 340,131,092 of record NC_056725.1, read on the forward strand.
AAGGAAATGTGGTGGCAATTGTTTACTGATGCCTCCAATCCCCCCTGGGTTGAACGATTTTATTTCCATTAAACCGCTGCTCAGTTATGCTTGATTAATAGTATGCAGGTTTTTATCCTAATCACTAGTAGCTAATAAGTGTAGGGAAATGTTTTACATTAATTTTTTATGTTTTAATGTTCAGATATATGAATAGTAATAAATTTGTTTGCTATAGATTTAAATTTGGCTACATTTTTGGCACCAGATATTTAATTTAAATGGCAACTGTTTCATTCATTGAATATAGTTCTGAAGAAGCCCATATTGTAAACGGGTGAAAGCGCTTAACTTTCAGGATGTTGTCAGTTGTTTTTTACTTCTGTTTTCATTAAATGTTGGATTATTTTATATGGTCTTTTTGAACTGTTATTTAACAATGGCTAGATTGGAGTTTCAGCATCTCAAGACAGCATAGCGGTTGGCGTAAGCTTTATTCATTTGCTTACTTAAAGAAGTCAGACCCAAAAAAGTTCTGGACACCATAAGGAGGTATGGTGTGAACTGTAAGTATACAAAAAGGGTGTTTTATGCTTGAGTGAATTAATAGGTCCAAGTACTACATTTTGTTATCAAGAGAACTTTATGCAAATACTCCAGATGTTGTGTTCTTCTTCACAGCAATTTGGGATGAGAATAGTTTGTCAGAATCAATACTGCTGAGTATGACATGTAAAGCTGGTCACATGTAATGTTCAGCAATTAGCTTTTCTCATAACTAACAGCATACTAACAGTGCAATGACATCCTGGGAAGAGTGAAATGAGCTACAAGGAGCTGGAAACAAAAGTGCAAGAAGCATAGTCAGCCATGAGTCCATAAATTCAGTTAATTTACAAAGCATTTTTAACGTGAAAGTAGACTGGAAAGAGCACACGTAAGGCTAATATTTACAGCTGGGCCCAGAACCCTGCTGCTACATGTAACCAGGCGTGAGCTTCACAAACCATGGTTTAAGGTAGGTTCACAGAGGTAATTATTTAATTTTGAGCTATTGATTGCTAGTTTTTTTCTTGCTTTTTACATGAACCACTCCATCCCTAGACTATTTTTTCCTGGCACTCACTTTCCATACATCGCTAACATTTTAATTATTCCCCGCTAACCATGCAGTACTAAGTCCCTTTGCCTGTCGTTTTTCTTGCCCATTTGCAAACCTCATGACCTCAGTTGTTGTGTTTTCTACTTAGAGTTGGTGCTGATCCACACTTTGATTTAGTAGCCATTTTAGCTGTGGTTTCTATAGACTCAGACTGTTGTATAAGGTAGATTTAGTCAGGGTATCCTCCAATCCCAGCAATGCTGATCTAAATCTGAGACCCCATCTGGGTTTCATAGAGATATATAAACTTAATAACAAAGAAAGCACCCTAGACTGGATTCTCACTAATAGTCACCAACAAACTTTTAAAACAGGTACCCTCCCTGAAGATATAAGTGACCACGCACTCACCTATTTAATCAGATATAAGACTGAAACTCCCAACTCAACCATTTATAAGACAATAAGGGATAACAAAAACTTTAACCCTGATAGCTTCCAAACAGAACTTAGTGCCTGTGACTGGTCACCCCTCAAGCACCTCCCATTAGATGATGCAGTCAAATACTTTAATTCAAAATTCTTAGCCATTCTTGATTATCATGCCCCAACACGCAAAATTAGAACCAGGACTAAACCAGCCCCATGGCTCACCAAGACTACCAAACAAAAAATCCTCCTAAGAAATAAACTATGGGCCAGCTGGTGGTCAACAAAAAGCCCTTCAGAACAATTAATGTTCAGACAGCTAAGACATGAAGCAAAAAAAGCATATTGTCTGACAAAAGAAACTACTACTGCCACCTTCAACAAACCCACCAAAATAATCCTCAAAAATTCTGATTAGGCATTAATAACCTCTTACACCCAGGCCACTCAGGCACTCCTACTCCCTTCGGCTCTGATCACGACAATCCCATTCAAATAGCCAACTCTTTTAACACTTTTTTCACAGAAACCATTCAATCCCTGGCTAACCAACTATCTCCTAACTCCACATCCTCTACACCTTCCATCTCCAATAGCCCCCCTCTATTTCATTTTCAACCAGTTCCCACATCCCTTGTCTGTAACCTTATTCAGAAACTTAAACCCACCACTCTTTCTGCAGACCTACTACCCGCAGAATACCTGCAAAAAGCAGCAAAAACCATAGCCTACCCCATATCCATCCTCATTAAAAGAACTATTTCTGAAGGAACCATCCCATCAATCTGGAAAGTTTCTCACATTATCCCCCTGCATAAAGGTGGTAATTCCAAAGAGTTTTCCAACTACAGGCCCATAGCCATACTTTCCCCTTTGCAAAAGTAATGAAGAAATGAATTCATAAGTAACTTTTAAGCCACCTACTTAAAAATAATTTATTAGCCCCCCTGCCAACATGGCTTCAAACCATTTCATAGCACCATCTCTGCTCTCTTATCCTTTACTGACTGCATTAATATAAATCGTAATAACAACACTCTATCCTCAGCCCTCTTTATTGATTTGTCAAAAGCCTTTCACATGGTTAACCACCACCTCCTCATAAACACACTTAAATCCTGTCATTAGATGCTCTTGCTATACAGAGGTTCCAATCCTACTTAAATAACAGGCAACAGGATGTACTATGGGCAAATAACTTATCTTCCCACCTCCCAGTTGCCATAGGTGTCTCTCAAGGCTCAATATTGGGTTCTCTCCTCTTCTCCAACTTCACAAATGACCTCCATTCTGTAATTCCTCAAGCTACCTGTATCCAATATGCAGACGACTCCACACTTATATGCTCAGCCACTTCCTCATCAGAACTTCAGCCTCTAACCCAAAACACCATTAGCATAGTTGCAAATTGGCTTCCACACCGATGTCTTATCTTGAACCCTAAAAAAAACAAAAATGCTACTATTCACTCCCACCCATAGAGCTTTCCCACTTAACTTTACTGTTACTTCTAGCAATGGCACTATAATATCTCCTGATCCTACTACAAAACTACTTGGGGTACTAATTGATAATAACCTCACCTTTGAGCCTCATATTAATAACACTATAAAAACAGTGAACAAAAAATGAGGTTCCCTCTACAGGATCAAAACCTTTCTGGCTCCACTAGCCAAGACCACTATAGCCCATACCCACCTTATCTCCACCCTACTATATGCCTCGCCTATCTATACTAAATTATATAAAATCAACCTGAGTAAACTGTCTACCTCCTACAACAATATTGCCAGATTTGCAGCTGGGTTCTCCTATAGGACCCATCATTGCACCAATCTGAATCAACTAGGCTGGTTAGAATTGCCAAATCTAATACTTTTCAACCAACTAACAATAGTCCATAAGATCCTGTATCAACCTACAAATACACCAATGCTCAATACCCTAGTCACCTCCTGTAATAATCTCAAAACCCTACGCTCATCTAACAAATTACTAGTACAAATAGCTAAATCCAATAATCCAGCTGGTGATGCATTGTTCCCTAATACAATGGGTAAAACCTGGAACAGCCTCCCTAATCACCTAACCTCACTAGCCTCAGCTAACCTATTTAAAAGCAAACTAAAACCCTACCTTAAATCACACTGGTTATGCCCCTGTGTCAACCCAGACTAACTACCAAACCCTTCCCTAGACACCTATCTTCTTATGAGTATAATCTTGTGTCTTCTCTATTGATAATAAGGTTAATGTGACTATACAGCGGACTAATGTCCTGTACATATTTTGAATGATCTCTATTGATAATAACGTTAATGTGACTACAGCGGACTAACGTTCTGTACATATTTTGAATGATCTCCATTGATAATAAAGTTAATGTGACTATACAGCGGACTTATGTCCTGTACATATTTTGAATGATCTCTATTGATAATAAAGTTAATGTGACTATACAGCGGACTAATGTCCTGTACATATTTTGAATGATCTCTATTGATAATAAAGTTACTGTGACTATACAGCGGACTAATGTCCTGTACATATTTTGAATGATCTCTATTGATAATAAGGTTAATGTGACTATACAGCGGACTAATGTCCTGTACATACTTTGAATGATCTCTATTGATAATAAAGTTAATGTGACTATACAGCGGACTAATGTCCTGCACATATTTTGAATAATCTCTATTGATAATAAAGTTAATGTGACTATACCGCAGACTAATGTCCTGTACATATTTTGAATGATCTCTATTGATAATAAAGTTAACGTGACTATACAGCGGACTAATGTCCTGTACATATTTTGAATGATCTCTATTGATAATAAAGTTAATGTGACTATACAGCGGACTAATGTCCTGTACATATTTTGAATGATCTCTATTGATAATAAAGTTAATGTGACTATACAGCGGACTAATGTCCTGTACATATTTTGAATGATCTCTATTGATAATAAAGTTAATGTGACTATACAGTGGACTAATGTCCTGTACATATTTTGAATGATCTCTATTGATAATAAGGTTAATGTGACTATACAGCGGACTAATGTCCTGTACATATTTTGAATGATCTCTATTGATAATAAGGTTAATGTGACTATACAGCGGACTAATGTCCTGTACATATTTTGAATGATCTCTATTGATAATAAGGTTAATGTGACTATACAGCGGACTAACGTCCTGTACATATTTTGAATGATCTCTATTGATAATAAAGTTAATGTGACTATACAGCGGACTAATGTCCTGTACATATTTTGAATGATCTCTATTGATAATAAGGTTAATGTGACTATACAGTGGACTAATGTCCTGTACATATTTTGAATGATCTCTATTGATAATAAGGTTAATGTGACTATACAGCGGACTAATGTCCTGTACATATTTTGAATAATCTCTATTGATAATAAAGTTAATATGACTATACAGCGGACTAATGTCCTGTACATATTTTGAATGATCTCTATTGATAATAAGGTTAATGTGACTATACAGCGGACTAATGTCCTGTACATATTTTGAATGATCTCTATTGATAATAAGGTTAATGTGACTATACAGCGGACTAACGTCCTGTACATATTTTGAATGATCTCTATTGATAATAAGGTTAATGTGACTATACAGCGGACTAACGTCCTGTACATATTTTGAATGATCTCTATTGATAGTAAGGTTAATGTGACTATACAGCGGACTAATGTCCTGTACATATTTTGAATGATCTCTATTGATAATAAGGTTAATGTGACTATACAGCGGACTAATGTCCTGTACATATTTTGAATGATCTCTATTGATAATAAGGTTAATGTGACTATACAGCGGACTAATGTCCTGTACATATTTTGAATGATCTCTATTGATAATAAGGTTAATGTGACTATACAGCGGACTAATGTCCTGTACATATTTTGAATGATCTCTATTGATAATAAAGTTAATGTGACTATACAGCGGACTAATGTCCTGTACATACTTTGAATGATCTCTATTGATAATAAAGTTAATGTGACTATACAGCGGACTAATGTCCTGTACATATTTTGAATGATCTCTATTGATAATAAAGTTAATATGACTATACCGCGGACTAATGTCCTATACATATTTTGAATGATCTCTATTGATAATAAAGTTAATGTGACTATACAGCGGACTAATGTCCTGTACATATTTTGAATGATCTCTATTGATAATAAAGTTAATGTGACTATACAGCGGACTAATGTCCTGTACATATTTTGAATGATCTCTATTGATAATAAGGTTAATGTGACTATACAGCGGACTAATGTCCTGTACATATTTTGAATGATCTCTATTGATAATAAGGTTAATGTGACTATACAGCGGACTAATGTCCTGTACATATTTTGAATGATCTCTATTGATAATAAGGTTAATGTGACTATACAGCGGACTAATGTCCTGTACATATTTTGAATGATCTCTATTGATAATAAGGTTAATGTGACTATACAGCGGACTAATGTCCTGTACATATTTTGAATGATCTCTATTGATAATAAGGTTAATGTGACTATACAGCGGACTAATGTCCTGTACATATTTTGAATGATCTCTATTGATAATAAGGTTAATGTGACTATACAGCGGACTAATGTCCTGTACATATTTTGAATGATCTCTATTGATAATAAGGTTAATGTGACTATACAGCGGACTAATGTCCTGTACATATTTTGAATGATCTCTATTGATAATAAAGTTAATATGACTATACAGCGGACTAATGTCCTGTACATATTTTGAATGATCTCTATTGATAATAAGGTTAATGTGACTATACAGCGGACTAATGTCCTGTACATATTTTGAATGATCTCTATTGATAATAAGGTTAATGTGACTATACAGCGGACTAATGTCCTGTACATATTTTGAATGATCTCTATTGATAATAAGGTTAATGTGACTATACAGCGGACTAACGTCCTGTACATATTTTGAATGATCTCTATTGATAATAAGGTTAATGTGACTATACAGCGGACTAATGTCCTGTACATATTTTGAATGATCTCTATTGATAATAAAGTTAATGTGACTATACAGCGGACTAATGTCCTGTACATATTTTGAATGATCTCTATTGATAATAAGGTTAATGTGACTATACAGCGGACTAATGTCCTGTACATATTTTGAATGATCTCTATTGATAATAAGGTTAATGTGACTATACAGCAGACTAATGTCCTGTACATATTTTGAATGATCTCTATTGATAATAAAGTTAATGTGACTATACAGCGGACTAATGTCCTGTACATATTTTGAATGATCTCTATTGATAATAAAGTTAATGTGACTATACAGCGGACTAATGTCCTGTACATATTTTGAATGATTATTAGCCATCTTACACTGGGACTTCTGGTGAGACTTTACAGAGTAAGAGTGTCCTTATACATATTTTGTATGAATAACCATTGCTGTTAGACACTAGCATTTTTGTGTGACATTTGTGTGTGTGAGTTTATAATTAATAGTGTCTTTGACATATTTTATTAGGAACATCCAAAACTGTTTGCACTAGGATTTTCATATTCAAATGCTAAATCCTACGAAATGTAATGTATGCCTAAGCTTTGTAATGTATCAATGTCTTTGTTAATATCATTGTGTTTGTAAACATTTTGATGTATGTGGAGCTTTTCTCCCCGGGCCTCTACTGAAAATGGACATATATCCAGCTGGACTAGCCTGGTCAACAAATGTAAAATAAATAAAATAAATAAATCCACAAGAGCAAGGGCTACAAAGCATAACAACAGTCCACTACAGTGCAAAGAATACTTGAATAACTGAGTAAAGACACCCTGTGCCTTTGAAAACATATCTGTTCTCTGCTGTGGAAAGCGGTGAAGTGCAGGAAAAGTGCAAGTCATCTGTAGCCAAGCAGAGTAACATGGTGGACATCAGCAAGACAATGGGAACTCAATGCCACCCATAAGACTGTTATCTCCCAGCAGCAACAGTTAGTGCAGGGAGGAACATAGGATAGCAGAGTGTCATTTAGCAAGTACTGAATAGCACTTAGTTATAATACACTGTGTACATCTGTGGTGTGGTGGACATTCAGTACAACACCTGTTAGACTTAGTAAGTGGGAAGAAATGGGAATAAAACAAGTATGAAATGGGGGAGTATAGCAAGCAAAGGTATGCACAAAAGGAAAGCATTATGGTGTAATTAGGAGGTGAGGTAGGACTCAATTTTTGGAGGATAAGTTCCCCATTTTACATATTTTGAGAGAGAAATGATTATGGGATGTGTGAGAGGGAAATGATGAAGAAAGTGGAAAAGGTAGTGAATGCAGGCAAGCAAACAGATACAAAACAGTACAGACAAATGGATTTGGATATGGACACAATAGTCAGAGAACAGATGAATGAACAGAAACAAACAAATGACATATAAATGGTTCTACTGGGGCCACTGGTATCACCTAGACAATATACAAAGGATGGGTTGAGGTGCATCTAGCTGGGGATTAGGTGGTGTTTGAATAGCTGTTAGCCACTGACCTTCCCAGGGAGACATTATCAGGACCTAATGAATGAGGTAAGATGGCTGACAGAAGATGTGACACCTTCTTCTGGTGTAGTGGTGGTACTGGCTCACTAGCTGATTGGCTCTGCAGTCCACTCAAGGAGTCGTTGGGTGCTGGCTCCCAGTCTTCCAATGTTGTCTCAACCATAAAGCTCTCCATCTGCCTGCACTATACTCTGCATTACAGGGAGCAACTCAACTGGGCTACCTGCATAGGAGAGGATGGAATCCTTCTCTGATGAGGTACTCTCAACTGTCACACCTGCTGCAGCTGGGATAGGGGCAGGTAGTGGCTGGTGCACCTGGATCCCACTGGCATCATCAAGACTTGTAGAAGGCAGACAGAATGATGAGGACGTTCTACAAATGGTACAATATATGAACTACAGGTCCATAGATAATATTCAAACTAACCCCACTGTGTCTAAAGTCTCTCCTTTCTCCTGCAGCAGTCAACATGGTTGGTCTGCCACTCTGCCTATGCTGTAAGAGATAAGGACACCTAAGCCATCACACAAAGGTCTAAGTGAGATGTATATAATGGTCCTAGATGTTACTGTGAGATAATAGAAACTTTAAATGGTGCCAACAGCATCACAACTGAAGAGCTATATGAATTAACACACAATATACATCAGTGTCACTGGAATATATGTGCTAGCATTAACACCTTCAGGACATATATAGCCCTCCAAAGCAGCCCACTTCTTATTTCCTATTATCTGTCAAAGCAAGCAACCTTTATTAGGAACACCACTCTGAATGACAATAACAGCACATTGCCAGTACCAGGTACTTGATATACCATTGGGACATTCTTGCTTAAATCTCTGCTTTCCACTGCCAGAGGTCTTCATTGTGCTGACACTGCAGGTCATCTTGGTGGTACCTGCACTGCTCAACAGTCAGTGAGACAACAGTGGCTTCAGTAGAACCTCATTTAGGTAATACCAGGCATCACACATTCTTTGTGAATTCATATATGGCCAAGCAGCTGCACCCTGATCTGTCTGCACAAGAGAAATGAGATAATTTTGCTCTCTTTTTCATACTAGGCAGGAGCATTCTGTGGGGCACTAGCACAGGCAACCAACACCACAAATGCCCTGAAAAGTTGTTTCATTTTTATGAGGAATAAAACAGCATTCTGTGATTCATGCTGGAAACATAAATACTGAATTGGGAACAGTACACTGTAGTATCACTACAGATTGATGTGAGTACATGTGGAGATAGCCTGCATGAGTCCATGACCATAGTATATCAGACACTTGTGATGGAGTATAGCTTGGCTTTTTTCACCGTTGTGCTTCAGTAACATTTAGACGCTCATAGACATATGTGGAATCTAACACCATCTGCATACATGTTATGTAAACTGCATTGCAGTTTTAGATATAACAGCCACAGTGTGATTTTTAATGTCAAATTAAGCAAAGAAAAAGAAGCACTGTTGAAAGCAACTGAGCATTAAGAAGCATATTTCTGGCAACAGAGAGACTGCTTTTAAAAGAGGACACAGACCTGAGAAGGTACACAGCATACTTCAGCACTGTGATAAGATGTACCTGTGCAGTTTGCCTATAAACTGAGTATAGGTAATGTTACTGAATTCTACTATGCTTACCTACAGCTTATCTTTGTATGCAGTTATCATATCTGAGATGCGTACTGTATTGTATGTGTGGGAAGGCAAAAGAGTGTCAGTGGTGTACTACCATCATTATCCTACACAGATATGTGTGCATGCTATGGGCACAGCTAATGTGGGCCTCCACACATGTATCCCTTTTTATGTAGCCCAGTAATCTGCTGCCATCAGTGACTCCCTAGGTGCTCCAAACCCATTCTGTCTGTGAAGGCCACACCTTAACTATATATGCATGTGAGCCTTGTGGCAGTTACCCTTGATGTGTATGGCCATCTGGCTGTCTCTCTCTTCTTGGACTGTAGGATCAGGGACGTACCTCTCTGTCTATAGCATATGTATGCACATCCTATGTTCATCTCCTTGGTCCAGTCTTTAGTTGTCAGTATAGCCATGCAAACCCACTGTGTGCATTTGCCAGTCTACTGTCCAAAGGTGTACAAGTTCAACCAAGCAGAAAATGTTGTCCTGTTACAGGCATACAGAACTCATGGATAAAGCCTGTTGGGCAGAGGACATATTTATCAGCCTGTACAGGACCACATGGGAGACAGTATTTCATGGCATCAATTCTGTGGATGGCCAGAGTCACACAATACAACAATGTCAAAGGTACCTCACTGAGGCCTGCAAGAAGGCACACAACACAGTAGGAGAGAGAGGTCAGCCACTGGAAGGGGGGGGGGGTGTGCAAACTTAACAGATGTGGAGGACTTTTTAATGTCCCTGCATACAAATGTAGGCACAGGTACTATACCTGAAGGAGTAGACACAGCTGGTGTCAGAATTTCCCAGTTATCATATGTCAGCAGGAGATGCAGTAGGTTAGTATGCATACAGAATGTAAACATGTCAACTGTGTACATACAGAGTATAGCAAACTCTCAGTTAACCAGCACCCATGGGGTTTGGTAGATGCTTGTTAACTATAGTTTCTGGTTGATTGAGCGTTACTATTAAAAATAGGCCTGACTAATACTGTACCCTATACTATTTTTTGATTTGACTTGTTCTTAGGTTGGGGAGAGAGTGAATTTATTCCTATCTTCCTTTTTAAAACTCTAAAACTCTAAAAACATAAGGTATATTTCTGCAGGGGAAAGTAGAAAGTGCAACACATGAAAGTTCTAATGTATTTGTTCATTTTTTTATTTTTTTGGCCAGTTGCTTGAGTTTCGGTTAACTGAGAGTTTACTGTATAAGCAGGCCTGATATAGTTCATAGCTTCAGAGGAGATTACTAGGCTAACGGCTTAAGGGCCCTTACAAGCCTAGCCAATATAACACAATTTTAACCAATGTATAGCCCCTAGGGGCAAGAGGATGGCATGGATTTGTACCTTTGCACTGAGTATTTTAGAGATTGCTCCTGTCCATAAGGGACACAGGCACTACCCCACATATGAATTTGCAATTCTCCCATCCATTGATCCAAACTGGTTTTTGAAGAGGGCCAGCGAAGGGCTTTGCTTAATGTGGATAGGAAGCCTGTTCCAAAGAAGAGGTAATCTCTGAGACACATATCTGTCTCTCCAGCATGTTTTGTTTGAGTCGACTATGTTTAGATCCATAGATCAGGTGACTTTCATGCTGTTTGACTTGAGGATGTCTAGAAGCTCTATCAGGGCTGGACTCATGAGTACTTCACCCCTGAAGAGTCAGTAGGAGACCTGTATTTTCTTTGTGAGGGACCTCCAAAGTCATTCCAGCTGCTGTAAGTGACTAGACAAGTACATGCCAAATGGCACACTGTACTCAATTATTGGTCTAATGGGGGCTGAGTGCAGTGGGACTACAATTTCCTTGGATCCAGATACCATACCTTTATTTATAGGTTTTGCCACATAAAAACATTTCCCCACCACTGTGCATGCATGGCTGCCAAAGTTCAAACTACTATCTGTATACCTAGAGCTCTCACCTTTGAGTTCACTGTAAAAAGGTGTGCTATTGATGTCATAATTTGCAGTGGTATTTGACTTCCCAAATTGTACAATAATATTTCTGTTTTGCGTTTAGTTTTAGGCCATGGTTCTGGTGCCAATCATCTGGCTGATATAGACCATCCTAAAGGAGATCTATATCACTGGGAGATTCGATGATTGCCCCCAGCTTGCAGTTGTTGGCAAACTTTGTCATTCAGAGGCCTTCTGCATTTGTCTTGACTTCAGAGAAGTATATTCTGAACAGGAGTGGTCCCAGTACTGAGCTCTGTGGCACACCACTAGTAACAAGCCTCTTGCTGATCTGGATTCAACCACTGTAACCACATGTGTCCTGTCCATGAGCCAAATGATTAGCGATCCGGTGACATAGGGATTTATTCCCATTTTTGTGAGTTTATTTATAATACTTGAGTTGGGAATTGTGTCAAATGCCTTGGCTAGGTCGATGTAGGCAGTATGCACTGTTTTACCGTCATCCATGGTCTTGATGTCTTTTTCAAAAAAATCCACCAGATTCAGTAAGCATGACCTGCCCTTGACAAAGCCGAATTGGGCTGGGTCCAGTGTTTGGAGGACTCCTATCATTTCTTATCAGGTCCATGATTTTTCTTTACATAGTCTTACATATAAGACTAGTTAAATTTATGGGTCTGTAATTTCCTGGGTCAGTAGATGGTATACCTTTATGCAGAGGGATGACTGTTGCTGTCCTCCACTCTATCAGGAACAAAGCCACTCCAGAGGCTGTGATTAAACAGAGATCCTAATGGACCTGATAAGTCCTGATTTAAGCTGTTTAAGAGGCAACTTGGTATATTAAAAAGCCCCAATGAAGGAGTGTTTTTATCTTTAGACAGTGCAGTGACAACCTGTTCTTTGATTATAATTGGCAGTGGAGTGGTGGAGGGTATGTTTTGGGGGAGAACTTGGGGTGATAGGAAGAAGAAATTTGAGCTGAATTTGGCCAGTAGATTTGCTACGTCTTCCAGCTGAGTATACATGATGCCATCTATAACTAATTCTGCACATTGTTGGGTGTTGCCCTTAAGATTGCAGAATAACTGAAAAATTCTTTATTCTTATCCTTAGCTTTGGAGGCTATTTTTACCTCAAAGTCTGTTTTCAGAGACTTGACTAGTACCCTGATTTGCTTGTTTGGACTAATGAGGGACTTATTTCTTTGTTGTGCCCATTCCCTCTTACTTCTCAACAGGATTTTATTTTTTTTATTTTACAACCTATTAATACTAGGAGTTCACCAGGGTAGGTTGTTTTTGCGGTTTGACCTGGGTTTATGTCAGTCTAGTACTGTTGTTTTTATGCAATTGTTTATATGGTTATACAGGGTGGGGGATGTTGGAAATAGCTATGCCATCTTTTAATATGAGGTAATTTACCTTAGAGAAGTTCTTAAAGATTCTGGAGTTAGGTGGGGGACTAGTTTTACCTTTATTGAAAGGGAGACCGCTTTGTGATTTGATCTTACTAGTGAGGACATAACACTGTGAGGGTGCAGTACTCTCCTATATTTGTGAGTACCAGATCTAGGATATTTGTTCCCCTACTGGGAGTGGAGACAAGCTGCTCCAGAGCATTTAAATTTACAAAGTAAAGAAATCTTTGGGCCTGCATGTTAGTGTTCGTGTATGCCTCCTAATTAATGGAGGGGTAGTTAAAATCACCCATGAATATAGTATTGGGCTGGATGTTGAGTGATTCTAGTAATTTCGGGTGTGATGTATGGGTTTCCTGGTTCATAGAGTGGTCCAATAGCTGGCAGGAATATAGTAATGGATTTTTCTTATGGATAGTTGGACATGGAGTAGCTCGAGCATGTTGTATTGTTTGACCTGCCTTGAGCTGTGCTTATCCTTTATATAGATAGATACACCTCCACCTTTAGCTCTTTCATGTTCAGTGGGTGGTCAGAATGTATGGAAGGCATTATAGATGGAGTGCATTCTGTGGCTTTAAATCATGTTACAGTAACTGCACAGACATCAGCAGTCTCCAGGATGAGGAAAGCTTCCAGGGAGTGTAGATTATTGTTGTGGTTCTTAGCATTGAACAGTAGCACATTTATCTTGTCTGAGTAGCTTTTGTTATTTTGGAAGAATTGTCTGTTTGCTAGCCTAAAAAAAGGCACTATAGGAGTGGATAATGTTTTTGCCAATATCCAAAAACCTAGAGGTGACAGGTGAAGACCATCTCTGGCAAAGCAGCGTGGCCTATCAACCTTGTCCTCCCAGGCTGACAATTATTGGACCCCTTTGGAATGACACTAAGCTAAACCAATTGTTAAAGTGAATCATTTTCTGCTGTGTATTGTGGCATCATCTTTGAGGATGGTAGAATGGTGCTCAGTGCTAGGGTTATACCTGCCTGTGACACATATTCTGACAGCTCAGTCATGTCTCTCTTCATATAGTCCAAGGAAGTATATTTCAGGTCATTCATGCCCACATGGACTATGACTGAGTCATACTGATAATTAGGGATAAGTGACCTGAATGCTTGTGTGATCTGGCATATCCTGGCCCCTGACAGGCAACTAACTGTAACCTTCTCTTTATCAAACCTACTAAGAGGGTAATCAGTGTTTCTCACAAAGGCGTCTCCTATGACCAGAATATTGGGTCGTGGAGTGTTTTGCCTTATGGACGTGATAGCTGAGGTACAATGAGATGTGGCTTTATGTGTTCTGATGGGAATTGTCTTGTTTGTGTACATGTGGAGTTTCTAAGGACTACACCTGAGAGGCCTTTAAGATTTGGGTAAGTTACATGTGAGCACCTCCGCATTTGTGGGTCTATGTGCGTCATCCTTTGCAGATGCTGTGAGTGATGTGTGTGAGTTGATGACAACCTGCTTGTTGCATTTTGTGTCTATATGCGAGAGTCTAGAATCCAATGTTAATGTCTAACTACATTTCTCACATACTGTATTTGTCTATTCGAGAATTATGTGGTTGTCAGTGTACATAAGGCAATTTTTACAGTGCCTCAGGATATCCATGTCTAACAAACTGGATGAAGAGATAGCAGGAAATTGCCCATCAATGGTTGCAGGTCCTCATGTATACTTGAAAGGATAGGAGTAGAGATTGTTTGTAATCAGATGAGGGAAGTGTGTTTACATAGTGTAATCTGAAGCTAACCTAACCAGAGTGCCGAGAGCCAAACCAGATGCTCTCTGAGCAGCAATAATTCTGGGCGCTATATTAAGATAACTAGCACGGTATAATGAAAATAAACAATGTTTCCAGATGTTTGCATCTGTACATGGCACTGGCACAGCCAACAGCTCCAGGCAAATATACCAAATGTATACCAGCACTGGAAATATAAAGAAACTGACTAAACCCACTGGTCAATATGATGACTATACTTAGAGCCCTTTTGTGTGCTTCCCAGCTCAGATAGACCAGGTAAACACCTACTGCCACTAGATGAATAATCCCAGTCCTCCTAACGTAAAAGCACAGTAAAGGAGCATCCAGAGTGAAATGCCACCACAAACAAACTTAAAGACACAGATACAGCAGTGTATATTGAACAGCTTATAAAAGTGTGATTTTACTTTGCTTTGTAGAAATGAGCCAAGAACCATTCAACTGTACAGAATTTATAAAGGCACTAAAAACAAGATAAGATGATTACTAAGCCCTCAAGTCAATAAAACTACATGCAGAAAATTCAAGAGTTTCACTAACTTAAAACAGACTAGGCTACCACCCAGTGCACTAGTGGAAAATCCACTGACCTCTTGATGTAAAAACAAGTGCTTGCTAGACTGTAAAAATAATGGCAGGCAAAATGCACTTTTTCAATATAAGCACAAAGAAAGACAAATAAATAATACAGGGAACCAACAGCAGTGTAGAAAGGGAGGAGTTTATAAAGCTCAATTTGCAGTAAGGGTGGGCAGCTTAAAAATCACCAAGTTTAATAAGCAGATTGAGGAAAGGGAGGGACAGTGTGGAAAAATAGCTAGCAGGGAATCACCAACAGTCCTTGTAGTGGAGTCTTCTGTGTATTTAAGTATCACTCAAGAAACAATTTAACCAATGAAGAAAACATGTGAAATGTGCAGCCTAGATCGTTTAAGTGTCTATTTCTCAGACAGAACAAAAAACACCGGGCCAAGCAGATTTCTTAAAACAGAAAACAAAATGGAACAGGTAAAACAGAAAACAGCTCTAGAACAGTCTGTTCTCCATCTGTGGTTTGATGTGCACCATTTGCACAGATATTCACAATCATTCTGTTCTATCTATCCTGTACTATGCATTCACAGGACAGACTATTGCTACAATGACACCTGTACAAGCTGAGGCAGGATAACATGCAGATGTTAGCACCTATTCAGGGTTGGAAAATGATCCTAAGGCACAGATTCAATCAAATACTTATCATCTGTGCCAAGGGTCCACCCAGTGACTGAGAGTATTGAAACTGCATCAACAACAGCAGCAGCAGCAGTGAAGTGCACTGCCACCAGTGCATGTATATTCACAGCCTAGCAGGGTTCCCTGGCACTATCACTGCTAAGTTAAAAGTGGGCAGCACTAATGTTCAAGTCAGAATCAACATATGTGCAGGACTATCATCTGGGAACATTCTGCAGCTACCCATACCAGCATGCAGGTGACATCAGTGAGTATGCCACCCAGCACTGCTAATCCCTTATTGAAGCCACGCAGTCCTGGTAGAACAGCATGTTAGATCTCATGAGGAAATGGTGGCACACATCCCTGCCATATTCACCTCCATGTGGAGGATAGCAAGGGGCACAATCATTGCCCTGTCCAGAGGTATGAGGTATTGTCCATATTCAGGGTAGTGGGCATACAATAGGTGGTCACACTGGGGGGAAACTGTAGGGTGTACAGTGTGCTCATGGGAGTCTATGAATATTACATTCTAGTACTTCACATTATGGCTGAGTATGGCTATCAGTGTCAAGAGGTACGATATCTCACAAGTGTATTTCATATTGATCATGTTCATGCAGTAGCACAGTGTCTGAGTCATATGGGCCTCTAGTTCTGTCACTTCCACCCATCACTGAGATCCCAGACAACAGTCATGTAGCGGCATGAGCTACTAGTTATTGTCATCCCTGTCATTAGAAGACATTATCTATGACACAGAGTACCCACTGCCATGCATTCCATATCTTTACTTCAAGTCACATAACTACTTCCTTAGGTTGAGATGTTATCCTCCAATGTCATTGTGTTCCTTTATGAATATGCAAATGAGATACAGCAGTGTATATTGAACAGCACAATTGACTTATGCACAATTCAACTTGGCCATTTGTTACTCGGCATAGCTTTTAACTAACACTTCGTGCATCATTCTTTTGTTCTGTACTGTCACTGTGTGCTCCTCATGAGCCTGTATAGAGAGAATAGATGCTGCTGTGTCTAATCTGCTGTGCACAGTATCTGTCACTGTCTTTGGGGGGGGGGTGCAGTGATTTCTAGCCTTCTCTCCTACTCATTGTCATCACTGGATAATGTTAGTGTGGTTACTTTAACAGGTGTTGCTGTAGTGGGTCTAGGTGTTTCTCTACCAGAAGGCTAACCTGCATGCTTCCTTGCAATCATATTATGCAGCATGTAGCCTGCTGCAAACAGCTTTCATGCAGTAGAAAGGGCACACTGCAGTTATCACACTTGCATCAAAACCACATTTTTGCAGGCAGAGCAGATGCTCTGTAATGTTCTGTATTTGCAGATTGGGAGTTATACTGCATTTCAGCAATTATATGTGGGTTCCTTATATGCATCATTAACTAGGGCTCCAGTGGGTAACCTGCATCACCTAAAACAAGGAGGGACATGAGGCACTCCCCTTTGGATGTATATTAGCCAGATTAACACAAGATCTGCATTAACAGGCTAGTTGGCCGTGTGGAATCTTACTATGTAGGAAGTGGTGATATAGATGATTCATATGCAGGATGTGTGAACCACAGGCACTGTCAGGGTGCTGAGCAGACACAGTAGTTATCAACCACTTTGCATGTACACAGTCTGGCAGTTGATAGGCTGGTAGCCCTTCCTGTTGACAAAGTGCTGTTCCTGGACAACATGTAAGTCCTTTATTCAACCATGCGTGCATTCTATTGCATCCAGAAGCAATATCACAGAACTTAAGCAAGGTGGTGACTCTCCCTTGGTGTATTTGTGAAACAGATATGCTCATCCGCAAATGCAAGTAGTGTATAAAGGAGTGCATTTTATTTCTATAGGTTGACACCTGTGATATCCCCAATGTATCCCTTGTTTGTCCCAAAGGTCTGTGTAGCTAGTACAGTGAGAGTTACATATACATTGGCATCCACTGGTACAGGATGTCAATGCATTCCTTCCAGACCTGCTTCATAGTGATCTATGTCAGCCAACATTCATATGAAATCTCTGGCTAATCAGATGCAAGTGGTCAGCTACTGATATTTAAGCTGGTGGTAGCTATGTGGTGCGTAAGAAAAGTTAAAAACTGCTGCACAAAAACTGCTGCTGTTCTGAGCATCCTTGTCTACTGCAATTCCACATTATCCTTAATACCCCTTGCTCTTATTGTGATGTGGAAGTTGCTGCATGCCATCTGTGCATTATGTCAATGAATTGCAAATTACTTTCAAAGATGCACATTTACACCTCAGTATTCCCTCATTAGAATGTGCGCTTACATCTGCATGTCATTACATGATCATATACCTGTCCCCATGCATTTTCCCTGGGGTTGTCTATTGCTAGTTGATACTATGAATTTCAACTTTCCAATGCATGCGGCCACTTCTTGTGCAGAAATGAACTGCATGCTATGCAACCTGTTTGTTAATTTAGGTCTTAGATTACAAATATTCCTTTTAATTCATTTTTTCATATGTCGTAGTGTGAAGCAATTTCTCAAGTCAAAGAGCAGCTAATTCCTGGAAAGAAAAAATCATCTTACTAGATCTTCTCAGTTTCATGAAAGTATGTTGATGTTATAGATGTATACACTAAGATTCGAAGAATGCTGAACCAGGCAAGTATATTTAACTTCATTCAGAGTGCTACATGTGCACATATGGGTGATACGTGACTGATCAAAATTTACTTCTAGTATTGGTTCAGCCTGGAGATGATAAATCATGCACTGACACCTTCTAGGAGTTACAGCCTGCCAAAGCTACTGCACAAGAGCCTACTTGTTGCTTTAGAGGACCCAGAGAAGGAATGATCCCAAGAACTACAGGAAATATCTACAGAGTTATCACACAGATAGCCACCATTTTGCTTACCCAACATTCTGCTGCAGCAAATCTACAAGGCTGTAAGTCATATTTGCAAAGTTCAGTCAGATCTTGGATACAGAAGACCAGACTAACTAGATGAAAGGCACACGGTCTAGGGATAACAGCATTGCAACACGGAAGGTATATGAATGTTATTTTCAAATACACAGAAGCAATCTGAACTCTCTCTCTCTCTCTCTCTCTCAAGAGGAATAGTGTGCATTTGATGGTAATTAGCAAAGATAAAATTCACTGTATATAAAAGTTCTACACATTTGTCTTCAGCATCACAGAAAATGCTGGCTACAACAGCTCAGGGTTAACACTCTTTAAGCCTAGGTCATAGCAGGTGAATCTTTGATGCCATCATACATGGTGTGTCTTGCAGTCAGAAAAGAATAAATGTTTGGGTCAAGGCTGCTCTGTTGTGCAACATGTCTCTTCAAGTGCCTCTTGTGGAAGTTTCCCCCATCAAATTTCCCTCTTGTCAGCCTAACTTGCTGAGTCTACTTTCATAGGTTCATAGGTTCATACTAGGCTATCTGCCCTAGGGCATTTATAAGCCTAGCCAGAATGTGTTTGGCTTTCGCCACCCATTTTAAATTTATTTTGCTATGCCCTTTTTTGAGGTTAGTATACTGTGCCTCTGTCTAACAGTGACACAGAAGTGATACCCGGGGTAAACCTACGATCTCCCATCCACTCATCAAGATTCCTCTTGAAGAGAGTCAATGAGGGACTCTGCCTAACCTGGACTGGGATTTTATTCCAGAGTGAAGGGAGCCTCTGGGTTATGAATCTGTCCCTCCAGCATGTCCTATTTATTTCAGTGCTGAGGTTCAAGTCTCTCGAGCGCGTAGCTCGATGGGATTTGGATTTTCTGAGGTGCAGCATGTCCATTAATTCCGGGTTGGACATGGCTTTATACGTCAGGCACAGATCACAGATTCTTTAACCGGGCAGCATATGGCATCTGTTTGAGCCCTTTGATCCTCTTGGTGAGGTACTTTTGGGGTCTTTCCAGTTGCTGCAGGTGTCTGGTAAGGTACATCCCAAAAGGGGCATTGTACTCAATTATGAGCCTGATGAGGGATGAGTAAAGAGGAACGATGACGTCCCCTGATCTAGATGTGAATCCCTTCATGATTAGGTGGGCTATATAAAATGTTTTTCTAACCACTTTGGCCACGTGGTTGTCAAATGAGAGATTGCTATCAACTTGGGTCCCCAGGTCCCTAATTACTTCTTCTGTACTTAATGGATTACCACCTATGTGATAATTTGTGGGCACTTTGTTTTTGTCAAAGGGGATGACTATACACTTTTTGGCATTTAGCTTGAGGCCATGGCTCTGGCACCAGTTGTCTGTTTCTATGAGGCCCTTTTGGAGGATGCTTGTGTCGACTGGAGAGTCGATTATGGCGCCCAGTTTGCAGTCATCTGCGAACTTGGTCAGCCACAGTCCTTCCGTGTTGGCCTGTACCTCCGAGAAATATATACCGAACAAGAGTGGTCCCAGGACTGAGCCTTGTGGGACACCACTTGTAACTGGTTTGGAGTCTGACATGGCTCCAGCAATTCTAACCATGTGGGTTCTGTCCTTGAGCCAGTTTGCAATCCATCTAGTGACATAGGGGTTTATATTTAAGCTGGTGAGCTTATTTATAATGCCCGAGTGGGGTATTGTATCGAAGGCTTTTGTGAGGTCCAGGTAGGCTGTGTGGACCACCTTCCCCTCGTCAATGGCCTTGGTAACTGTTTCAAAGAAATCAACCAGGTTTAAGAGGCAGGATCTGCCCTTAACAAAGCCGAACTGGGTAGGATCCAGTGTTTGTAGGTCCCCAATATCTTTATTTATGAGGTCCATGATGATCCTTTCCATAGCTTTGCAGACCAAGCTAGTCAGGCTTATGGGGCGATAGTTTCCAGGATCCGTTGAGGCACCACCTTTATGGAAAGGGACCACTGTTGCTGTACGCCACTCTTTGGGCACATATCCTGTAGTAAGGCTGAGATTGAACAGTAGTTTTATGTTTGGGTTTAGCTCTTCTTGGAGTTCATGTAGGACGCAGCCCGGGACACCATCTGGTCCCATTGATGCTGTGTTTTTTGCTTTGGAGAGGGCGGCTCTTACCTGAGCATCTGAGATGTCAGCTGGGCAGCACTCTGCTGGGATAGATATTTGCCCTTTGGTGGGAGAAGTTTGCGCTGAACCTGTCAGCTAGGATGTTGGCAATGTCTGTGGGTTCGTGTATTTTTTGTCATTTTGGACTAATTCTGAGCATATCTGGGAATTACCACCCAGGTTCCTAACATAACTAAAGAAAGCCTTGTGATTATCCTTAGTGTCCTGTGCAATTTTTCTCTCGAAGCTGGCCTTAGACAATTTTATGTGTGCCCGTAGTTTTTGCTAATACTGATCAGTGATGCCTTCCCTTTTGGGATTTTGCTCTATCATTTAGTAGCTTCCTCCTTCTATTGTATAGTTTGTTTATGGCTGGGGTCCACCAGACAGGACGCCTGCCTTTGGAGGATTGGGTCTTGGTTTTATTTGGGATCGCATGATCCATGCATTCCTGAAGGTGTTCATAGAATGCGTTTATAAAGGATTCTGGTCTGGGCCATATTTTCCACAGGCCCGGGGCTTTGAAGGATTCCACCTCAGTTTTGAGGAGTGTGAAATTTGCTTTAGAGAAGTTTTTCACTGTGGTTTTCTGGGCAGGGGTGGGATCGGGATGTGAATATCCAGTGAGATTAGTTTATGGTCTGATCTTACCAGTGAGGGATACACTTCTGGTCTGGAGCATAGAGTCCCCATGTTGGTGATGATCAGGTCCAGTATGTTTTCCCCTCTTGTGGGAGTGGTAACAAGTTGTTCCATAGCATTTGAGTTTATAAATTCTAGGAACCTTTGGGCTAGGGTGTTGGAGCTAGATTAATGCTCCCAGTCTATGTTTGGGTAGTTGAAGTCATGATGGTCAGGGGGGACAGTTTCCCTAAACACAGATCAGAGTTTTCTTTATAGTGAAAAACTCTTCCCTTTTTTATGGAATAGCAGTCTTGGAGTATCTATATGTAAGCAGAAGTGATAGGGAACCATTTGCACAAAGGATATGGAGGGAGGCCTTCTCCTGAAAAAATCACTTGTTTTTAATGTTTTCAGCCAGGCTAACCAATGGTTGACCACTATTAGGAATTTGTCCTTTTCCCCTGCTGTAGTGCAATCTTGGAGTTTGTACAGTATATTTAGTTGGGGGGGGGGGGTTAGATTTTAAATTTTATGATTTTTTTTTTCATGGTCACTTGGTTGGCCTACAGTTGGTTTGCCCTAGTTAAAATTTCAATTAAAATGGCCTTCAATGATTAGTGGATTTGATAAAAAAGGTTCAACGAATAGTTATTTGCTCATTAGTGATTCGATGAAGTGATATAGACCCCTTTAAAAGATACCAGAGAGTCTGTTCCTGATCAAGCCATCAGAACCTTAGTGAGTTTACATAAAATCTATCTAAATCTGCAGATTACCTGTGTTCAGAAGCAGACTAGGGCGACTGATTGGGCTAGCTGAGGGGAATAGGATGAGGTGGCAGATGGCCATCTCCCCTGTCCTGGGAGAAGGACTAGAGGAATGCCAGTGACTGTGCAACATGTAGTAGTTGAGACAAAGAGTCTGAGAAATCATCCTATCAGAACGCTGGGGCAGGAGTGGCAAGGATGTCTTGATGTCATTGAATTGTTAAGGATTTTGACATGGCCACCACATGCATGAAGCCCCTCAGATCTACAAACACATTTTCCCATCATAGCCTTCTGTCTGCACACACAAAAAAAAAGATGAAAGCATATCACAGAATCCTCTTCCTAAGGTGTCTAGAGGCCTGTTTCATAAAGGGATACATTCAGGGTTCCAGACAGGGAATGACTGGGTGATCTAGACAGTCAATGTGAATAGAAGCAGAGGGACAGATCCTTTAGGTAACCAGGATTGGGGGGGGGGGTGGAACAAAAAAAAAAGAACTTTTGAAATCTATGGTGACACATCTTTAAAATCTTGTAAATTACTGGGGGCATTATAAAATGAGTTGAATAAGCAAATAATACAGCTTTGTAATAGCATTTTGCTACTGGCTGTTTAGTCTCAAACTACATCACTTAGCTATTGTGTGAATGTTAGTTTCTTTCTTGAATTAATTTTTGTGATTCAGCTTGCTGGAGTTTGTTGGGAGGTGTTTGTCCAGCTGTTATCCAGACTGTACAGATGAAGAGGAGGAACTGCATTTGGAAGTCTGTCAAAAATGGATAAGTGGGGGGCTTCACTCCCCAGACCCTCCCATGTGAGGGGCTGCACTCCCACACTCCCCCAACTAAATATATCAAATCCAAGATCACACTACACTGGAGAAAAGGGAAAAGTTCAGCACAATGGCCAAAAGACTCCTTTCGAGGTGAAAACTTACGACAATCTGAATGTTCGTGAATGTAAACTTTCATCTTTTCCATCTCACCATTTTGTAACTTGCCAACGTGGTTTTTCAAGAATTTAAAGTAGATAAACACACACGCGCGCACTTATATTTATATAGCTATACATACACGCGCGCACGCACACACACACACACACACATACACACACATTTTTTTTTACCCATTTTTCTCCACCAGTCTAGCAAGCAGAACTAAACTAGGAGTAAATCAAATATATATTATAGTCGTCTATCAATTTTTCTTGAGTAAAGTTGTACTCCCTGGTTTGACTACTGCATCTTATGGCATCAGTCTAGTTAATTCCTATTTTATTGAAAAGTTAGAAACCAGACCAGACAGTGCTTCTGGATCTCCTCTAAAAAGGTAGACATACATCCAGTGGATTTACTCAGTTTAAAAAAAATTACCATGGTGCCACCTAATTATCAAGAGAGCTTGAAATAAAAGCAGATGGAATGTTTTCAGATAAATCCAATTCAAGACCATACAAATTATGTGATAAAAATACTGGGCATATAAACATCATTATTCAGTGAATATTAGGGAAATGAAACACAAGCAGTATGTGTTATGTTTTTACAAATTCATTGTAATGTTAGGTTAGGATAACATTTTTGCTTTGTAGCTATGTTATTAGAAAAAATGTGAATATCATTTAAAATGCATGCATGCTTACGTTCAGAATACAGTTAAGTTGAACTGAACTTTAGATCATAGTGTTGCTTGGAAACTTACCAAACCAATGTTTATTCTATTCTGTACTTGAAAGTAAACACAGCTATTGCTTTCTGTACCTTTATTATGCTTAGCATAGCAAGATATGTGAATTCATTTGTATGTGCTGGCAACACTACTGACCCCAGCAAACCGAAGACTTCGAAGCTAATATATCACATCAAAATAGGACTAATTACATGTGTTGTCACTAAAACCCAATCTGGTGAACTTCAGAAATTCGAACACCTACCACTGTTTTTTTTTTTTCGCAATGCAGCTAAGCATCACTTCCACATTTTCTGGCCCCTTATATGTTAAACTACTCTTTACAGTTTGAATGTTTCTCATAAGTGAAGATACATAAATAAAATGCTTCAGCATTTTGTATATATGTATTTTTACCATGCATAAATGTTGACAGATATTCAATGGTTGTTGCAGCACAAGTAATAATTTATCATATAGTCTCTTCCTTAAAGTATCGTCAAGAAATGACACCTGAAAAACATGCATGCAGTATTTATGTCTGAAACATTTTTAGGGCACTGGTGTTCTACTAACACCTTGCTATGAATTCTTATTTCTTTAACATTTGTATGCTTCTGAGTGCATAGTGATGAACTGTATACTGGCAGTTATGTTCATTCTTGCTCACACTAAAATCTGGTCTCTTTTTACTTACAGTTATTTTTATTCTGAAAGCATGAATGTCAAAGGTAGTGATAAACTCAATTCTGTCTGTCTTTACTTTAACTCTCACTTCCCTTTGTTTACCCTCAGAAATATAGCTCGATTTCTTACATTCGCTTTAAAAGTCATATTTACAGGATAGGGATAGAAATTGCTTGGAATTATATTTTGTGTAGCTTGTACCAAGGAACACCAAACCAAATTTTGCTACTAGCAAATTTAAATGCCTCCCATGACTATATTTTCATAGTTAATAACCTAATTCAGAAATTCAGCGTCTATCTCAAACAGTTGAAAGTAGTGTTATTTATATTTATGTTCTAATGTATCATGTTCATTTGTCATTGAAAGAATGTGTCATATTAATAAAAGAAGGTTTACTTTTAGCTTTTCTGTGTGCAGGGTTCACAGGTTCAGATTAGTACTAGGCGAACTGCCCTTGTGAGGCATTTTAAACCTAGCCAATTATCCCTTGTGAGACTCAAACCCAGCACCTTGTGTTTGTAAGGCAAACAAGTTAAACATTAGGCCACCCTCCTAACCCACTTGTTCTCCTTTGGGAGGCAATCTGCCATAGTGTGTGTCCCAGCTATGCAAACATTAATTCTGCTTTATACTGTATTAGGAGTCATGCGACTGATTTCTGCAATTCGGATGTGCTGTACAAGTATGATAACCTAAATTCAGAACACAGTAGCAGTTCAGTTTGCACCTAAGTATGATTGTGTTTTAATGTCAGTGACATCAATCAGTCTTACTGACAGAATGTCTAAAGGGGAGAGGAAGAAGTCCAGACTCAATGTGATGGCTCGAGAGGTGAAAAACTTAACAGAGAATCCGCAGATGTTGGCAACTTTTCCACTAGCTCAAAGGCTCACTGATTTTGTCACAGTGAACCTACCCCCCAGGATTCATATAGATAAAAGTCTATGATCTTCCCATAGGGATCATCAAAATATATTGTCCTGTACAGAAGCAAACCAACGTTCACCATAAAGTGCATGTACACACAAACACACATAACATAAACACAAAATAATCAAAATTTGTTTAGTATGTTCTGCTCTTACTATTGATTTGCAGCAAACATGCATATTCATTGAATACCAATCTTTTGCATTTAGCTTGGTACCCTTTAAAATAAGTAGTCAGCATTTTAAAATGTACTTGTATGCCCATTGAAACCAGCCTGATCCTTTACTGGGAAGCTAATCTTGGAATTTGAGAATAACTGGACTAGATAATTGGCTTTCACCTAAATATATTATTGTTACTATCACTTTTTTAGTATAAACGATAGTCAAATTTTATTCATTTTCATTTACTAAATTGTGACACAGTGAGCAATCAGTGTAAGAATCATACTGACATCATTCTAAAAGACCAGAGAAATTCAATTCAATGTATATTCTCTCTATCCTGCTCTTACTTGTGTTTCTGGGATGGCAGCTTTTAAAATGCAAAAGCATTCTTTAGTTTGTGGGTTTCAAAAATTCACTTACAAACCCCACCTTCATTATCATATTTATCAGGACACTGATGGTGGCTTAGTAGACAAGATACTCTCTTTTGATGTCTCAAAATTCATAGACCTGTGTGCTTTTTGCCCACACCAGGTAACAGGATTCACGATCCACTATTGACCTTACAGTACAGTTTAAGGGGAGGGGTTTCTGCATTATTGGCATGTCGTCATCTTTTAAACAGGATGTTAAATGAAGGTCTGTATCATTTTGTTTCTGCAGATGTTAAGGGCCCCAGGGTGCTTTTTTATTATTTATTTATTTATTTATCTATTTGTTTATCCTTTTTGACCAGGTTAGTCCCATTAGACTGGTAGTGTCTTTTCAAGGAAGATACAATGTGGCATTTATACTACTAGGTGAAATTTGGCTAGAGCATCAGGGAACATCTACTACTTTTTTTCCATTTGGCAGTTTTGCTAGAGGCCTGCTACCAGAAGAGATAGTTGTATGCAGTGCTTTCAAAATTTCAGAGGTAATATTGAAATTCAAGAAATCATTGTCAGTGATACTGCTCACTTAAATAGTTTGAAAAAAAATTCCTGTTTTGTAATTGTTAGAAAAACATTTTATCTGTTTACTTCCACATCAATAATTCATTGATAAACCACCTACAGATATCAACTTCTTTGCTCTACAATATTAGTAAGGCTCTTGTCCTTACTAATATGGGGGTATCTTACATCATCCCTTGGGTATCTTCATCACTTGTTAGGTCTGACCATAATGTTGTCTTCTTCGAAATAAAATTGAAACGAGACCCCTTCCACCCAAGGTACCTTTAGAACTTTTTCTCAAACAAACTGCTTACACCTATGTGATACATTGGTAAGCTTTAAATCTCCACCAAGCGCAGTTAACTTTACGGAATAAGCAGAAACACACACCACCACTACCATATACTAGCAGATGATAATAATCTGCAGAGATGCAGTTGCACCTTGTAAGAACAGGTGCAGGGCAAACCAAGGAAACAAACCCCATGGGGGAACCATAATATCAGCAAGCTTTGGAATAAAATGAAAAGAATTTTGACCAAAAGTAAGAAGAGTCATTCCTAGAATGATAGAGCCCTCATCTGTGAAATAAACAATCAACTCATGAGCTTAATAAAATCCATCAGTCTCAAGTTTGTTGCTATAATAGCTACCCAAACCAAAGACAATCACAAGGCCTTTGTCAGTTATGTTTGTAATTCCAGAAGTAGAACACAAAAATGCAATGAGCTGGTCATGAGCAATGTTGACAACACTGAGGCTAAAGATATAGTCAACCTATTGTCTGATAAATTCAGCTTAAACTTTACCCTTCTCTCCCCTCCAGCTATCCCATAAGATATACCTGAAACCAATCACACAAAAGCAAATCCTAAAAGTGCTATCAAAAGCTAAAATTACTCAAGTTGGTAGACTTTTTCTGAAAAGGTCACCAAAGCAATGAATGAAAGTAAAATGGTACTCACCACATACCTTACCATGGCCAAAGCTTTTGACACAATCCACCACATAGCCATAGTAGAAAAGCTAAATAAACTGGGAATAACCCCCCCCCCCCCCATCACCTGCTGGATTACCAACTGGCTCACAGATAGGATGCAGGAGATCAAAATAGGGGAAGCTATCTCCACAAAAAGACCAGTCACCAGTGAAGTCACCCAGGGTTCTTTGTTTGGACCTCTACTGTTTGGCATCTACTTCTCTGCAGTAAAAGTAAATATCAATGGGCTCTGACTGACTAAGTTTGCAGGTGATGTGGGTTGGCATAATGGTTAAAGTGTTTACCTCACAGGTACAAAGTATAGGGTTTGGTTCTTGGAAAGCATTCCTAGGCTTAAAAAGGCCACATGAGGTAGTTAGTCTAGAAATCATATATGAACGTATGACTGCACGTTAGTAGCAGCCACTGAATCCCTAATTGACTTAGCCATTCTGCAGGAAGGCTTGTCCCAAACAAATAACTGGTGCCAGAATCATGGACTGAAACTACAAGTAAAAAAAACACATTTTCAAATCCTTTGGGAAGTTATCTACCCCACTTTTTAAGATTCATCCACTTCTACTGAATAATATATGAAGAAGAATAGTAGAATCCTACACACTGCCCATCAAACAATTTTTGATGAAAAATGGCTACAGGTTCCAACAACTGCACCATTGCCTTCAGTATTTGAATGAGCAGTGGAACCAGCAATATTTCATTTAAATCCCACCACTGGTCTCTTAAAATGCAAAGGGCACTTGGTCTTAAAGGCATGCAGTAAATGTGTACTCCTGCCTTGAGTGATATTCAATTCCTGTTATACCAAGATAAGATTCACATTGCCCAGCAACAGACTGGAGTTATAATCATTGGATCCTCATGATTTTACCCATTTCAGATTGAGGCCAATACCTTTTAATGAAACGTTAACTTGAATTATTTTGCACACACATGCATTCACACAATAATTTCAGAATATGGGATGAATGGTGACTCCCAGCATCAACTCCCTTCATCTCAAATTTTAAAATACACTGCCACCAGTTAGCCAAAACTAACAAAATAAAAACCGACCTTACTGTTTACTCGTAAAATAAGCAAGTCTTAATATATAATGTTAGCAAATATCTCTAATCAGTCATCATGCCAGGGGCAGATATCAAATAGTTTAGAACAGATGTAAAATATATATTCCCTTAATAATAAATAAATAAAACATCAACTACAAACATTTCAAGTTAGAGAATGAAGTTCTTTGTTTGAAATTGATAAAGTAATAACATTTATTTTCTAAGCAAATATGCAAACAGAAAAAAGTTTGCACCAGACACCAAAAAGAAAGCTCATGAAATGATAAATGGCCAGAGGAATCTCTCTGACATCTATACTAAATTCCCTCTGGTTCTGACTGAATGATATATACTGTTCCTTAATGCTTTAGCTTATTGGTCCATAATGGAATGTCCAAAGACATTACACGCAGAAGCTCTGTCTCAATAGTATTTTACAGCAGTAGTTGTTAACTGGCAAGTATTAACAGTCATATTTGTATTTATTGGTCCTGTAACAGTATTTTCTTTGGTTGTACTATGAATTTTAGAGAATCTTCTTCCTGTTCTCATGTTTATATATCCAAAGGGACAGGGGAGGATAAGATCTGGTAAGCTGGAATCCAAATATATAGTGAATTACCCACGGAAGAGTTCATCTCATAAGATTCTGACAACACTATTAGTAATTTGGATAAAGATGAAACCAGTATAAATAGATCAGTTACAAGCAAAAATAAATGGGCTTACCTAATATTATTGCTTTTCCCCAAGATCATTTGGATTTATTTAGCAATGAGTTGGAATACAATCAGGTTATCTTAAGTAGAAAGACTATAAAAGAAGACAGCCTGGTTTCTTCACTCCATACCACTGCTGCAGCTTAAGATCATTTTACTTCTATTAATAATAATAATTCCAACACCAGACTGTACCCTAAAGTTGTTGTCAATCATAATAATAGTGTTAATATATTGACTACTGACCTTGATCACCAAATTGTATCCACTACTAAATGGAACTGGAATAGAAGGGACCCACTCAACATTTAGTGACATCAATGCTACAGCAGCTTGTAGTAAGTTCTCAGATAGTGATGTCCCTGATGTAAATATTTGTGACATTCATGTTGCAAAAAGGAAGAAAGTAGTTACTTAGGATATTTCAGTCACTGTTACTCAGTTTATCCTACCTAATAAGTCAAGTAATACAGGCAATGATGTTTTATTATTGGGGAACTCAATTGTAAAACCAGTGGCTGGTAGACTCTGCAGTTGGATAAGAACACCCACATAATATCAGCTCTACTGGACTTAAAACTGAATGATACACCTAGTCTCCAACCTAGACTGATGTTAGAACAATTATACACTTGTTCTTCATGCAGGAACTAATGATGAGACACACCCTCTTAACCATATAAAAAATGTTATCTTAGCTATGACAGAGTATCCAGAAAGTTTAAATTTGGAGTATGTCCCTAGTAAAATCATACCCTCATCCTTGTTGAATGACTACTTATTCTAAAGTACATAACTTCAACACATGGTTACGATAGTTAACACTTGTCTGTTGCATCAAACTTATTCCTTACTGGGAAGAATGTGTTTGTGACTGTAAAATGTTTGTTAGATATGGGTTGCATCCTACTCTGTATGGTGCCACTTACATGGCAAGTAAAGTTATGGAAAATTGTATTTATTTATTTATTTAGTTCACATTTGTTAACTGGGTTGTTCAACTGAACACAGGCCCATTTTCAGTGGAGACCCAAGGAGAAAAGCTCCAAAAGTAAATTATTTACATAATAACACAGAATAAAGTATTAATTAGATAACATACAGTATAGTAAAATTACAGCATAATTGTTAACATATACAGAGATATCATAGAAATATATAGAAATGCATATAATTTGAGAAAAAGTACAGGGAGGAGTATGCAATTTGCAGTTAAGAATGTTTAACATTAAGTAGATTTGGCAAAGATAAAAGAAATAATGAAAAAAAGAGAGGTCAAGTAGGATCCTGACAGGAGCAAATCCAGTTTTTCTGGAAGAGGTGTTTTAGTTCTTTTTTGAAGCTGTTTGTGTGATGTTTTACAAGTTAGAGGGGAGGTTGTTTCAGACTTTTGTTATAGATATTTTATATAGGAGATTGCCTATATTGATTTGGAGTGTTCATGTTTCTAGAAGAAGTTTTTCTGAATTGTGGAGGGGACGAGTGGTGGATAGTAGGTAACTAGATTGCTGAGATAAGGACAAGCAGTGGGTTTATTTAGTATGAGGTGGGTTAAATGTAGTTGGGATAGTTTAAGATGGTTGGAGAATTCAAGCCATTGTAGCTTGCGGAGAGCTATACAATGGTGGGTAGGATTACGAAAGTTGGCTGCAAATTTGGCAATTTTATTATAGGTTTGTTCTAGCCTGGAAAGTAGACAGGACTGAAAGTTGGTGAGGATTGGTGATCCATAGAGGAGGCTTGGAAGGACATAGGCTTGGGCTAGGGTTTGTCTAGAATCAGCAGAGAGGAATTCTGAGTTGTGATATAGCATGCCAAGTTTTTGGTTAGTTTTCTTAATTGCTTGGTGAATGTGCAAGTCAAATTTTAGTTGGTCATCAATAGTCATTCCAAGTAATTTTGTGTGACTGTCTGCATTTATGATGGTATTATTTAGTGAAGTGATTTTGGGGAGAAAGAGAAGTAGCTTTGTTTTTTAGGGTTTAAGATAAGCTGATTATCATATAGCCAGTTTTCTACAAGAAGGAAAGATTGTTGAGTGTGTGTCTGAAGTTGTGAGATTGAGTTGGAGGATGTAATCAGAGTGGAGTCGTCAGCATACTGTATGAGGCTAGAAAGTGGTGTGCAGTAGTGGAGGTCATTAATAAAGATGCTGAAGAGAAGAGGTCCAAGAATAGAACCCTGGGCTACACCAGTGTGAATAGGTAAGAAAGAAGAGCAAGAAGATTGCCATCTGACTGATTGTAGCCTGTCTGTGAGATAACTGGAGAACCATGAGAGAGTTGAACTGGATAGATTAAGGTTAGCCGATTTAGTCAGAAGTTTGGGGTGTGATACCATTTCAAATGCCTTAGATAAGTTTAGGAACAGACATGAGACTAGATTATTGCTGTTCCTAGCTTCAGCAAAGGTGTGGGTGAAGGATAAAAGGGCTGTAGAGGTGCTGTGGTGAGGTCGAAAGCTGTGTTAGGTAGGGGTGAGGAGGCTGTTTTGGAGGAGGAAGTTAAGTAATTGGTTGTGACTGCATTTTTCTAGAATCTTGGATAGTGGTGAAAGTATAGCAATAGGCATGTAATTAGAGTGATCATTGGAGAAGCCACCTTTGTGAATGGGGATAATGTAGAAGGATTTCCAGATTTTGGGTCCAGTAGCTTCTTTAATATATTGATTAATAAGAATAGAGACTGGATAGGTGATGGAGTTTGCTGCAAGATTGAGGAAGTGAGGAAGGAGCTTGACAGCAGAGGTAGAACAGGGTTTAAGTTTGAGAAGCAGAGACTTTATGCAGGAAGTAGAAATAGGGAAAAGATTGCTTTTTATATGACAAAACACTAAACCAGATAAAAGTGGCAGACTGTTTGATAGAACTATAAAATGTTTACTTCACAATGAAAAAAGCATGTGTTATAAATTTGATGAACTTACTGGCCTAATAGTTAAAGACCATCTTCAGGTTATTGCTATCATTGAATTATGGAACTCAACTTATCATTTAGAAGACTTTATCAGATAACATTCATCATCAAATGAAAGCCTAAGGGTAAATTTTAAGGGCAAAGGAGCAACTTTGTAGATTTATAAAAGTTTCCCTTCATGTCTTGTAAAGTTGTAATGCTTTATGAAACAATTGTTATCAAAATCTTGGATCCTAATAACAATAATAGCATTTTCATAGCTTTACGCTATCATACTCTAAGTATGTCTAGTATGGAGTACTGGGATTACTTGATACATTTAGCAAATTGCTCTGAAAGTAAGAAAAAAAAATTTTAAGTTTGGGTTACTTTAATTTCCCTGGGAAAAAGTGAAACTCTATGTCAACGACCTCATGTTTTCAGAATGACTTTGTTAACCTTATTTCTTTTTATGAACTAAGACAATTGGTTACTAATAATACATGTGGTAATAATATTGTAGGTCTAATTGCGACTAATATCCGAAACAAAATGCAGCATTTAAAAGTGAAATGTCCCCTGGGTTGTTATGATCATAATAAAATTATGTTTCAGATGGAATTAAATATAAGCAGACCTTTTTATGGTAAAATGTATACTATATATCAAACAGATGATTGTAAACATTTTACTCAGATTTCTAACACAGACTGATCTTATCTAAATCTCTAGGAGTATCAATATGGGTGTTCTACCTTGGAGAAATATTGAGTAGATCTGTTAATGAATCTGTTAATTTGGAAAATATTAATTAATTTCCTACATAGTAGAATAAGTCCATCATAAGGTTATACAGATAGAAAAAGAAAACAACTCTAGAAAACCCCTAACAAGGTTTCCTACCAATATAAATAAGAAAATTTTTAAATTAAAATTAGAAATAAAATCAGCTATGATTAACTACAAAAATACATTCATTAGTAAATTCACAAAAAGGCATTTTACAGAAATTCTCACTGGATACAAGTGCATCATCTATTGAAGTTATTTTGAATAAGGATGCAATATTAACTAATGCTTATACTGTAGCATGTGAGTTTAATACATTTTATTATGCTGCAAGTCAGGATCTTGATTCTTCTAGTTCTGTTAGTGAACAGATACCTTTCTCAGGTCCTTGTCCTCTTTTTTTTCATTTTCCATTGTCCACTGAGATGAGCCATAAAACACATCAGATTGTC
The DNA here is from genome assembly GCF_019279795.1 of Protopterus annectens. Classification (NCBI taxonomy): domain Eukaryota; kingdom Metazoa; phylum Chordata; order Ceratodontiformes; family Protopteridae; genus Protopterus; species Protopterus annectens. The sequence continues at coordinate 340,164,908 of NC_056725.1, forward strand.
TTTGCGACTTTTTATTATATAACCATCAAGGACAACCAGTAGTGATGCCATAAATAATTCATATGCAACATATTAACAAATACGATCAAACCATCACCTCAAGCAGGTTGGTGTACACCTGCTTGTTCTGGCTGACACTATAGAGAAAACTGGGTGTGTATTCTTAGCTACCTCAGACTTAGTGGCAAAACCATTGGACTCATACTTGCAAGCCACATACCCCTTGATGTGGCCACCTGTCAAATCTGGGTCCAATTTGAGGAGAACTGAGACTGCTGAGCAAGAACAGGGGGGAACACAAGGGGAGTGAAGCTGTAAGGCCGCCACCAACCTGATATGCCATGCCAGTCTTCCTAAAATCAATGGCCTCACAAACAAATTTTGGATTATGAAAGTAAACAAGTTAAACTTTGTAAGATTTTTGAATAGCAACAACCATATCTAAATTAAAGAAATAAAAACCCATATTATTTAAATGAGCATTGTCCAAATAATAGAAATCAGGCTCCAGTCTGTCAATATCACTGTGCTCAATCAGCTGAAAACCAGTTTGGCTAGCAGCCCAATTGACTCTGTGTTTGATAAAATGCCTGGCTATCTCAATGACACTAGGCCTTCTAGAACCCTTCCAGTATAGTCTAAGGATGATGGCAGACCAAAAGAAAGCTACCTTTGAGTATAGTTGCTGCAAATGGTCCATATTAGATAAGATTTTGGCCAATAGTATTTTCTTAGGGGCTTAACCCAGATCATTTCCCCCAAGGAAAATTATCACAATGCTGGACAAGGCTTTTGTGTACAGGCAAAGTTTAGCAGACCATGTAACTGCATAATGTCTCCTAACAGCATTTTGCTGGATCCTAAGAATCTGAAAAGTAACTGCCAGATTTGTTGAAGTTTGGACAGAGGAAGCTTGAAGAAGTTTTCAGTGGCATCTACATCTAAACCCAAAAATGTTGGGACTTGACTTGGTACTTTTGAATTGTCATTAGCCAAGGGTACCCCCAACTCAGTGCAAACCTGCTTGAAAATGGGCATCCATCCCAAAGCATCATCTTGACCCTGCCTCACTATCAAAAAATCATCTAGGTAGTGCACTGCTGACTGGCAGGGGGCTCATTTTTGCAACACTAATGTAAAGATGTGCTAAATAGTTTGAATGTTGCACAAGCCACAGCACACCCCATTTGCATTACAGTGTTGAAATATATTTTCTCATTGAACTGGAAGACTAAATAAGGCCAATCTTCTTGTCTCATGGGAAGAAGGTGGAAAGCAAATTGAATATCCATCTTACAGAGCCAGGGGTCAGTATACCCCATGATGACCTCTCCCACCTGATCCAAAGAAGAAAAGTGTACTTTGGTCAGTTTGGTGTCAATAAAATCATTGACTGAGCTTCCCACTGAATCAATCTGAACTCAGACTTCTTTTTCTTGGGAACCAGGCCAACAGGGAAAATTTTAAATAAGAACCATGGAGAGTAGGAAAAGGGGCCAATTATCCTGACAGCTCATCACTATTTCTCTATTAGCCTAGCAGCAATGTGTTCATGTCCTTTAATGTCCTTCAAGAAAAATCTTGATGATTGGATGGGAAATAGGAAATTCACCCCAGGGATCACCTCTGTGGCTCTGCTCGACAGTGGCATAGGAAAATAATTTTCTTGGGTGGCAAAGGCCAGGCTACCTTTTTGGCTGGGCTTGTATAGGCCCCAGGGGCAATAGCCTAGTACCTACCTATGAACCTATGAAGCTCCCACTCCCAATGTGACCTTATTAATAAAAAAGTATTTCAAACTGCCTAAGATAGTACACTAAACAACCCAGATGGTATAAAGAAGCAAACCATATGTAGTAAAATCATGCAAATGCCAACAATTATCACTATGCACTAGCATAAACTTCAACTGCAACACCCCAATTTTAATGGTACAACATGCTGTTACCCAGTATTTATTTACGTAATTAATAAAACCCTTTATATGAGTAGAATGCAGGAGTTTGCCCCAAAGTATCCTTAAATAAATTATCACCCTATCCCCTTATTATAAAAGTTACCCTGTGTCTGATATTATTTGTTATTAATTTATATAGATATAATAAAGAACAAAAGCGCTAAAACACAATAAAAAAATGAAAGCACTAAAACACATTCCTGTCTCATCTATTCTTCCTATAGTCATTGAAGTTTTTTATTATATATATATATATATATATATATATATATATATATATATATATATCTGTTTTTTATATAAAAAAATATATTCATCTGTGTAGTGTAACAGCTTACCTACAAAACACTCACTGCCCTACAGTGGCTAGTGTGCCAATACTATACGTGTTTTTTTAATATATATGTATTCTATAAATGTAATTAATATTTTTTGGATAGTATGCCAAGTTGGATGTATCTTAAAGTATTATGGGGGTAGTTTAATAAAGCCTACACAGAGTAATTTGCCATGTAGTCATAGTGGCATGGTGCTTCAAGGAAGTAAGCAGATGTGAGATCCAGTAAAGGGAGCTGAGGGGCGTGCACGAGCGTGCAAACACAGAAGTGTCTGTGGTATGCAAATCACCTCTTAAGCAGGATGAAATGTATGCAAATGAGGTAGGTAGAGTGATCCAGTAAGCAGATAGGCAGCCGTGCAGATCCCGTGTTGGTGTCTGTAATGTACATGGAAAAATTCCATGTATAGGATGTAAAAATGACACCGGGGCTGTAAAGGTGTAGTTACAGTGGCAGAAATAGTATAAAGGACACAGATATGTGCAAAGGTAACCACTGTGTGTCCAACACAATATGGAAAATAATGTTTGTGTGGCACTCTGCAGTGCACAAATATGCTGTAATGAAAAAATATATATAAAAAATATTGTAAAAAACAGAATTTCTGAGTATGTAACAGTAATGCATTAGAGGACCCTGTGTGAAGTATGTACAATGTAGGACTGCTGTAGTTGTTAATGAGGCAGGGTCTAGAACTGTGTAGTTCCCAGGTTATCTGCATAGATCTCTATGCAAATGAGCTGGGGTTGCTAAATAGCACAAATGGCTATCTGTGTCCGCAGATCCCATCAGTGTAGGCACAGAACCATGTCGATGTCCACAGAAGAGGTAGCTGACATCAATGGGGGATGTGTCTGTGGGCTTTTAAGCTCATTGGAGCTCAGCTGTGCCTGTTTGCACAGTGTGCCACAGTGCTCAGCAAAAGGCAGTCAAAAAAAATTGGCTGAGAAAGCCAATGATATATTACTTACTGATGAGCCCTGTTTCACTTAAACTAGGGTCATTAAACCCCTTAACTATGTACTTGGCAGGTGGAATGCATCATAGCTAGCCAATCACACAGAGTACACCTACAGCAGAGCACTATAAAGTATGCTTACACCCTACAATCTGATTTTTCTCCATATTCTGCACCATTGGAGTACAGACTTTGGAATTTTAACCTACAGAATGCTAGGGGCTGCTGCAGGTCTGCTACATATGTATGTGCTAGATGATGAGGTCAATGCAGCTGCTGCTGACCATAGGCCTAGACTGAGAAGGAGAAGAGTGTTCAGGCCCAGGGTAATCTGCCAGGAGCTACATGAGCTGGAGATTGTAGAGTGCTATAGGGTGGACAGGGACATACTACAACAACTCAGTGAGCTCTGGCACCCTTAACTCAGACCCAGAGCCAACAGAGGGGAACCTATCCCAGTGGAAACAAAGGTATGTGTAGTCCTTAGGATACTAGCTACAGCAACATTCTAAACACCAACTGGGGACATAATAGTTGTCTCAAAGGCATCTGCTTCCAGGGTACTCCACCAATTCATGGATGCCATGCTACCACATGCCAGTGAGCACATTTATATTCCCTACACCCCTGAGGGGAGGGCCAGCAGTATGCAACTCTTCTACCATGCAGCACACTACCCTGAGGTACTGGGTGCCATAGACTGCACTCATGTACACATCAAGGGACCACCTGGTGAAGAGGGTAGAATCTACATCAACTGCAAGGGGTATCACTCCATCAACTGCCAGGTTATGTGCAATGCCCAGGGCATTATCATGAATGTGTGTGCTGGCAGCCCTGGCAGTTATCATGACTCCCATACCTGGCATGCATCACAGCTGTACTAGATGTTTGCTAGGGGGGACATCCCACACAGCCATTTACTTGGGGATGCTGGCTATGCACTGGAACTGTAGATGATGACATCCATCAGAAATGCACACACGCCTACAGAATAATGCCATAATAAGGCACACATACAAACCAGGAACATCATAGAGCATGTGTTTGGGCTGTTGAAGTCACAGTTTCAGTGCCTCAATATATCTGGTTTAGCCCTGCAGCACTCCTCAGCCACATGTGCACAGATGTTCACAGTATGTGCTATGCTATACAATATGATCCTGCAGAAACAGATGCAGCAGGATCAGCAAAGAGAAAGGATACACAGCCACCCACCAATGCCTAGTTCACCACAGCCGCACCCACAAGGGGACTCAGAGGAGGAACCCCCTGATGCTGTCCCTGTAGGCAGATGTAGGCATGCCCAATTTGCCCTGGCCTTGGCTAAGAGACAACACATAACACATACACTGACAACCTAGATCCTTAGGGACTGACACCATACTCTGACTTGCATACATATCAATAAAAATTATGCCAGTCAGGCCACACAACCTGTGCCTCATCATTTATTTGCTGTGGGCTGCCTGCATCAGACAGAGTTGGCCCTGAACTACAGGTCTGTCAACTGCTGCGTAAGCAAGGTAAGTCACTCTCCTGTACACCACTTGTAAGGGATACTACAATATGGTAGCATATGTATGGACCTGCCACATATATGCAAGGGAATATAGTGGGCTATATATAGTGTGCTGCTGGGCTACTTCCAGAGATCTATACTGGGATACTGGGCTAATTATACATATCTAACAGCCACTTGGGACAACAGGTACTCTGTTCACTAGTATGTGCCCCATAATAGCCACTAGGCCACATGGCTGGAAACTCCATGACACTAGTCCAGGGAGATTCCAAATGGTGGGGTCACAGGACAGTCACAAGACTGTCTATGCCAGCAGAGCATAGGCTGGTCACCCCCAGCCCAAACACATCAGTGTTGCCATACAACTGCTGTAACAGTAAGACTGCAATGATATTCCAGCAGACCAGACAATTCATCTATCTTGTTGATAGTGTGATGAAGGAAACCTCTCTGTTTGGTGGTTGGTGTGGCTCAGTGGGCCAGGAGCAGTCACAGGTGTGATGGTGCTGATAGTTCAAATCTAGCAGCATCCAACATCTTTTGCATATGAGGTACTCATATGGTGGTAGCCCCACAGACTGTCATAACCTCTCAATCTGTTACTGCAAGAAAGCTGGACAAAGCCAGAGTGAATGGGGGCACAAAGGGCCATACCTACAAGACAGACATTATACACAGTTTGAGTAACCTAGCAGGTGGGTAGTATAATAGCAGGCTGCAACAGGTCAGATTAGCTGCAGGATGAAAAGGCCATCAGTTAAATGTGTCAGTAGGTACAAGTCAGTGACCAATGTACAGTATAGTACCAGGAAACCACAAATGTATGAGAAACACAGCAGAAATATGGGCCAAAATGCTGGGCATTCTGCAAAAACATGTACAGGGAGAGGTATGTAGACTGTCACCCTGTGTGTGGTGTTTTACCATTTACCCCAGTCACATTATACCTCCCAACCTCTCACAGCCAGAAATCTGGCTAAATAAAGTGAATAAAAGTGGGACTAAGGCCCACAACTTGGGACAGGTTTTAAATATTCGCTCCTACAAATGTAGAATGTGAATAGAATAACAGGTCCTGCATTCGCATGACTCTGCTACTGTGCATGGAGTCTGAAACTCAAATATCTGTCATTATTTATTTACTTCAATCTTGACTGAATTTCCACTAATTTGCCAGAAAACAACAATGTTATGTGAAACGGGCCAAAAATATGTGACAAAAATCTAGACAGTCTGTAAAGCTCTCTTCAATTCTGAATTCTGAGTCACATATTAAGGTCAGCAAACAGCCGGGGAATGCCTTGGACAATATCAGCCAACTGCAGTACTGTGATACCATATGCAGCAGCCAATGGCCTGCAGCACAACAATAATTTTGGACTGAAGTACAAGTAGCTCTGGCCTGGAGTCACCGTGCAAGTACTGACAATCACACTGGGCATGCTCCTACACTTAGCTAACTTGAGCTCAAGTCGGTTGCCTCTACCGCACAAAGACTTGCTATGTGGAAATATGGCTGTACATACGTACAGCTATGTATACATATCTGTCTCTCCTTATCCCACTCATGCTTGATTAGTGTCTCTATCTGTATGTGGCATATATATATATATATATATATATATATATATATATATATATATATATAAAATAACAAGAAGTGTATATAGCTATATAAAGTACAGTGATACATAGACTCCCCACATACTTCTACATAACACATTTACATTATTGACACACTACATTTAAGGAGACAACCCTGTTATACACATTGATATAGATAAGGATGGGGATGTATCAATGTTCCCACCTACCCATGAATGTTGGGGTTATCTGCACATACACATCACAACAGCTGTCAGATGGCACCAGACCAAGGCCACAACAGTGCATAATCCACTCATCCACAGACCCTTGAGCCTGTGGGCTGTCACCCTGGAGACAGACATAGATACACAGGTGGTATAATGTACAATGAGTGAAACACATTCCTTGGACAGGCCATATTGTCCCTTCCCACATGTCTTCCTATCAAACTGCAAACAGCCACATATGGCCAGACTGGTAAGTGTACACACATAGCAGGGATATTACCAGGTATCCCCCCATAGGACACTAGATACAATAACAGTACCAAGCAGTATCACTCTGCAGGCCACAAATGCTGTCTGACACAAGGCCACTTTGTGTAGTCCACAAGTACTGTGCCTGCATCAACATACATAACAGACATAACCTGTGGCATGTGCGATAGGTACTGTGAGTTTTAATATGTAATACTAGATAGGTAGGAGTTCTAATCTCACATCCTGCATCTGTGTGTACATCAATATATTCCCTCATAGCACTATGGTCATGCCCATATGGACTGTATCTGCGCAATGGTATGCATTTTATGACCCTGTGACTGGATGCTGGCCTCTAAATTCCCTCCTCTACAAGGCCTGTGGATGTCATCCAACTTAGGAGCACTGGTTGACAATCTAATGACAGGTAAACACCATGGTGCACATGATAAGTACTTCAAGCTATAGTGTGTATGATCTGATAGGTAGGGTTTCTAATCTCACAGTATCCAACTTGTGTGTTTGTAAATATATCCCCATGCAGCACTTTATACAAGCCCCTATGGGCTATCTCTGTGCAATGGTTATGCCCACTGACTAGCTGCTGAACTCAACATTGCTGTCCGTTACAAGGCCTGCTGATGTCATCCACCTTAAGAGCACTGGCTGACAATGTATTATCACATAAACAGCATGGCGCATGCAACAAGTACTGCGAGCTATAGTGTGTAATACTAGATAGGTAGGAGCTCTAATTTCACAGCAATTCAACTTTTGTGTGTAGCTATGTCCCCTGACAGCACGAGAAACATGCCCATGTGGTCTAGCCTGTACATTGGTTATGCATTTTTATGGCCCTGTGACTAGCCGCTGGCCCTAAATTGCCCTCCTGTACATAAGCATAATTGATGGCCACCACCATTGTCCATGACACACTGTTCTACACATATGCACCTAGGGAGCCATGCACGTATACCGGCATACCTTGTTGACATCATATCTCTGCTGTGCTGCCTTGTCATCCTGTGCCAGTGTATCACTCCCATGTGTCCATAGTTGAATCTCTCAGAGTCCTGGGACAAAAACATGCACAACTCCATGACACACCTGTCATTCTGTAACACTACCACCAATGTATCATCAGGCAACAAAGACACACAATGCTTGACGCTTAGTCCTGACACATGCCAGCATACAGTACATTTTGTGATCCACAACAACTGCCATGGCATAACACTACTGCACTACACAAACACATGTAAAGTTATATAGTTACCCTGTGTATCAGACACATATATGCAGGTCCCCACATTAATGGCATGGATGGCAGGGATTTGGCACAGGTATCATCACATGCACAAGGTGTGGTGTGGGCAACCATCATCATCAGAGTCCAATGAGACAATGACATTAGGTTGTGAGGGGGACAGACTCCAACCCCACCTGTTCACCTGTGAGACGCAAGACAAAAGCAGTACATTACCACCTGCATTATTATGCATGTTAATCCACACAAACTCATACAGATGAGGATCCACAACTGCATTACATGTCCCACCTCTTCTCATCTCTGATCCCATGCACAACACACACACTCACAATAGCATACACAGACAACCCAGGCCCTGCATAACATGCATGTCACCTACATCCAGGTAACATTGCCAACTCAATACACCTGTGTGGTATGGAGTATGACAGTGTATGTGAAGAACTACACATAAAACCCACTACACCTATCTTGGAAATGATATGCCAGTTGTAGTAGCACTGCCTCAGGTATGTACCTTATCCCTATTGTGTTTGAATGGGCATCTTGGAGTAATTGCCTCATGTATAGCAGGCTGCGTAGTTGCTCATAACTATAAGTGCAAACATGTTAATGTTTGTACAAATACACACCTGTCATTTCCTAGGCTATGCACTGTAGATAACTGCTTCAAAATGGAACATACAGTTATTCTAATCTGACTAAGCAAAACAGTTGTACATAAGGCAAAATGGCAGCCCTTAACATTCATAGGGTATATCTGATCTGGAAAACAACAGTATCACACTTAACAGGTACAGGAACATGAACTCCAGCCACACCTGAAGGACCTATGAAAAGTTGAGGGAGAAGTATTGTTAGCAACACCAAATGTTGAAATGATACAAGGTAACGTGTGTATATATTCACTTGTACAGCAGCTAATGTGATACTGGCTATATTGCTGACATTCTGAGTATGTGTGCACAACTCTGGGTAAAAGCCACCACCCCCCCATGCAGATAGACCTGACACCCATGTTCTGGTCTGTAGAGTCTGCCAGAATAAATGCTAATGTATTATACTGGTGAACAGAATAAGCTTACCTGGATGCTCCTCCAATATGGAGGCTGTGGCACTCATCTCCAGCATGCATGGCATGATGGTTGGCTGGGAGCTGTTGGTTGATCATAGGTTCACCAGGAATTCCTCAGTTGCTGAGAGTAGTTGTTCTGTTTCAGGCCCTCCACTGGTGGCAGCATGATACTTGGCAACAGCAGCTGCCCTTTTATGTTCAACACTGACCATGTCTGTGGCCTTGTGTCAAACCTGCTCATAGGTCCTGTTCTGTGGCCAACATGATTAAAAGCCCTCACAGGGTTGGCCCACAATGCTGCCTGCTGTTCATGATTGTGGTGACCACTTGACAGCAGAATTTGATAGTTGAGTCTGAGGCATCCAGTATAGCATCATTATTTTGCAGATGAAAATGGAAGATGTCTCTGTTGGTATATTGTTCATGCAAGACAACAAGAGGGGAACACATTAGAGGACCAGACACATGGATGTCCACTATGTACAGACTCTAAACACCCATAATGGCTTGCACTATCCACTGCTCCGCCACATGTCATACCCCATAGTTTGGCAACACACTACATGTGTGGCTATCAACAAGACAGTAAAAATACTGGGTAATGTCCCTGTGTGCTTTGAAAGATTCTGCTGTATGTCTCTACAGCCATCACTGCAGTGTATTGTGGTGTGTTCCCTATGGGAAAATCCCCAGTAATATGTGATACGGCCACTGTTGGACAAATAGCAGTGTGCTATTCCATTAACTATATGGGGACAGTCCAGCCACACCAGTGTGCCACAGTGACAGACAGCAATGCAAACCTGCTGTCATATATGTTCCCTGTAGGCATCGTACCTCTCAACTATGCAGATGTTTGCAGAATGGCACCATGTTTTCCTCATAGATGTAGTCCTTCTTGCACAAGCTTGTGGATGTCTGACAAATGGTTGCCCAATGATTGATGGTTGCTGTCAGAAAACTCACACAGAATCTGTCAGCCATCAGACCCCTCAGACAACACTTATGCTACAGTAATATCTGTTACTCTAATTACATTCTTACTTTGGCCAATATGTATACTCTGTCACTAAGTTTGGACCTGTGTCCCCCATTAAATATGGCTTTGTCCTGATTTCTTACTGTAGGAGATTTAAAGGTATGTTAGGCATAGCTCTCAACCAGACAGGGATGAATTTCCACGAAACAGGGACTTAGCCAAGTACATCAGGGACATTTAGGGTCACTTTTACAAAGTTGTACTATTTATGTGTGACATTGACAGACTGAGAGTAGGTTAATTACAGTACATAGTTTGATGTTATAAGAGTGTACACCCTTACTTAGTGTCACTATGTCTTATGTGTAATCCACTATCTTTACTACAACAGCTGACAGTTGTAGGAGGGATGAACAGGGACAGAGCAGAGATGTGATTCAAAGCAGGGACAACTGAGAGGGAAGCCTGTAGGTGCTGGACAGCTGAGTATCACTGACATGTCATTATCATAGATCTAATACAAGCCTACTGTTTTAATCCCTATTCCCCATACCTCCGTCCTCCTATCTGCATCCTGTTTTATGGGGAAATGTAGCACATACCTGATAGAGTGATGTATTCCTTGTTTTGAAGCATTCCTCTGCAAATGCTTTGCACATATGCTGTCTGTGTGAGTAAAACCACATAGAAACCTGTTCCCCATAAGCAGTTGCTTGCCTTTTGTAGGTAATAATCATTAACAGGCTATTGCCTGTGCACCAATCTGTGGTTCAGAATCGCTAATTGCATGCAAAACAGCTGAATTCCACTGTCATTAGCCAATGACATGGCACCACAGTGCAATATATAAGGTCTTCATGTAGGCCTTGGCCCCTTTCTTAGTTATTGAAATGGACATTACTGAGGTGTGGAGACTACAGCATCACAGAGTGTAAGTGCAAATACTGTCCACTGTAAAGATGTATGCAGTATGTCCACAGTTTTACCTCATATGTTTGGTCAGTGTCCCATGACAGTGTGGTCATCTGGCAGGTCACTGGTAAACATTGTGGGTTGAGGTCAGAAAGGTGAGAGAGACATGTGAGTGTCACACTTCATACCCATCAGAGTTTGCATGGTAATGCAGTAGCTGCTATTCTATTAACTTACTATCTTTGTAGGGGCAAACTGTGAAACATGCACCTATCTCTGGGTCTTTGCCCCTTATGTATGGTTGTGTCCAGATCCCTTGTTGTAGGAGGTTGGGATGTATGTTCAGTCTGTAGCAGCTACCTTAACATACAGTTGTGCATGCTCCAGGCTGGAACACAATGGGGGGAGTGTGAACACTTTGGAAGCTGCAAGCTGTATAAGTGTGGCAGCTGTGTTAGCCCTATTTTTACATCAGAGCCAGGGTAAGGGTATCCATTACAGTCTAATCAAGACATGTGTTTAAGGTATATCTGTTATGCAACAGTGCCAATAGCAGATTAGTAGGCGAGATATAGTTAGGCTATACAAATATGTGCAGTGTGTCCTTACCTGCAGACCTATGACTTGCAAAAATGGGTAGCTAATAATTCAGTAGCAGTCACCTATGGGGATTAAAATTGCATGACTCAGTCATTACTTGCTGCGTTCACAACAATGTAATTGAAGTGCAACACACTGGATTAGAACCCAAGACCATGTTTGGCAAAATGTTCTGTATGCAAGGCATTTAACAGACTGAGCTACTGACTCAGTGCTGCAGCATGTGTATTTGCCAGATATATGTGCTGACATACAGGCTGTGACACACCTTGTCTGCATACATCAGTATGTGCATGGCTTTCAAAGGCAGTTGTTCTGCAGCAGGGTCCCATTTAAACATATAAACTTTGGCACTGTTGACTTAGGAGATGCGTTTGAAGATGTTCTAGGTAAAAGGGAAAATGTACCTGCTATCCCAGGCCTCACATACTGCCATTGTTATTTATTTGGCTGTCTACTGGGGTATTTTTGCATCAGAGTTCCAGGTACACTCCCATTTGTCACATTAGTTTTGATTTCAGTCTGTCAGTGGCAATCAGTATGTATTGCTGGAAACACCTGCTTTAATTAAGATCTGTGTGGCCTAGTGTGTTAGTGTAGTAGGGTGTGGTTGACAGGGGCCCATGTTTGAAGCATGGCAGAGGAGATTATTTTGCACATATGCCTAATACTGTGAAAAACATATAGGATCATTAAGGCACATTAAAGCTCATTTAAGTCAGTTTGCATGGTGTGGCACATCACACTTAGCTCAGCACAAACTCATGCTAAAAATTTAAAAAGAAAAGAAAAATGGGGTGATAGGACAGTGGTGAAATGGGGGCAAGCAGGAGGAAAAACATACTGAAATGCAGGTAAGGATGTGTAGAATGGGTGTAGGGAAGAATCATAACTTTCCATTTCTTATACAGCAACAGCTATGCAATTTGACAGAGTTTGTGAATGAATTTGGACTCAAACCCCAGAGAGAGGGGTGAGGACAACATAAATGTGTTGCCAAGCCAATTGGACCAAATTAATTGTGTCCAGTGGACACATACAAAATGGAGAGCTATGTATTGGGTGATAATTATTTTTGTGGGACAGTTGCCCAATTTTTTATAAGGATAGAGTGGAATGTTGGGGAAGGGACATAGGTACATGTGGGGAGGTAAGCTGGGTAGGTGAAGATGAAATTTCAGACAGACAAGATAGACAAGACAGCAGACAGGGGGAGTGATACATAAGGGGTAAACACCTTAGATAGGGAGGGTGTTGTGGAATCCAAAGTGCATGTGCCTCCAGATGGCAGTGGCATGACTGAGGTCCCCACCCATGTGCAGTCCACACTACTCCTTCACTGCCTTGAAGGTGGCTGGGTGCCAGGGCCACCTGGCCCCACCAGGTTGTCGAGTCTGCCCTCAGTCCAGTGCAGGCAACGTTCATAACTCATATGAACAATCCTGCACACCATGGTTGATAATCAATCCTGGGTGACTACCACCCCTCCGCCACTGTTCCCTGGGGGGAGACGGGCCTCGTCCCCTGAGGCAGTTCCACCTGAAGTTGGTGCAGGGCCAGTGGAGGGGGCAGCACCGGCTTGAGTCCCAGACATGCTGGGACCTGGTGCCATGGCCAGCTAAGATAGGGTAGGTGGATCAGTAGGAACCAGCCTACCCTGATGTGCTGTGGTTATGGAGGTGAAGGAATACATTTAGGTTAGTTTTGAGCAAAACCCTTGTTAGTAATAACAGCATGCCAGAACACTGGAAATAACCCCATTACATTTCAATGCATTTTATGTGAAACACAATGAATAACAGAACAGTCAGTATATTAACAGTATGCCAGTAACAGTTACCTCATATGGCCAACAGAATAAGTAATTCAATAAGATATGTTAATATTCAACTATTGTAATACATAACAATAATAAAACACATGCCCCCAAAATAAAGTTTATGGAACAACATATGTTAATAGTAAACCATAACCAATCCATAACAATAATAAATATTTGAAGATAAGGGGTGGGGACAGAGAGAAATATAGTCCATTAATGCCATTACAGGCTATATAGTTGATAACAGTACTGCTATCTACTCTACAGGTCTGTCCTTTATTTATATGTAAAAGTACGCTGCAGATGCTGTAGCATGTACATACCTCTCAAGCTATCCACATGGGACAGTATAAGCCAAGCAGTAACAAATGCAGGTACACAACTACACAGAACACTTGCACGTCAGGTGGACCTATATAACTACCAAGATGTACTGTGGGTTGATGCAGTGTTACTTTGCTATATACATAATTATGTCGATGATACATCTTTGACAGAGGGATTACGCAACAGTAACTACATTCTGTGACAGCGTGACACTTGAGAGACATGTATGTGTACAGTACAGAGAGTAAGCAACTATCATGCCTTACTTGGCAGGCATGGGGATAGAACCAGAAAGCAGTGACTGCAGAGGACATCTGCATCAAATGTACTAAATGACAGTGGCAACCTTTAACACACACTCCTGGTATGCAGCCATACCAAAGTTTACACAATTTTATTTTCTTTTATTTTACTATTACACTTATTTCCTGTATTTTATGCTGTATTTTCACATTCCTGGTAATGATTGCAGCAGTCGGTGACATGTAAACACACAATAATGTACTCATAATATGGGATACCTCACATATTTACCTTTAGTTTCTGTGGCAAGAATATCTGTAAACATTACCTGACTGATACTGCAATATTTATATCTACATAGCACTGGATTCGAACCCTGGTCTGTGTACGGCAAAAATGTGTTTTATACACAGCATTTAGCAAACTGAGCCACTGAGTCACTGCTAATTACTGACTGACTGATATTGACCTATTGCTCACCTGGCACCAAAATATGACCTGCTAGTAGTGGTACAGTTTTATACTTGACTGCAGTGACAGTTAAACACACATGCATGAGATTCAAGCATAACAGAGGTGTTAGGTAAAGTATACATTACTACATAGAATTCAGGTGTGCACAATACATTGTTAGTGTGTTGAAAGATCTGTGAAGTCAGCAAACCGTATCCAATTATGGATTATTATTTGCAGTCTACAACTAGTACACTGTTATACCTGACTGCAGCACCATACCTCACAGTCTGAATGTTTGTAGCTGACATGCAATGGTGAAAACAAGACAATCTTGCTGTACACAATTTATCTTGGTGCTATTGCTATTGATCCATGTGTCATTGTAGACCAGTTGTCATAAGTCATTTCTTACAAAACAACTCTGAACCTACACTTATTGCACAACAGAATTTAGTAGATATACCTTCATGCAGGTCTTGATACATTTCATGTTTTTCTTGCAGAACAGTTTTAATGTTTGATATCTTGCAAAACAGCCCTATTTCCACAGTCATTGCACAACAGACTTTATTAGAGAAACCTTCAAAGAGTTGCTGGTATAATGTCACGTTTTATTGCACAACAGTTGTCATTGTGCTGGTGTTGCAACACAGCTGTAATTCCACAGTTATTGCAGTACAAACTTTTATTGCATATACTTTATTACATTTAGTGCTTTAGTCTTCCCTGGTTATGGCACTATGGCACTACAGTTGGCAGTATGCACTTCTTGCAGTACAGGTGTAAACCCACCTTCATTGCAATGCAATCTCTACTGTATATACCTAATCACAGTTAAATCTTTACTCTGTTTTGCTTATTTGACTATAGATAGCAAAATACATCTGTACTCACCACACTCACAGTGCAACCTGGCCAAGTGCCCGGAATGCGTCTCAATGTTGAGATCCCTCTCCTCTGCAGCTGTTTGGAGAGAAGCACACCATTATGCATACCAGTTTAGCAGACATTCAAGATTACATATTGGTGAAACACAAGTAATGGTATTTACATACATGTGGGACATTCCCAGCCTAGAATTCTTGGACCCAGGTGTCCAAGAGAGCCCCCTTCCATCTTTTCAGGTCATCATGGTGGTGACTACACTGCTCACCTGTGCGGGTGATACCAGTTGCACTGGTGAGATCCTTTGCCAGCCAGTCCCAGGCCTCGGCCATTCACTCTTAGCCCTGGTAACCTACCTGCATCAGCCAGCGCTCATGTTTTTTTGACAAGGAGTCTGACCATGACCTCGGACTCCTGAATGCCCCACCGCTGCAGCCAAAAGTGTGAACTTTCTCTAATGCCTGCCAATGTATTCTTCAGAGACAGAACTTAAATGGATTATGCTGTATTCCCACCTATTAGGCTTAATATAGCCTGTTTTTCTACCCTTACATGCCATTGGGCAATATTTAAAAATGTGGCACATCACATAGCAGTGCTCAAATGCAGCCAAGTGACGCCAAGCAGTGTATAAATAATAGCTGCCATTATTGTGTTTATGCAGTACTTAGCAGGTCTTAGTAGGTCTTAGCAGTGCTTAGCTGAGTGGAAAGAGGTACACTGCTTTTGAAAGGTTTGATTGTAGGTCAACAGGTGTTGTATACATATTAGGTTGTGATTGTGTTCCAGAAAAATGGTATATTGGGCAAACTACTAGACAAATTAAGATTCGTATTTTGGAACACCTGGGTGACATAAGGAGGGGTAATCTAGAGAGCCCTGTAGCTGCACATTTTTGTAGCACACATAATGGTGAGAATGATAGTTTTAGGTTTAGTGTTCTAGCCAGGCCCCATTTTAGTAAAGGAAATTATAAAGCAGCATTAAGTAAGTTAGAACAGAGGATGATCATTGAGTATCATACTTTATTCCCTAATGGAATGAATTTGGAAATTTAAAATGAAATTTAACTTATATTTGTGATGTAATACATGTTTAGAATGAAGTTTTGTAATATTGATAAGTTAAAATGAGTTATAGGTTGTTACATTTATACACAATGTTTAAATGTTAAGAATTAATTGTTTAAGGAAATTTATCTTATTAAATTTGGAGTGTTTAGTTTATTTATATTTATATATTGTGTAACTAACATTTAGAAATTTTTGTAAGTGGAGAAAAAAAGAAAAAAATGAATTTTAAATTGTCAAATAATGGAAATGTTTCTTTCCTTGGAATAGGTTTCAGTGGTGAAGGAGTTAAATGTTTGACATTATGTTGTTTAATTAATTTAATTATGCTTAATTAATTAATTAATGCATATATAAAAGAACTCTGAAAATGTTAAAGTATGTCCCATTGAAGGTGAATAGCCGAGGTACCAGGATGGAAAGAATAAAGATGGATGTCAGCTACTTCTGTGTCTTCCTTTGAATTTCATGGTGTTTATGTTTCTGAAGAAATTTGAGGTTTGCTCTTGGAGGTGTATTGTTCCTTAGCTGAGTGCAGCAGGCCAGTATTTAAAATAATTTGCATACTTTCTATTTCAAACAAAAATGCTAACTTGCTCTTCAATATATTCAAACCCTGTACCTACTGCACATGAGACTGTAACTCTAACCATTTAGCTATATGGATATGTGAAATTTTTCTATACCTTTATATATACCTCTGAGCTACCTTTAAGCAGTGCTGACCATTGTGGTGCACTGTGCAAACCTGATCAGCTATGCTTAAACTTGACCTTTACAGACTAATTAAATACATCTGGTTTCTATTTGTAGATGGCTGGCAGGTGTCTCAGCACTGTTTAGCATAGCTGCACGCCACACCTTGCAAACGCGCTTTTAAATTTTTTTTTTTAAAAATTAAACTACATTGCTGTAATGCAATTGGACAGTGCAGGGAGTGTGTTACTCATCTGTTTACATATTTAGTACCACACTCCCTACACTCATTAAATAACCTTGTTCCATGGCTCTCCCTTGGCAGCGCTCCACGATTAATATGCATGGTGTGCTGCTGAGGGGGAACCATGTACACAGACACAGTATCATTCCATGTAGGCACTACACCATGCCTACACATATTTTATTAAATATAGGGGTATAAAATATATCTATCATATATATATATATATATATATATATATATATATATATATATATATATATATATATATGTGTATATGGATCCCTATCAGATGATAGAAACTTCATATGACTGAAACTCATTTGACTGAGACCATACTGAAATTTCAAAATACTGAAAAATCACTTGACTGAAACCCATAATACTGAAATCTTGCAATGCTAAATTTCAACATACTGAATTGTAAAGTGGACGATATAAAACCAGAATAGGTGGGGAGCTATTCCCCCCACACACCCCCACATATATATAATAACTCCAGGATCACACTACAGTGGTGAAAAGGGCATATACCTTTTCCCCACTGTAGTGTGATACTGGAGTTAGTGTATATAGTTAGTGGGGTTGTGGAGGGAATAGCCCCCCACCTATTCTGCTTTTATATTGTCCACTTTACAATTCAGTATGTTGAAATTTAGCATTGTAAGATTTCAGTATTATGGGTTTCAGTCAAGTGATTTTTCAGCATTTTGAAATTTCAGTCTTATGGTCTCTGTCAAATGGGATTCAGTCGAATGAAGTTTCTATCATCTGATAGGGATCCATATATATATATATATATATATATATATATATATATATATATATATAATTTATTTATTTATTTATTGCATTTGTTTACCGGGAAAGTCCACTGGGCCTAGGTGAGCCCATTTTCAGTGGAGGCCCAGGGAGAAAAGCTCCACATAAATGTCACATTACAGAAATACACATATCAAAAATGTAGCACTATTTACAGTTTTTTAGCAATTCCATTGCAGTTTTATAGTAGTCCATCGATGATATTAACATGTACTTTTGGTCATATAGACCATAGACATTACTGGTTGGGAGGCAGAAAAAACAGTAACATCATATACAATTATTTACATGCATTTAAATCTGTGTAGGCAGTGTAGTAACAGTCATATGTATGGCTGGAGACCTGCTAAGAGTGCATACCTGTAGCCCCAGTGAGTGGGAGTAGTGAGAAGAAAAGAAGAGTTATTTTTGGCATGGGCATAACCAGCAGGTAGAGAGGTGTTGTCTGAGGGATTTTTTAAAGAGAGCAGGGTATGAGATGGAAGTTATTGATGTTGGGAGGCTATTTCAAAGTTTGGAGGTAGTGAACGAGTAAAGCATTTGGCCATCTGGAAGTTGAGGTTTATTGACTTTAAGTAGAATGTTGTTTTCAGATCTAAGGTGTCTGTTTGGATGGTACAGAGTTAATATAGAGGAGAGAGCTGGACAAGCTGTTGGTTTATATATTATTTTATGTGTAGCAATTAAGTGGAGGTAGTTGAGATAGAGTGGAAGTTCAAGCCAGTTTAGTTGTTGCAGTGAGGAACATTGATGTGATGAGGATCTAGCATTTGTTGTAAATCTAGCAATTTTATTGTAGCATATATCAAGTTTGTTTTTCAGTGAAGTATGTATATTAGTGAGGATGGCGGCACCATATAGGAGGGATGGAAGTAGGAAGGCAGAGGCTAGTTTTCTTTTGGCATTGTTATTTAGGTAATAGCTATGTCTGTAGAGGGTACCTAGTTTCTGGTGTGTCTTTTTGATGTTATTGAGTATGTGGGATTCAAAAGTTAGTGTTCGTCGATAGTGACTCCTAACAGTTTAGTACTGGGGACAACTTCTATGGAGATATTATTTTGGGAGAGGATAGAGAATTCAGCCCTGTTCAGGGGTGTTGTTTTTTTGGGAGTGAATAGAATCACCTTGGTCTTGTTTGGGTTGAGAGCGAGGTGATTATTTGACATCCATTTTTCGGTGAATGTGAAGGCATTTTGGGTTAGCAGTTGAAGCTCAGAAGGGGTTTTTGCAGTGCATATAATTGTTGAGTCATCTGCATATTGTATTACATCAGCCTGTATTAGTGACTCATGGAAATTGTTGATTAATAAGTTGAATAGTAGGGAGCCCAATACTGAGCCTTGGGGGACACCTGTGGAGATTTTTAAGAAGGTGGAAGATGATTGCTGCCATTTGGTTGATTGGTATCAGTCAGAAAGGTAACTAGAGAACCAATTTAGGGTTGGGGGTGAGACACCTAGGTTATTAAGTTTAGAGAGTAAAATGGGGTGAGAAAGTTTATCAAATGCCTTTCAAAGGTCGAGGAAAAGTGAAGAGGCAATCAGACCTGAATCGCGTGCTCGATTTACTGTATCCATAAAGGAGATGAGGGCTGTATTTTTGCTATGGCCTGGTCTAAAGCCATGTTGGGTAGGGGTGAGTAGCTGGGTGTTGATTAAGTGGTTGATTAGTTGGGGTGTGGACACATTTTTCAAGTATTTTAGAAATGGGGAGAGAATGGCTATTGACCGGAAGTTTGAGATGTCGGAATTTTTGCCACCTTTGTGCAGAGGCAGAATGTAAGCTTTTTTCCAGATATTGGTTATGTAAGACTATTGGATTAATCTATTGATTAGTATACTAATGGGGTACGCTATGGAATCAGCAGTTATTTTTAGGAATTCAGCAGGTAGGTTGTCAGGAGCACAGGAGCAGGGTTTGAGTTTATGAAGCAGCTTCTTTATGGTGCTTGTGGATATGGGACTGAAAGAAAAAGATGGTGGTAGGGATGGTTTAGAATAAGTAGTATACTGGTCTGGTGAGTTTAGGTTTGAAGAGGGAAAAGTAGTGGTCAGCTTTGCAATGGTGTCAATAAAATATGTGTTGAAGAAAGAGACTATATCTGAGGGGGTTTTATCAGGGTATGGGCAGGGATTGAAGTTAGACCCTGGGTGAATAAGGGAATTTATTGTTCCCCAGAATTTTTGAGGGTTTAGTCTATGCTGGTTTTGTAGCTTGTGGTAATGGTCTTTTTTATCTTAATAACCTGTCTTTTGGCTTGATTACACAGTTGTTTGTATTGTACCAGGTCAGCTGAGTTTTTGTGTTTTTACCATGTTCTCCAAGCTTTATCTCTAGAGAACATGATTTGCTTTGTGGATTTTGTGAGCCATGTTGCGTGGTTAGTCTTGACTCTCTTTATTCTGGGTGGTGCTACCTCATCTAGGATTTTGAGAAATGTTGAATTGAATAATTCAACTGCTTCATGTAGGGGGATCTTATGTAATGGAGTCCAGTTAGTATGATATAAGATTTCATTTAGAGGTTCTGAAGAGAAATTGGACAGGTCTCTTATTAGTTTTAAGTGATGATTGCCGGTTGTTGTAGTAGTTTTGCGGATGGCGAAGGCTGGTAGGTGGTCACGGATTGTGTTTGGTAAAGTTCCAAAAGTAGAGATTTTATTTGGGTCAGACACAAGGATCCAATCTAAGGTTGTGACTTGTTTCATTTGACTGTTGGACCTGATTATATCAGAAATTAGTTGGGTGCAGTTGTATAGCTTGATATTTGTTTGGAGGTTTTGATTGGTGATATTTGACCAATTTATATTTACATCCTCTAGTATGATAGTTTCATTTTGAATATGTTTGGATGACCAGGCTAGAATCTCTTCTAGAATGGGAATGTTATTGCCTGGGGGAATGTATAAAACTATGATGCATAGGGTTTTGTGGTTATTTAGTTTTAATATTGTAACTAAGAGTTCAGCAGGGGAGAAATGTGGAATGGGTTATAATATATTTATTTTTCTTTTTTAAATTTTTTAGTTAAAATACCCCCAGCCACCTTAAGCAACTCATGGAATGTTTCTCTTTCTTTTTTTAATATATTAAATATATAGAAAATGGTGAGACCAATACCAGCAATGTAATGGATGACTAAACAGCCACCATACAGCTGATAAGCCCTCACCATAACTTATGGCTTCCCACTTGTGTGGTTGTTGCCAGCTGGCTCCATCTTTGTCCATACAAAGTGCCTGCTGACTGATTCTGCAGGCAGGAACAGCAGCTCTTCCATTAAATAGTGAGTGCATGCCTGCACCTGCCACTGATGATGACTCGCGCTCATGGGCAACAGGTTGTTACCGAGATAAGTAATCGTTATTAGCAATGCCTTTTCCAAATTTGAAAAAAAATTCTTCTATGCGTTCAAAAAAAGATATTTAGTGCCCCTTTACTAGAGGCAGACTGAGTTCTTATACCCATTTGTGATTTCTTTTTAATAAATCATTGGAAAATAACATTCTGTCTTATAATTGGAAGTTATCTTGCATTACCTCATACATAGAAAGGATAGGAAAGATATCATTAGCATTTATAGGGCTATGAATTTGACATCTGTGATTGTAAGCGATTTGAAAGATGTCACTAATACATAGCCAGGCTTCAGATTAACAGGTAAGGATACTGACCAACATGGTTTCATAAAGAAAAGATCTACTATAAGTAACGTACTACACTTTCATGACCAAATAACAGTGGCCTTGGCTATGTGTTTGTCTCCAGGCATGATCTTTATGGACCTTACCAAAGACTTTGACTGCCTGTCACTCCATTCCATTCTCAAACACTTACTTAAATCTAACATTAATTGTTATATTGTTAAATGGCTCATGAACTGGTTAACTGGCAGATGGCAATGTGTGAAGATACATAAAGTATCCACCTGTAATATCTCATGCTCCCCAAGGATCAGTTTTGAGCCCAGTGCTGTTTAATCTTGTTTTTTCTGATATTCCAAGGAACACAAAATTTTGGGTCCAAAAATAAGCCAATGATTGCAAAATTGGTTTTATAATACAAAATTAATCTGATGCCAATGATCTTAACATGTATTTATGTCTGATTTGTAAGTGGGCACAAAATAGCGGGCTAAAATTTAGCCTGGAAAAGTGCAAAATTATGTATATTTCAAATATAATTCAAAATTTCAATATAAGAATAATGGCATCAAATATCCAGGCTTCAGGTAAAAAAAACACTTTATTGTAAGAAAAAAGTAAGCACTTTCATGAACATATAGATCGCTTCAGCTGATGATGAAGCGATCTGTATGTTTGTGAAAGCGCTTACTTTTTTTCTTACAATAAAGTGTTTTTTACCTGAAGCCTGGATATTTGATGCCATTATTCTTATTTTGATTCTTGCTACAGTTGTTTTTGGCATCAAAAAGTACTCTTTGGTCCTGTTTTTGTCATTTTTATATAATTCAAAAATTTTCTACTTGACAAGTTTATTACTAGAAGAGAACAAAAAATGCAAAGATTGTGGCATTACTATTGTATTTGATTTATTTATTAACCATTATGCTAGTGGTATCAGTATTAAAGCAATTAAATTTATAGGTTACTTATTAATAAATCTTTCAACTACTGAAAATAAATATTTGATTATGGTATATATGACCTACAGCAGACCCATTACTGAGAATATTGACATATTTTGCTCTTACACTAAAACTTAATTAAACATTTTAGAAGTTGTCCAGATAAAATACAGTAAGACAATTCTATCATTAAGTCATTTAGATTATGAGACTAGATGTATGTATTTAAAAGAGTTTCTTTCTGCTACAGGCACAATCAGGGTAAATTTATATTTGCATGTAACATATTTAACAACCCTGTTTTACAGCTAATGTGCATTACAGGTTTTTAACTACCAAAAGACTCTTACACTCGATAATATCAAATTTGTGTCATGTGTTGGATGATCTAGTGCTAGGATTTAATGCATTAGAGTAAAAATCAATGAACTATGGAATAAAATGCCAATGTGGATAAGAAGGGCCAAAGAACAGGAGATTTTTAAATCAAACCTGTCTGACCGCCAACAATCCGTTGTATGGCAGAATGACATATCTCCTCAACTACCTGTCTCCATAGGGGTTCCCCAAGGATCCATCCTTGGACCCTTACTCTTCTCTGTTTTCACCAATAATCTAGCCTCTGCCACCAAACATGGCATACTCATACAATACGCAGATGACTTATCCATCACCTGCTCAGCCCAGTCCCTACTCAAACTGCAAAAAGTCACATATGAAGCCTTTTCCTCTGTTGAAACTTGGTTATCTGATGCCCAATTAATACTCAACCCCCAAAAAACTAAACTACTCATCTTCCAACCCACCAAACATACTCAAAACAACTCTCACTTTAACATCACAGCAAAAGACAACACCACTATATACCCAACTGAACACACCAAATCGCTAGGAGTGGAAATAGACAATAAACTAAAATTTGACATTCACATATCCATGACCATAAAAAAAGTCCACAAAAAAACTAGGAGCATTATACAGAAATAAGCAACTTCTCACCAAAGCAGCAAAGATTTCAATAGCAAATTCTCACCTTATCTCCACCCTACTTTATGCCTCTCCAATATATACCAACCTAAGGCAATGCGATCTAAACAAGCTAGAGACCTGCTACAACAAAATCGCCAAATTCGCCACAGGGGAATCCTACCATAGTCACCACTGTCTCTCACTTGCTGAACTGGGCTGGCTTGAACTCCCTCACCTCCTTCAATGGTATCAACTCTCACTTGCCCACAAACTATTAAACCATCCACTAAATGTCCCATCCATCCAGAATCTACTCCAACCCTATCGCACCACCAGACCACTAAGATCCAGCAACAAAAATCACTTGCAGATTGCTAAAGCCAATAACTCTGCTGGTGAAGCACTATTCTCTTGCACCATAGCCAAATTATGGAACTCCCTCCCACCCACAATTACCTCCGTACCATCATTCACCCACTTCAAAACTTTACTAAAAGCACACCTAAAAACATGCTGACTATGCCTTTGCAACTCCCACTCTAATATCACCCACCCCATTCAACCACTACCTTTCTTTCCACTCCACTAACTACCTTGATTATAGCAAGCTCAGATGCTCATAAGCCTAGTACTTATTATACAGCAGGAACTTCTTATTGTAACATTTGTTAATGTCTGTTATGTACTTCACAGATAATGATTCTAGTTGTCTACTGATGTACTATGTTCTTCATCTGTAAATATGTTGTAAGTAATTGCTATCTTAAATTGTTAATGGCTATGTAATCCAATGTAACTACTGTCTGTTTATTTTAACTGTGGAGCTTTTCTCCCCGGGCCTCCACTGGAAATGGACCTACGTCCAGTCGGACACTCCCGGTCAAAAATGTAAATAAATAAATAAATAAATAAAATAAATAAACTTAAGAGACTTGGGCCGGTGACAAAGCCCTTGAACCATTTCTTGAAGAATCAGTATCGTTTGATGCCTCTGAGGCCTGAATGATGTGGCTGAACTATGAAATAAGAAGAGCATCATATGACCCAGCCAGAATTCTCATCCATCAAATTCGGCAATGGCATACACATCTGCATGTACAAGAAATAGGCAAAACTTCGTTAAACTGCAGTACAATTCAATTCTATGCAGTTTCATTTTCTTTGTTTGTTAAAGAAGTATCCTCACCCATTTTAGGTTCATAAGTTTATACTAGGCTTTATAAGCCTAGTTGTGTAACTCAGCATAGCTTTGTCCCAGAGTATCTTGGACGCCTTTATGGCTGGATATGTTAGTGAGTAAGGAGGTGATTAAGGGTTATGAGAAGGGGAGCATTACTTGGGGATTAATTTACTTACTGTCAACCTCTGTCTATCAGAGACATGTTGGCCAGACCACAGGGGAACTTGCAATTTCCCCATCCAATGATCAAGTTTTTTTTGAATAGGGTCAGGGATGTACTCTGCTTCGAGTAGATGGGGAGCTTATGGAAGGGATCATTTGAGACACATGTTAGTCTCTCCAGCATGTTCTTTTTATGCTGCAGGCAAAGTTCATATCTTTGGATCTAATCTTGTGTTTCTGGTACCTTTTGTTTTGTGGAGGTGCAAGAGAGATCCATCAGAGCTGGATCTGAGGATGCCTTATATGCCAGGCATAGATCGCCTATCAGTACCTGTAGGAGACTGAGAACAGAGATAATGCCTTAAGGTGATCTGTGTAGGACAGGGTACTCATATCCTGGATTCTCCTGGTAAATAACCTTTGAAGGCATTCCAGCTGCTGCAAGTGCCTGGTTAGGTACATACCAAAGGGGGCATTTTACTCAGTGAAAAGTCTGATAAGGGCTAAGTGGAGTGGTACTATAACTTCCTTGAACCTGGATGCTATACCCTTACTTATGAGTTGCATGACATAGAGAATGATTTTCTTACAATCTTGGTTATATGTTGGCCAAAGGTCACATTACTGTCTACGTTTGTTCACAGATTCCTAACTACCAGGTCAACTCTTAAGGGTGCTTTATTGCTGGAGTAATTAGCTTGGATAGATGATTTCCGAAAGGGCACTGTAACACATTTCTTCACATTGAGTTTTAGTCCATGGCTTTGGCATCAGTCTTTTATTTATCCTTTTGTGGGACATTGATGTTGTGGGGGAAATTTGTGATATTTCCCAATTTATAGTCATCTGTGAACATGGTGATGCAGAGGCCTTTAACATTAGCCTTGATTTCCAAGAAGTAGATGTCAAACAGGAGTGTGCCCAATATGGAGCCCTGGGTACTCCACTAGTGACCATTCTCCCAGTGGAGGTAGTCTCACTGATAGGTTCATAGGTTCATAGGTTGGTACTAGGTTATCAGCCCTAGGGCATATACAAGCCTAGCCATAACAATTCCTTGGCTATTTCTTCCCACACTATTTACTTCCCTGGACCCTTGTCTAGCAGGGCAACTGACGTGATCCCTGGGATGAATTTCCTATCTCCCATCCAATCATCAAGGTTCCTTTTGAAGAGGGCCAAAGGGGCGCTCTGCTTGACATGTATGGGCAGTCTATTCCAGAGTCTGGGGAATCTCTGGGTCAGGAACCTATCCCTCTAGCATGTTTTGTTTATTGTGATGACAAGGTTTAGATCCTTGGAGCATGACTTCTTGGTTCCAATCTGTGAGTCAGCCAGCAATCTAATGAGTTATGTAGGGATCTATGCCTAGTTCTGAAAGTTTGTCAATAATACCTGAGTGTAGTATTGTATTGAATGCCTTGGCTAGGTCAAGGTAAGCAGCATGCATTATTACCCCTCAGGTTAAGTAGGCAAGACTTTCCCTTAACAAAGTCAAACTGGAATGGGACAAGCATGTGTAGGATGCCAAAGTCCTTGCTGATCATTTCTGTGATAATTAGCTCCATGGATTTTCATATTAGACTAGTCAGACCAATGGATCGGGGTCAGTTGATGATCCACTCTTATGAAGACAGATGACTGTTGCAGCCCTTCAATTTCCTGGTATGTAACCTGTTTTGAGACTGTCATTGAAGAGTGCCTAGGTCTTGCCTAAGGCTATTTAGGAGGAAACCATGGACATTGTCAAGGCCCAGTGAAGCAGTGTTTTTGGCCTTAAAGAGCACTGACACTGACAGGACCTACTCCCTGTTTGATTACTGGGGCAGGGTATGCTAGAAGACATTTCACTGGGGGTAGTGGGGAGATTTCTTGGTGAAGTTAAAGCTAAATTAATCAGCCTGTAGATTCACTATGTCACCCTGGATGGTGAAGTTTGTGCTGTTTATGACCAGTTCTGCACACTGCTGAGTGTTACCTTTAAGGTTTCTGACATAGCTAAAGAAGGCCTTGTGATTGTCCTTAGCCTAGGAGGCCATTCTGACCTCCTAGTTGACCTTATTGAACTTTATTAGACCTCCTAGTTCCAATTTAGTTGAATTGGAGATCCCTTGTCTCTATTAGAGTTGCTCTTTCTGATTTTGGCCATGATTTGTTTTCTTTTGTTATTGACTCTGCTAAGGTAAGGATTCTGTCAGTGGGGTTTGCTTTTGGTGTTAGATTTGGGCTTACATTTGTTAGGTTTGTCAGCCTCAATGCAACCATTTACGTGTATGTATGGAGTTTTTGTGAATAATTCTGCATAGGTAGCTATGTTTTCAGTGCTTCGGGGGGGGGGGGGATTTTAACAGACTATCATTTAATAGGATGTAGTTTGCATTAGAATAGTTCCTGACTGTTACACTTTTAGATGGGTTTTCCAGGATGATTTTTATTTGAAAAGAAACAGCTTTGCAGTCCAGCCTCTCCAATGAGGATGTGACACAGGGGAGGGTGCAGTGTTCTCCCATATTAGTGAGTAATAAGTCCAATATGTTTGATCCTATAGTTGGAGTGTGCAGCGTCTGGTCCAGGGTGTTTGTGCTGATAATGTCCAGGAAATGCTGTACTTATGAGTTAGAGGCAGTATACATTTCTCAGTCTATAGAGGAGTAGTTACATTCTCAAATAAATAGGATATTTGATTGTATTGTGAGCAACTCTAGTAGGTCTAGATAAGAGTTATGAGCTTCTTGGGTGAGAGAGGGTGACCTGTAGCTGGCTGGAACATGGTAAGGAACCTTTAGTTACATTCTCAAATAAATAGGATATTTGGTTGTATTGTGAGCAACTCTAGTAGGTCTAGATAAGAGTTATGAGCTTCTTGGGTGAGAGAGGGTGACCTGTAGCTGGCTGGAACATGGTAAGGAACCTTATCTGTGGAGACCTGGATGTGGATGAACTCCAGGGAATCATCCTGTTTAACCGAGCTGGAGTTGTATTCATTGCTAAGGTAGACCAAGGCACCTCTACCTTTAGCCCCTGTCTATACTGCTGGTGGCCTAATTTGTGTGTAAGGCACTGTAGACTTGCACAGCTGGAGTATTTTCTTCTGCTTTAAACCAAGTCTCGGTAACAACACAGGTAACCCCACACTCCAGAGTGAGGTGAGCCTGTAGTGTGTGAAGTTTCTTGTTTTTTTTTTTTTTTTTTTGTTTTTTTTTTACTTTGATGCAGTTCAAACACAGATATATTACTTTAATGATTTTTTGTTTGAAAAGGAATTAACTTTCTCTGTGTTTGTTGTGGTTTTCCTCACAGTAACAGCATGCAACATATATAAGTCATTTGCCATGCTAGTTTGTAAGGTATCTATTAATATATATAATTTCACTAATGGAATTTGTAATTCCCTTAAGCAATTATGTAAAGTTGCAAATGTACAGATTAGTTTAGAAGTTTCACATAGAATGTTAAAGAATTGCTCATTACTGTGTTACACACTAAAAAAATACCTACAAAATCACTTGTATATCATGAAATTAAAGTTATTCAACAGTTTATCAGCTCTTTTCTTTATTTTGCATTTATTTTAATTATTAGCAACCATTCTCTTTCTACTGCAATCCTACTATTTCCCTCACTTAGAGGTAAATTTAGGAGTTTGTCTGATTTATATAGTCTGCTACTTTCCTGCTTCCTGGGTCTTTAAATGAATGGTGCCCCTCACAAGATGGTCTCTTAAATGGGTAGAATGTAAGAAGGCAAAATGTTATTCCTTTTTACCTCAGGAATGGGAAAAGAAGGATGAACTTAGCTGCAAGTGATTACAGTCAGAGGCCACAATGTCCCTTCTGGGTGAAACAAGTTTCATTTCAAATTCAGTTGTTAATCATTTTCAGCTATGCCTGGACCAAAAGACTTTCTGATGAAGTAAACCCTCATGGTACACTTCACGAAGCAGCATGATTTAACAATTATTGAACAGACCCTTTCTAAAAATACATTCTGTACACGAAGAAAAACCTGCTTTTTGGTTTTTTTTTTTAAGAAATTGAATGGACGCTGCTGTAGTGGCTAGATGTTTCTGCTTTTTTTTTTTTTTTTTTTGAAAAAGGCTTTATTTGTAGAACTGGAAAGAATTTGGTGGCAGAGTAATTATTTTTGACAGTTTTCTGGGCATTAATAGTGGTGAAAACATATGATACAGGAAAGGAAAAATGTGATACTTCAAACATAGTTTGTTTTGTTGAGGGTTATGTAAACTGGATACAGAAATTAATGAGGATTTGAAAACAATGTCACAGCTGATTTCAAAAAGCATTTTGATTATTTTTGATACAATTTTTGTAGGATATTAGAAGTAAACGTCATTGAGCTAAAATTTCTAGAATTCAGGTATTTTATATATACAACTTGCATAGCAGCAGTGTCTTTAAATATCTGAATGAATATAGGATTTCATGCTGTAACTGGCTTCATGCAATTCAATAAAGTAGGAGGTACTTTCTCCAGTATTTCAGAGGTTAGAAAATAGCTACTCCAAGCATGCACTTGCAAGGGGCCCATCCATGCACACAAGAGAGAAAGGCTGGGGTGAAAAATACCTGTCCACACATACATAGTACTAAGGAAGACATTTCCCCAACATGACTTGGAGTAATTAGCACATGACAAATCAGCATACCATGTATGTTTATATGCAAGATACTCAAGAACTGTAATTATGCAGAAGGAAATTATAGCTTAAAAAGGGAAAATGGAAGTACGGACACCATATCTAGTTTTAGACAATCTTGTGTATTTTAGATGGTTACACAAAATCACATTGTACTTAAATAAGCAAGACAAAGTACCATATAAAAATGTAGCTAAATCCAACACCTCAAAACAGGGCCTGAGCAGTAAGGAACAGAACATAGGTATGAGCTCATGCAGCTGAAAATCAATTATGCTGAGCAACCATTCTTTCTGGAACAATAAAATAAATTTTTATGAGTTTGTAAATATATTCTTGTTGGATAGTCTGGTTTTAATTTGTTTGAAAATAACAGAAGGGTTTTTGTTTGCTGTATCACTGGCAATACATGATCTATCAGTGTCTAACAGTTATTAAAATATATATCCTTATTATTTACGGTCGAAAAAGCTCAATAAATCTGTAACTTTTTCAATTGCATTCTCTCCATGTTTGTGTGATGCACGTCAGTAAAGCATTATTTATCCCTTGACCTTTAACTCTGTGTGTGTGTGCGTGTGTGTGTGTGTGTGTGTGTGTGTGTGCGCGCGTGCATATTTGTTTGTCTATCTCTCTGTCTGTGTATGTATATAGGTATGTGCATAATGTATCCCTGTTCCCAAATGTGTGGTGTCTATCAACTTACAGATACCAAACCTTCAGGAAAAAGGCTGTACAACTGCTTGTTGTAGAAGATTAGGACTATGATCTATGACTGAGTCACTGTGTGGCCCAGGTTGGATTCCCTAGGCTTCCAAATGCCTATGCGTGACAGGTATGCACTTGCCCAGTAGGCTGTGCATTTATGTTAAGCTCCCCATCACCTTAAAGGGGATAATGGTAGGATGTAATGAGAACAGCTAAACAATCAGTCAGCTATTTTCAATCTCCTGTACTCATAGCATGTTTCAGATATAGCCCCTTATAATCAGTGAGTGTACTTTGTGTTGAGTAGTGCCACTGGAAAATATAGTAGAACCATGAACCCCATATCTTAGTTTTTAGTTGTCCACATACATTCTCCAATATGACATAAAAGAAGTTAATTCATGATATTCTGAATTTTGTGGGCTTTGCCAATGACATCCCATTTGAAAGTTCTTGGCTTTTGGTCACCTGTCATGTAAAATTTTCAGAAGTGACTGTCCCATATGGTGGCACAGAATGCATTCAACTGCTTAAATGATTTTTTTCTAAACTGGATCCACTACACATTGAATCTTTAGTTGAGTCAGCTTAAGTTTTGCTCACAAAAGATATTTTTATTTGAGGGCCATATATTTTTACAGCTTAAAGGAATGAAGGTGGATGCACCATTTGCACCACCAATGTTTATGTATTTGCTCTGGGACTAGAAACAGAGAAAGAGACAGAGAGTGATTAGTATTCCATGATATCAGGAATATCACATGTAGTTTTACTACCCTTATGGTTAGACAATAACCAGAAGATAAGAAATTCAACCATAAAGGTTTATAGCTTGTTCCAGCTTGCATTATCAAAACAAGTTGGATCTGGCATTGAACTTTATTGTATATAATGATAGCAGGAAAAAACATTTTGGACTTGCACATATATAATAAACATAAACTTGCTGCACCATTATATAAAGCTCCAGAGTTATAATAAGCAATTGTTACAATAATCATGTCTTTCTCCTTATACCTACATTAATATCCTTACATCTGGGTTTATGCAAAAGGGATGCATATGCTTTAAGTAGAGTTCAAGGCTTTTTATGGAGGACTGAAATTATATCTAAATCAAGTGGAGGTGGTGAACTATCTATTGAGGGAGGTTATTACCAAACAAACTGTAGTGCTACAAGCAGAAACATGATTGAGAATCTTTAGAAGTGTTCCAAAAATTGTCAGTTATGATAGTACTTGTGTTTAGAAAGGACACTTTTTACACGCATATGCAGTATTTCAAAAATAGGTTTCCCTTTGCATTTACAGGTTGTGGAAACCATGACCTTAAATGTTTCATATAAAAGGAATCTGCTGAAAGATTTGTTCATCTCAAGACCCCATCACTTTTAACATACCTATCCTCAGCTCACTCCTGCTGGGATCATGGTCTTATTGGGGTAGAAGGAGTTGTATGCCGCACTGATTCTTAAAGTTATCTTGGTAGATTTCTGTTCTCCTGGTTATGCCATGCTTAACAGAAAGATGACCAGACAACCAGTAAGTGAAATCACTCACCATCCATGTCGATTAATTAAAAGAATTAGAGAACCTCACCAAGAACAGGAATACTGAGAAATGATTCTATAATTTTTAAAATTCAGTCTGGGGTTAGTGCTCATTGTGACCACCTGATCAAAAGGTGACTCGTGTACCTTAGTCAAGCTCAGCCCACAAGTACTCTGAGCAGCTGTACTGTGTGATTGCCACCTCAAATGAAAGGGTGTGAGACAGGTGCACTGCCTAGGTAAGTGGCAGTGAGATGTAAAATAGGTAAGTAGGGAGAATACTGGACAATAGAGACTAGGTCTTGAATGTGGAATGTCTCTTTAGTGCTGAAGAAGCAGCTAGACTTTTTGCAGGAACCTGAAAAGTCGCTAATGTATTTTGTTGGTCTTGCCTCTATACATTGTTGGCTCTAGAACCAGACATCAGAGATGGTTTCTCTACTGTGCTGGATTTGCATCTTGAGAAATGCCCAAGGTGGGTGGGGAGAATGTCCTAATGGAATGTGATACAGTTGGAGGTTGTGCTGGGAGATAGTAGGATTACCTCAGTGAGACTGTAAAATTGCAGAAAATAAAATTCTGTCGTTTTTTACATATGCGTGTTATGTCTTTTTAGAGTATTTAACTATTTAACTGTCCTGAAGACAGTGAGGATGATGCCTGATAAGGTACCACCTACAATTGTGTACTTCATTAGGGAGACTTCAGTGCTCATAGGAGGAATTATGAAGATTAGTGGAACACTGAGACTGGGCCAGTTTCCTCTCTATTCTGAGCCAGAGTAGCGTACTATTATTTAACTTCTGTTCATGGATTGTCATAAGAAACACCATTTTCAAATTCAAGGCTGCTTATTAGTGTACATTACACCAGAGTATCTTATGACAATGGCCAATGATTGGTACATGTTATCAGAGCTGTGTTTTCTAGACTGCAATCAGTTTAAGAGACATGCTGTCAGCTGGTCATAACTTATTTCTGAGTCATATCAGACTGCTAGTTTTGTGTTGAGACACACTCAGACACACTCAAGAAACCCAAATGTGTAATGAAGGTGTTTTGTTGCTGTCTAGCCAATGTTTCTGTCGATGATGAGTTTAACTTTTCACCTACAGAAGTGATTCTACAGTATACCAAAGGAAGATGGGGATACTCACCTATAAGAACTCAGTAGATGAGGTAGAGGTAAGGACCTAAGCCTTAAAGGTTGTTGTTACTTGTCATGGTGGTAATCCTAAGGTCTTTTGGAGAGCACCAGTTGTGAGATAACCTCTCAAGCTGAAGAAAGAGGCTATCCATTTAGTGCAAGTAGAGGGTTCTCCAGACTTGAAGAAACAACACGGATAGGCTATGAAGGCAGCAGCTGTGACAGTTTCTGAAATGAAGGCTCAGATGTAAGAGACTTTTTTTGAGAAAATGACATTCTAGTTATGTCTGACAAAGAATCCATTGGCTAAGAGGAAGAGACAAAACCCTGTCCAATCTAGACTCAACAACGAAAGAAAATTCTTATTTCAGCTGGCGCTATTATCAGGTGGTGACAGGATCATTTAAGGAATTTATGAACCCAGTGGACACACCCTTCTTTGAGGAGACAGTACTGAAAGCAATGGCAGGTATTGCATCCATTCCATTTTTTATGCATGAGGTCACTGTAGTGAATAAACACTTCCACCCTGGCAGCAATTTGGGAAGGATGATATGTGGCCAGAAATGCTGAAGGTGCTGATATATTAATGCTCCTTTTCAATGCTGTGAGAAAAGCAAAAACATTACTTCAGGATTCCAAAAACAATGTGGAAACTGTGGGTGCTACTAAATACCAACTTCAACAAAACAAAATGAACACCACAACGACTCCTTCAAGGTTTTGTGGTAAATGTTTGAAGGAGTCTTTGTGGTATTACTTTGTTTTATTTCTTCAGGATTAGCAAACTGAGGAAGATGGAGGTCTACATTTTCAGAAAGGAGGAAAGGGTAAGTGTGTGTGTCCTTGTTTTATAGGGATTATGCTTCTTGTTCCTGAGTTTACAAAAAAGCCTATGGTATCCAATAGAGGAGCCTCAGATCCAGGAAAAGAATGTGAACTTTGTGCAGAGGAACAGTGGATTAACTGTTTGTTGTTGTGTGGATATCAGAAAGGTGAAAGCAGCTTGTCATTATGGACAGCATTTATTTTGTGGGTCTGCAGAAGGCATATAACCATGTACATTGAGGAGCCTTGCACAAGGTGTTAAAATAGTATGCATTCCTAGGTCTGCTTTCTTGGTGCTAAGTGACAGGTGTACACCATGGGTATAGAATTTCACCAAGGACACATTGTGGGTGCTGGAATATCCTTTGTGAGGTGACTGTGGAAGTGTGTGTTGCTAGGGCTGCTATTATATTGCACTCAGTGGCTATATTTTTGGAACAAAGGTTGCATCCACATTCCAAGTGTCAGGTCACACATGTAAACCTCATCCCATTGGACTCTACCAGGTGTTTTGCTGTGGACTTTTGAATGTCCCTTGTGAGGTGTTATGACAGTTAAATTGCCACTGGACCACAGCTGTATGACATTTATCTCTATATTGTTGAACAGGAGTTGTATCCACATTCTTAATGTCTCAAACGTCCACTTAGTATGCTGCAGTCTATTTATTTTCCAGTGTTGTTGGTGTATACTTACTGTATTCATAGGTTCTTACTAGGCTTGCAATCCAGGGGACAACTGAGGAACCTTGCTCTCATTTCCAGTCACCACAAACACTGGTTAAGACTTGCTCAAGCAAGGTCACAAAGTAAGCAAATGAGGGCTGAGGGACTCAAACCCTGTAACACAGGAACTACAGCTTAGAGCCTTAACTTTCTGTGCCAACTGTCTTCCTTTTTTTTTTTCTTGTGTTTTTTTTAAGATTTTTGTGCCTGGTATTCTACATAAAATAAGACCTCCAGATGGAATTTCTTGACTATCAAATAAACAAATACATAAATAAATCATATTATGTTCAAGGTATATAAAGAAGTTCAAGTTTTTCTCTTGTTTTTTTTCTCAAGTTCATGATTTCTGAACTGATATCAAGGTACAAGAGAGATGTCAAGAACATCTAGTTTAAAAATGTGAGGGCTGCCTATTTGAGCTTTCAGATGGTAATGTTATCATTTTGGCATCAAGTCAAATGACTGCTGATGGATGTGTAATGGCTACCATACAAATCAGCAGCTCCAAACCAGGGAGTATAGTTCTCTCTCAAAAGAGTACTTTCCTCCCTGCAGGTGAGGAATAGAGGGAGAATTACCTTGGATGCAAGAGTTAAATATATTGGGTCCTATGAGTGAAGACAGAGGTGATTAGGAGATTGACAAGTGGGTCAGTGTTCAGATACTGAAATGTAATTGTACCACAGTACTTGACATGCATTAGGCTTATAATTAAGTGTAATGCCCCTTTTGATATGTACCTGCCCAACCACTTTTAATATCTGGAATAGCCACAATGCTTTCAGACTAAAAATATCAAAAGCCTAAATCATAAAAACTATGACGACCATCTCAAAACCTTATCCCTCTTCTTAGTTTCATAGAGGCTAATGAGAGGCAGCCTTTGCCTTGTGTATAAATCTTCACCAGACCCTATTCTGTCATATTTATGACACATTTGCAAGTTCATTATTATCATAAACACCCACTCAAGGGATCTCAAACTTTTTTGTAAAATAAATAGAACATGTTGGAGGGTTAGGTATGTATCATAGGGGAATAATACTTTTATGGAACTGTCTTTCAGTCCACATAAAACAATGTACTTCTACTCTATTCAAATATAATTTGGATGAATGGATGAGTAATGTCAAATTCGCACCAAGTTTATCATCCATATCCCTCATGGATAGGGGAAACATGTAAATGTTGGCCCATCTCTGGATTATTCATATGCAAAATATAAGAGCTAAAACTGCCATGGGAATGTAAGGCAAGGCTTTTTCTGAGCCATACAGGTCAATAGTCTTGTAAGCACCCATAAACCTAATTTTACCTGTCAGTTTATGCCCCATACTGACCTTGTGTCATGACCTTTGCATACTGATTGAATTGAAAACAAGGTAGATACAAAGGAAACACATAAAGTTCATTTCCAGAATTTTGAGGCACAATCCTAATGAGTGAGTGAGAATCATAGTAATCGTAGGGGATTTAAAGAGTGGTCCAGTGTGTATGGATTAAGGAGACTAATTTAAAGTGGTTTGGGCACCTAGTGAGGATGCAACTGTGGTCGTCCTTGAAGAAGGCATGCTACAGAAGGATTGGAGGAGATTTCAGGCAGATGAAAGACATACCGTAGAGATTATATAATTTAGCTTAGTATACCTTTGGATCCCAGAGGATTAACTAAAGACTACTGCTGGTAATAGAAAAATCTGATCTGCTCTGATCAGCTTGCTTTTACTGTTATGCACGCAAGGACATGTGATTTAGGAAGGGAATGAATTAATGAATGTCCTCTATTCCCACAACATTGTGATTGTTTTATTTTTTAAATTAACTGAATAAAACGTACATTTTAAAAGGTCAAAGAAGTCTACATTTGTAATCACAGAATACCACTATGCAGAACATATTGTATATAATTAGCTGTTGATTCCCATGGGACATTTGACATTGGAGCTCTACTGCAGCCTTTATAAATATAATTTTAGTGCATCCATGAGAACTAATAATATGAAGGATGCACTGTTTACACATAAGGTCATACATAAAAACACTGTGTTTGTATTTACGCAAATAGGAGTCACTTCAAGACCTAGCAGAAATGACCCAACAAGGTTCCTTACAAAGGGTGAAATTTTCTTTATGATTAAACATATGTCATCTCAAATGTCAAAGCTTGATTAATATTGCATATATTAGAACCTATAGAAAAATTCATTTGTAATGTGTGGTCACTCTGAGTCTATTGCAGGAAGTAAGCAATGAACTATACTGAAAATCTTTACATGTGTTAAGTCGTTTATTTCTTGGATTTTATCAGCTGTTTTGGACTTCATTCACACAACTATGAAAACTTTATAAGTCTTTATCTGCTTATTCTAAGGTCCAGGTACTTATATATTTTGCCTGAGATAGCATTTGCTGTATGGAGAGATCAATGCTATGGCAAAAGAATGTGGTAAATGCAGTGACACACCCACTCTGTGCCCTGCCACGTTTCACAAGTCATCTAATAAGTAAACTTAACCATTAAACAAGGAATAGTTTTGAAAAAAACAAGATTCCCATCTTTTCCACTAGGAAAACATTGTGTGGCATGGTATTTTACAGTTCAAAAACACTGCAGTTGTGCTTTCATAGTTGGCAGCCCTAAATATGCAAAGTGACTTGCTCCAACAGCCATTTTTCATTTCTAGTCTAGATAGAAAGTTCATCAATTACACAGACCATTTTATCAAAAACTGAGCAACAAGTTCCACTTTTTTGCACATATACACCAATATACCAAACAACCAAAAAGATCACTAGACTGAAGAGCTGGAAGAGTTTATCAGTCTACAAGAGTAGGTGGGGGACAGGTCATACCTGACTAGGGACATTCCCTGGGATTCATCAGCAATCATGTTGGCTTCTCACCTACACAAACAAAGTGTAAATAGAAAAAAATGTATCAGTTAATGCTTTCAAATGTGATGATGTAAAAAAAAATCTTCTGCCAAAAGATGTCCATATTGATGGTACTGAAAAATAATCTTGTTTCCAAATTGTTTACCCATGTACATAACTTAAAAACAGACATGCTAACAATGGATGTGAGAGGAACACAATGCAACATTGTAAGAAAAGGGATAAAATATGATATTAATTTTGATAACATGCTGAGATGAGATAAGACTAGCAAGGGCAGTAGATACATTACGGGTTATTTGCATACAGTGCAGTTATTGAATATGACATCTGTATACAGGTAATGTATGTGTGATAACTGACTGTAGTGCTGTAACCTCCACTTTATCCTGTATAAACAAGACATGAGCCATTCAGCAGCTGTGTCATATACAGCAGAAAGAACATGTTTTACCATTTGCTGGCATTGAGAAACCATAGGTAGGGGGGCAGGTTCGTAGGTTCATAGTTTTATACCAGGCTAATGACCACCAGGGTCTTAACAAGCCTAGCTGTGCAACCCAACCCATTTTTGTCCCAGAGTTCTTTGCATGCCTGTATGGTGGCGTATGTTAGTAAAGAAGTAGCTAATGTGTGTGTGTGGGGGGGGTATGTTAGTTAGGGATTAATTTACTTACTGCTGACCTCTGTCCATCAGAGACACTGGGGCCAGGCAGAGGGTGAATTTGGGATTTCCCATCTTTTGAATAGGGTCAGGGATGAACTTTGCTTCATGTAGATGCAGAGTTTATTCCACAGTGTTAGGATCCCTTGAGACACATATCAGCCCCTCCAGCAGGTTCTAGTTATGTCACATACAAAGTTCATGTCTTTGGATCTAGTATTTCTTGTGTTGTTTTTCTTGTGGATGTGCAAGAGATCCATCAAAGTTGGATCTGTGGATGCCTTATATGCTAGGCATAGATTGCTTCTCGAGACTGAGTACAGATATACAACCTTAATGCAATCTGTGGAGGACAGTGTTTTCATACTGTATATTCTCCTGTTGAGGAACCTTTGAGAGCATTCTAACTGTTGGAAGTGCATGGTTAGGTACATTCCAAAGCGGGCATTGAACTCCTGGATATTACCTTGACACATGTCTTAGACAATCCTGTGTTTGATATTCCTGTCCATCATAAACAGAAACAGTAATGTAATACCTAACAAATTGCACAGGTGACAAATGAGAACACAGATCTGATGTCATTGCAGTAGTTCAAGGTCTCTATTTGTAAATGTAACACATCAACTGCATGATTATACTGGGCATACTCACAAGACATCACAATGATCACTACCATAACCGCCGATTAGACACGAGTGGAGTCCCACAGGGTTCGGTCCTGGGTCTTCTCCTGTTTGGTATCTACTTCTCTGAAGTCCAGGCCAACACAAAGGGACTCTGGCTGACAAAGTTCGCAGACAATTGCAAGTTGGGAGCTATTATTAACTCCTAAAGTGATGTTGACATCCTACAGAATGGCCTCACTGTGACCAACAACTGGTGTCAGAACTATGGCCTTAAGCTCAATGCCAAAAAATGTGTCATCATCCCCTTTGGGAAAAACCCGTTTCCCATGAATTACCACATTGATGGTAATCCAATGAACACATAAGGTGTTATAAGAGATCTGGGAACACAGGTTGACAGCAACCTCTCTTTTGATCACCACATTGCCAATGTGCTCAGAAAGTCCTTCTATGTGGCACATCTCATTACTAAGGGTTTTGCATCCAGGAAGAAAGAGGTCATTGTCTCCCTCTACTCTTCCCTCATTAGGCCAGTCATCGAGTACAATGCCCCATTTGGCATGTACCTCACTAGCCACCTGCAACAACTGGAGAGGCCACAAAAGTACCTCACAAATAGTATCCTAGGCCTTAAACACTTGTCCTATATGGACAGACTCAAAAAACTCCAACTATTCTCTGTCTCATATCACCTACATAGAGGCGATCTCTGCTTGACTTACAAAGCCATGTCTGACCCAGCTCTGTTAGAAATGCTACATTTAAAGACATCCCAATCCCTCCACACCACACACTCCAGAGAGCTCAACCTCATTACCACAATTAACAGAACATGCTGGAGGGACAGGTTCATAACCCAAAGACTGCCCATGTTATGGAACAGACTTCTCATACATGTCAAGCAGAGAACCTCACTGACCCTCTTCAAGAGAAATCTTGATGAGTGGATGGGAAACAGAAAATTCACCCCGGGGATAACACCAGTGGCTCTACTCAACAGAGGCATTGGGAACTAAGGTTGGGTGGCACTATGCCAGAGTAATCTTATGGCTAGGCTTGTAAAGGCCCCAGAGCCATTAGCCTAGTACACACCTATAAACCTATGAACCTATAACAGCATGTAAATAATACAAACAGACAAGAAAGTGTCCAAACACAGGCCCGATCACACTTTATGATAATCTAGCATCATGCCATATTGGAAGACATGTTATGTAAGTCCTCATGTCCAATAAAGTTAGTGTAAAGGGAACAATTTCAGTAATATATAAATGTTTGCAGGAAAACATACAATACAGTGCAATCTTACTTGGAAATTAAGTAATTCCCGTGTACAGTCTATGACCTATTCAACATTTGTATCTTACCAGACTCGAACACATGACAGAACAGATATCAGAAAGATGTGTATCAACCTGTGATGCCACAGAAATAGGCATAATGTGTGTGCCATGGCAAATACACTTGAAGAGCTTACAGCACTTCCCTTTTATAATGGGTATGGATCCACTACCATGGAGGGTGATGTGTTAAAAATGTTTCCCTCTGACTATGCAAGTAATACTTATTTTGCCTAAGCCACTCCTGTTTGACAAAGCTATGTGACACACAAACAGATATTAGCAGATTCAACCTCCTGCCTATCATACTGCACACTCTACAGAGCTGTGCATTAACTGCATCTGTCACACAAAAATAGAGCTTGTCACAAATAAATGAAATGAATGTGTGAAGTAATAAAGTACATTTGGGTATAATGTGTACAATATGACTTTGTCAGAATGATGACAAGGTGGTAGCTATGTTAATGTTCACACAGCTGTGAGCATTGCAGCATCAATGTTTCTTGGCCAAGGAAGCTGTTCCTGTTGTTTTGTACAACAATATTGCCCTAGATTTGAAACACATTGTATCTGTGTAGATATGCTACATAAGTCATTAATGAATGCATGTGACACATTAGCACCTGCACCATGACCTTTGCAAAACAGCTATTAAACTGCCAGGATATTACAAAATGACTATATTTGTTTCTCCAAAGTAAAAGTGAAGAATAATAACTTCATGCAGTGTTGTTTATGTAATGTCAGTACATTCATAGAATGCTGCCCTTTGCTGGAATTGAACAACAGCCTAGGTAAGTCCACTAACTACTGACATGTATAAATTACATGCACCACAGTCAAAGTCTTAAGAAAGCTGTGAGACTCTACCTATCTGAAGTCATTACATCATATCATAGCTTTCCAATTTGTATGAGATAAAATGTCTAGGGAAGGTTTCTCCCACTGTAACTGTGCACATTTTAAAACTTGTGGATGTCATTCATGCATAATGGCATTAAGACACACAAATGCTTACAGTCAGATATTATTGGTATTGAACTCCTAATAACAGAAGCTACATCACATTTGGAAGAATGAATGTACCACAGTGCCACTTGTGCACAAGTGTGAGATATTTTGGTCTTTGAAGCCATGGCATCATATTAATGTTGCAAGTGATATGTGTGCCTGTAATTGTTTTTAAAAGACAGTGGCTATATGTGTCTTTCTGACATGACATTACCTGCTACTAGGTATACCTAAACATAACTGATGTGTAATGCAGTCATCA
Source organism: Protopterus annectens (assembly GCF_019279795.1). Lineage (NCBI taxonomy): Eukaryota > Metazoa > Chordata > Ceratodontiformes > Protopteridae > Protopterus > Protopterus annectens. Next base: position 340,206,472 of record NC_056725.1, read on the forward strand.
CTGTAACAGGAAATGGCAATCATTTACAATGTGTGGATAATCACTGATTCAAACACATGCCTTTCTAGGGCAACAGCATACAGAATGTAGTCCTATATACTCATGCATAGGGAAAGCATCAGTATTTCTTATGGAAAGCCAAATGTCATCCTATGGCATCATCATGATCAAATAAAGCATTTCTGTGTAAAAAATCAACAGAAGTAATTGTAACAGGAATCACCAGCCATACCTGTACACAGCAGGTAGCTAGCTGACAACAGTGTTACCTACCTACACATTTATAGATATACTGATAACACGTCAATGTAAGGAATAAGGGCTAGATTTGAACAACCTACCTAAATTCACAAGGTACAGAATACTGCCTCAGTTGCACACTCCGCATGACATGTTGTATTACACTTGTGACAATGACATTTGAATGGATAACATCACTATTGTTTCATTAGTTGATGTTCTAAAATATGTGAAAGTGGTTGAAGTACACAGTAACACTACACAGCTACACATATTGCATGCAATAGAAGCTTTCGCTAAACAGCAAAACAGACAGACACACATGCACAGTATTCAGTCACTGAGGATTCAAACCTCCTCCCTCTGTATGTATGCAGTCTAGAGAGCACAGTATCAATAACCAGGGCCACAAGATAACTCATACAATTACTGCGATGTAGTTCAGTTTTGAAAGCATGATGTAAGCATTGTGTTTCCAAAACTATTTATTGCCTGGGTATAATACAAATTGCTGGGTAATCCTCTTCCTAAGTGGACATTTATATAAGGGCAGTTGTCACAGGTACAATTGTATATGACAGTATACACAGTGGCATTATTTAGCCAATGTTGGATTCAAACCCCTTCCCTCTGTATTTACACAATATATGGAACACAGAATTAGCTGCAAGCACTACATGAGAAATCTGAGCTGTAAGGGCACAGTATGTACTTTAGACATGATCATTTCATCAGTGCAGAGAAGATATTCATGGTAAAACTGGGATAAGGGGATCGAACATGTTAAAACTTCCTCTGTCTGTAAGTTGATACAGCATGTCTTTTTGGGAAGCTGTAATTACCTGACATTGAAGCCACACACACAAGTTCCCCACTGTGAGATCAGAACCTCTTATCTATCTAGTTATACAATCTAAAGAATGCATTGTTAACTGCAAGTGCCACAGGAGAAGTGTGGCTCTTAAGGGGAGAGGGTGCACTTCTGACAGGATGACCTCACCAGTGTGTTGCAGTAAAGAAACTCGTGTTAAAAGTGGGAATAAACTGCAGAGGGAGCTGTGTCTAATGTTAAAGTTTTCTAATGTGTGGAAGTGGACACAGCACATACGTTGTTGAAGACTTACTGCCATGACAATAGAACCACACACACACACACACACACACACACACACACACACACACACACACACACACACACACACACACACACACACACTCACATATTCAAACACACAAATGCACACATGCACACAAACACAAATTCATCACTGTCAGATTTTATCCATCTACCAAATTAATTACACAATCTAGAGAATGCAAAATTAGCTGCAAGTGCCACAGATGAAGTCTGACTCTTATGTGGACAGAGTGTGTATTTGACATGATGATTTCATCAGTGCATTTCAGAGAAGATGTTTGTTGTAAAACTGAGATAATGGGATGTTGAAATAGTACTTTGCGGTTTTTTTTCCCATGAATTTTACTCGATATAGCATGTCAGTTCAGGAAACTATATGCACCTGATATTACAGCCACACACAAGTTCCCCACTGCGAGATTTCAAACTCCTACCTATCTAGTTACACAATCTAGAGAACACAGTGTTAGTTGCAAACATCAAAGGGAAAGTCTGACTTTTGAAGTGACAGAGTGCACTTTTGACATGATGATCTCATCAGTGTGTTGCACAGAGGATGTTTCTGTTAAAAGTGGGATAAAGTGCTGAAGTGTCCAAAGTTAAATGCATCCTCTGCAGTGGAAGTGGACTCAGCACATTTGATACTGAGGTGTAACTTACTTCCTACTAGACCCTTGCACACACAAGAGACCCAGTTAGAGGATTGAACCTCCTACTTATCTAGTTATTTAGCCCAAAGAACACAGCATTAATCACAAGCACCACAGAAGTCTAACTTTAATGATGTGAAAATGCAAATTTGTACTTAAAACTTCACTGTTTGTAACTTGTGGTATTGTGCATCACAGGTTTTGGGACAAATGCATGCATTTGGACAGGCCAACATAACAGCACTTTTCTTGTCCCATATAATGACATAATTCCCTACTAAGATTTAAATACTATAATTCATGTACATTGTGTTACTGTGAGGAACATGTACCTGTTTCACACTATGGGAAGCTGATGGCAATCACAATTGTAAACCAGTGTGTTATCAATCAAGTATTCCTGCCAGTTAATTCTGGGATGAAAGCATGGAAATAGTTATTTATAGTGTCACTGTCACTTGTCTTGCCTCATGCACTGGCAATACAAACAGACAATTCCTAAATATGACAGTGTACTGCATAGTAACAGTGATGGATTATGTGTGAAACGATAACACCATTGCAACACAGTTGCAAGTATAACCATTTGAGTGCAGACATACATTAACAGACTGACTTAAATGAGTCAACAACACTCTGAAATCCAGATACCTTATTTTTAAAATTGCAAAACAACATGCAGATGTTGTACAACCTAAACAAAGAATTATTCATTGCAAATATGTTTTTACTCTATGCCTGAAGTGCAGCACTGGCAAGCTTAATTGCGCAGCTATGACAAAGTATTGGCGCGTGAGTAATCATACCTTGCGGTATCTAACTCAGAATGTGAATTAGCAGTAGTCTATGCTGCTTGTGCCAACTTTCACACAAAGAAGCAGTATACACTCCCATTAACAATCATGGAAGCTTTGCAGAAAGCCTACATGATTACAGCTCATTAGTGGGATGAGCAGCAGTGTTCATCGAATATGCATGCTGCTCATCATGTTTGCATGTTTCCAAGCACCATTTTATGGCCAACAGGAGTGTTACTGGCCATAAAACAGATGTAAAATGGGGAGAATATATACAGAATACAATGTTAATAGTGTAGACTTTAGTAAGAGGGGAGGGTAAACAGAGGAAATATCCTCAGTTAATACAGTCACATGTGATTATGTCACAAAGAAACATTTTAAACATAAATACTTCCATATTAATATAATAGTAATTAATCCTATTCACAATTCTAGACCCAAGCACATAACTAAAAATGGACATGCTAACAAATGTGAGAGGGACACAGTGCAAAATTGTAACTAAGGGTAGTAAATGTGATATTAATGTTGATAACATGCTCAGTTGAGATAATATTTAGGACAGTGGATACAGTAGTGGCTATTCACATACAGTGCAGTTACTGAGTATGACATGTATATACTGGGAAATTATGTGTGATAACTGACTGTAGTGTCATGTCCTCCATTCCATCCTGTATAATCAAGGCATGAGCCATACAGCAGCTGTCTCATGCACAACCCAAAGGGACATGTATTAGGATCTGTCATTAGACAACCATAGATGGGGGTATATTATACTGACACGTCTTAGACAAGCATATGTTTTATGTACATGTGCATCATAAACAGTAAGTAATAGCAATCAATATACACAAGTAACACATGACAAATGGCAACACAGCTCTGATAACATTGCAGTACTTCAAGGTCTCTGTAAATGGAGCACATTAAATACAGGACTGTACTGAGTGTGCTCGTAAGAAATTACGGCAAATACTGCCATAGTAGCATGTAATCAACACAAACACATATATTATTTACATTAATAATAAATAAATAACATTGAGAATAATAACTTCATACAATGTTAATACATTCATAGAATGTTACCCTTGGCTGGAATTGAACAACAAGCTATATAAGCGCACCAACTAAAAACATGTGTATGAATCCCATGCTCCATAGTGGAAGTTTTAACAAAACCCTCAGTAACCACCTATGTGAAGTCATTGCATCATATGATTGTGTTGCAATTTGTATGAGATAAAAGAACTGGAGTGATTTCTCCCACTATAATTACAAACATTATAACACTTGTCATTCATGCATAACAGCAGCAGGATATTTAATACTTACAGTCTGCCAACATGGGTTTTGAACACTTGATTAAGTAATAACAGAAGCTACATGATATTGGAAAGAATTAATGCTCCAGAATGCCACTGGTTCTGGAAGTATACGATATTTTGGTATTTAAAGTTGTGATATGAAGTTATTGCTGCAAGGAAGGGAGATGTGTGCCTGTCATTTCTTTAAATAGAGTTGCTATATGTGTGTTTCTCACACAAAATTGCCTGATTCAAGGTATACCCAGACACATGAGGTGAATAATACAGTTGTCACTGTGATGGGAGAATGGCAATTAGCCACAATTTGTGGATAATCTATGTGCACACTTGCCTTACTAAGACAGAAGCATACAGAGCATAGTCTGTGTGAAAAAGGAGTAGAAATTATTTTAATCAGAATCCCCATCAATACATGTACACAGCAGATAACTGACTGACAACACTGTTACCTACATGTATATTTACAGGCATAGAGACTAAAGAGTAATGGCTGGATTTGAACAGATTATCTAGGATTATAAGGTAGAGAGACACTGCCTGAATCACGTGTCACTCTTGTACAATTGTGACAGTGCACATTTGAATGGATGACTTCATCATTGTTTCATACATTAATGTTCTTCTAAAAATGTAAGAAGGTGGTTGAAGTGCACAGTAACATTACACAGCTAAACATATTACCTGCATTACAAGCCTTCTGTTGGGGATGAAAGGAATACCCTGGGGAAGCATTACAAACATGGTTCATGCAAAGTTAACTTTAAATTCCTTGTAGTGGACAATTTAAAAAATGTAGAAAATTAATTTAATCCAAAAGATGACTTGGGGTGGCCGGAATATAGTTGGGAGGATAGACTCCATGCTTGCTACCCCCCTGGTCTAAACAATAGAGAAGATTTTATTATGTATCTTAAGCGTAAAGGGTTAAAACACTAAGTATGTGGTCATGTGACTTTTAAAGTATTTACGTGTGTGTTTTTGAATGTTAACTTTCAGTCTGAAGAAGCTTTATTACTGATGAAAGTGCTTACTGGAATTATTTATGGTGGAATTGTCCTTAGATTTTATTAAAGCAGCTTGATTTCCTTTAGTTTTGTTTTTTTGGTTTTGGACTTCAGTCTTAACCAGCCTTTAGCTTACTGTTTGATTACTGCCAGGTTAAATGTTTCCCACAACTGGAAGAAGATAAAGAAAATCTGTTCAGGAAGATATATCTGCCTGATATTGCAGCCACACATAGAAGTTCCTTGCAGTGAGAAGTGAACTTTCTACCTATTGAGTTATATAATCTAGAGAATATAGTATTAGCCACAAGGGCCACAGGAGAAGTCTGACTGTTAAGTGGAGAGAATGTACTTCTGACAGGATTACCACATCAGTGTGTTTTTTGTAGATGATGTTTTTTGTTAGAAGTGAGATAACGTGCAGAGGGAGCATTATCCAAATTTAAATGTATTCGCCTCAGTGAAGGGAGGCAAAGAACACTTGACATTGAAGCATTATTTATCTGACATTATAGCCTCCCAGACAAATGCAAGTTCCTCATGGGGGGATTGAACCATTTACCTATCTAGTTACACAATATAGAGAGCACAGTACTAGTTGCAAATGCCACAGTCTGATTCTTAAAGGGAAAGAGTGTACTTTTGAGAAGATGACCTCATCAGTGTGCTAAGAGAGGATGTTTCTGTTAAAAGTGGGATAAAGTATAGAGAGAGCTGTGTCCAAAGATAAATGTATTTTCTTTAGTGGAAGTGGATACAGCATATTTGGCATTACTTGTATGTCAATATACCCACCTTAGACACAGAAACACGCACACGCAAAATTCCCCCTGGTGAGAATAGAACCTACTACCTATCTCGTTTCACAATGTAGAGAACACAGTATTAGTCGCAAACACCACAGGATAAGTCAAAATTTAATGATGTGAAAAAGTAAATTTGTAATTAATAATAATTCACAGTTTGGAACAGCTGGTACTGTGCATGAAAAGTTTTGGGACAATTGCATATGCATGGACAGGCCAACATATCAGCACTGGGCTTGCCCTATGTAGTAACATACTTTTCTGCTAAGATTTGTATACTGTCCTTTATGTGCATTATGTTATTGTGAGGGACATGTGCCTGTTTCACAGTTTCACAGTATGGGATTCCAATGACAATCACAGCTGTAAACCAGTGGATTATCAGTCAAGCATTCCTGCCAATTCATTACAGGATGATAGCTCAATTGTCATGTCTCATGCTTGCACAATGTGCATTGACAATACAGACACTTCCTAAATAGGACAGTGCACTGCAGAATAACAGTGATGGATTATGTGTGAATAGGTTACTTGACACTGTAACACAGTTGCAAGTGTAACCACTGGAGTGCAGACATACATTAACAGATGGACTTGAGTCAACACCACTCTGAAATACAGACATACAAACATTGTGCAACCTAAACAAATAATTATTTCTTGTAATGTTTTTTATTCTTTGCCTGAAGTGCATCCCTGCCAAGCTCAGTTGCACAGCTGATGGCAAAGTATTAGTGCATACATAATCATATCTTGAGGTGTTGAACTTAGAATGAGAATTAATAGTGGTCTATGGTGTAGTATGCCAACTTTCATGCAAAGAAGCAGCATACACATAGAGCCACATCTGAATCTAAGGAATTCAAAACATATATGTGTTATGTTCATGTTTCAGGCATCATGATTTACACATTTGTCATGACAGTTGCAGTTCTTCAATCCTTATATGCATGCTACAGATGTATTATGATACACATGAGGGGCCAGGCATGATATTTCTGGTGGAAAAAAGGCTTTTGAAAACAGTTTGGAATCAAGACAATTCATTGCATGACACAGAAGGAGTAGGAAGAGGTGAACAGTTGGTAAAAGGAAAACATATACAGCCCTACTAACAGATTAGTTCATGCTTCACTTCTATATATGTTTCTGTTGTGTTACTGTTTTGCTTTATCATTATAATTATTCATGCAAGATCTGCATAAGACAGGGTTCATCATAGGGAGCAAGCACATTAATATAGCAGCAGGAGAATGATGTGTTAAGAAACTGTTTAGCCAAAATTTACACCCACAGTGCATTGGTATACAATGCCAACCTTTGCACAAATGCTGAGGACAAAAAGTGAAGACTTTCAATGGGCCATTTCCGGCTATGTGTGTTGTGTGTCATTCTGTTTTCTGACCAGATTAAACATGTGAAAAAGGGGTTTATAGGAAAGTGGTGAAAATGGGGAAGGCAAGCATAGGGTTGGATATGGGGAAAGAATACAGGAATTTGCAGGAAGGTTGTGGGGAAGCACTACAGCTATCCTCTTCTTTGCACCATAAATGTAGAATTATACACATAATTTCATGACTTTGGATCACCAGAAATGGGTGACAAAAAACAGAATAATGTTGTATAGCCAATTGCACCAAATCAGGTGTGTCAAGATGACACATAGGCAAAGTGGAGAGCTAGGCATGGAGCATTCTTTTTTGGGAGAGAGAGAGATGTTGGGGAAGGTGCTTAAGAATGAGATTATCAGGAAGGTAGGGTAGGATAGGTTAGGTAGGAGGCACAGACATACAGGACATAAAAGGCAGACAGGGATCATACCTCTCAACCTGGAAACATCAAAAATCTGACAAGGCACATGAAAAATAGGTACAAATCTGTATGCAGATTAACATGAAATTTGCATGCATAATTATGTAACCCCATCCACTCCAATGGAATTGTGGGATACCAACGTTCAAATGCAAACTGAAGGACAGACAACCAACATATAGCACCCCTTCAGCCATTCCAATGTCCCATTACCTGGCTATTCTGTCTCACAATGAAAATAGACTTGGCAAGGGCTGCAGTAAAAAGTCCCTGTTTCTGCAATGCCCAGAATTGCAAATCAAAGACACATTATCCATAATGAAGAAAGACCGCATTATCAGTTAATTTGCATGTTCCTGAATTATTGTTTAATATTAAGCATAAAGATCAGCACTTTCCTGCAGTAATTAATTGCTTGCCACCTATGTATTGTGGAATGTCATGCCTCTAGCATGCCTACAAACAGCTAGCATTCCTGATCATTACCTGACAAAATAAACTTAAAATGCATGAGATAAACAAACAGAAATATTTTGTGAACAGGGAAAACTATTAAAACTGCAAAAATAGCAATGTTATCAGTAAGAAGTATTCTCTACAATGGTAATTGTACATTCATAGTCTTTCCATAAACAGTATGATATATTGTACACAAGCCCAAGTTATATTTCTGCTAAACTTTCACAAACTACTTTTCATATCTTAAACTATACAATCTAGACATTATACTGTTAGAACACTTCTGTTAATCAGACATAAGCTTTCACATGACAACAAGAAATTAATTTATAAATGTATGTTTATTGGGATATTTACAGAAATATGAAGCATGCTTAATTGTACAATTGGCAATAAAAATAACAGTGAATATACAGTGCAGCTATGAGAGACAAGTTTTCTTCAACAACATCTAAGGTTTCATCTGATGTCATGTAACACTTTGAAGTCACTTGTTTTTGAAGTAAGTATATATGGAGATATTGTTTATTTTCATAATCACTAGCAAACAATGATCAATATCTTGGGTATACTGTGATGTAAACTCACATTGGCAATACATTTTCTTGTCTCCCACCATGTCATATCTCACCATACCACTCAATAACATGCAGGGCTGTCAGTTATGAAAACATAAAAACACATAAAAACATGGATCATAAGTAATAGATAGCTATTAATCTCTCCACTGCAGCACGACCTAGAGTCACAAAATTTTGTTAAAAACTCTTTCCACTTTCTATTACTTATACTGTCTCTTATTAGCTGATAATTTGCTGAAAAATAAAAGGAAAAAGTCTAGAAAAAGTAGGATGTGTTGCACAAATGGCAAACCTAACTATACCATTCTAGCCATCCATGTCTCACTGCTGCTACCATTGCCTACAGATATTCAGGGTGGCTGTAGTACAACAAATCAAACCACTACAGGGGTTGCCAGCTGTCCTGGTCATCTGGTCTGTCAGGTCACATGAGACAGCCCTTTAAAATGAACCTACATTTGGTCACAATTGCCAGTCCTTGAATTGTCTGTGTAGGAAATGTAACATGATTCTGCTCTCCTTAGCACACAGTGCAGGCAGTCTCCATAGAGCAAGATCTCAACAAACATCTAAATGAATCTGCAACAATTCAGACTGGCAGCCTGAGAATCATGACACAAGCATGCATGCATCCATGTACATGCATGCGTGCACACACACACACACACACACACACACACACACACACACACACACACACGCACACACACACACACACACACACACACACACACACCAGTTACTTACCTGCCTGAGTAGTTATTCCTCTGTTTGGCTTGGCAAACTACAAGCTCTTCTTCTGTTCGTTCGGCCCACCAGCTTGCTCCATTAATCCTGGCCGGTGAACTGCTCAGCTTCCTCCTGGCATGTTGCTGCTATTAATCCTGGCTGCCCGGCCGCCGCCATTAATCCTGGCTCGAATTCCCGCCGTTTCAGGCGAACTGCTCAGCTTCCTCCTAGTGTTGCTGCCCCCTCCTAGTGTTGCTGCCTGGCTGCTACCATTAATCCCGGCTCAAATTCCCACCATTTCAGCCAGCCGGAAATGATGATGTGAGCTCCTTGAGCTCAATTCCGACTGGCTGGTAGCCTGGTGGAGCTGACGTCATTGCGCACGTGATGACGTCAGCTCTGACAGCACGGAAATTTTAAAAATGCAAAGAAAAATCGGAAATGAAGGGGTGCCACTCGGGAATCATGGCCCCCCTTCATTTGGACCCCAAAACTTGGTAAAAAACGAGTAATTTGGAATGGTTGGGAGGTCTGACAGGGATGCTAATGGATACAAAAGGTTGAGGGATACCATGATTGAGGATAGGTAGGGGAACACATCGGCACATCCACATCCAGCTTGAGAACAGTGAGAATCTAGTCCTTACCCTCAAATCTGTCATCCCTGTCTTCTGTGTCAGCTGTCAGGGTCAGTGCTAGATGTGTCATCATTTGGCAATATGATGCAGGACCTTTTCAACCCTGCTAGTTTGGGCACAGATATCCCTCTAAAATGCTCTCCACAAGGCCTGTCAGCTGCTTTTGGGTGACAAACTTGTCACCTTCAGTACTACTGCTCCTATAGGTTATCACTGCACCAAGAACTGAAGCAGAGCTGCCTGCTGCAGATGGAGCAGATAGACCAGCAGTTGTGGAGACAACACTGACAAGTTGTGACCCAGATGTGCTGAGTGTCTATGCTGCCTGTGGAGGTGGTGCTGCTTCAACCACCTGTGGAGGTATGGTGGCCTGAACTGCAGTGGTCAGTCTAGCTCCCTGTGCTGAAGCTCATATTGTTTTCAGCATCAATGTATAAAAAAGAATAAGAAAACAAAAGAAGAGATAAAGGGTGGGGGTGACAAAAAAGAGCTAGTTAGTTTAATAGCATGTTTCCATACTTAATTGTTGAATCCATAAAACAATATGAGAAATCCATAAGTACACCTTAACCACATTCATATATAATAGGAAGGCATAAATGTTCATAAAATCAATCACAATGGTATGATATAACTAACTGAATCATGTATTTCACTGTGCCATGTCTGATATCTGCTTCCTAAGGTAATAACCACTTTTGTAAATATTGAATTGTTAATGTCATGCACTATTGAAGTTAAAATATCTTATAAAAATTAGGCTGTAAAAAGAAAATATCTGTTTGTGGATATTGAACCTACCCAAAATTAATCTGATGTATTCATTGCATAATGTACTAACCAACTTCTGTTGGAATATGTATACTTGATATAAACGTTAAGGGTTTGCCTGCTCAAGATAATGTACAATGATGGACCGAGAAAACTTCTGTGGCTGCTATCAGAAGAGATGCATACTTACCCTGTGCCTCTGTGAGGTGAATTAGTCTCTCTTGATGCACCTCATACTTTACTGCAATCTCTGCTGCAGCTGTATAATAGAAAAAAATACATACATATGCAGTATGGGTCTACTTTGGAAGCTCAAAGTTTCGAAACTTCATATGGTCGAGACCATAAGATCAAACATTTGAAACTTCAAACGGTTTAAATGGAGATCAGCATACAGCACAGAATGGGAAATTGACCATTCTCTTCACTGTAGTGTGATCTTGGAGTTGGTATATTTAATTAGCAGGGGGTGTGGGGGGTGCAAGGAGGCTTGCCCTCCTGCATAAACATAAAAAAATTGTTTTTATTTTATTTTATTTTTTATTCAAGTTTCAAACTTTCAAAACTTCAGTGTTATGGTCTTAACAGTATGAAGTTGGAAGTTTTGAAAGTTTCAGCTTCCAAAGTAGATCCTTATATATGTGTGTGTGTGTATATATATATATATATATATATATATATATATATATATATATATATATATATATATATAAAAACATAATGAATAACTGCATTGGCTAGCTGGACTGGATAATCAATGCCATATCACAGACAGATTATGGATCAATACACTTACAGAACTGGGTTTTTTTTTCAGTCCTAAATTCTTCCTCACATCAGCTAAAGAGGTTCCTCTTGTGCTTTTTCATATCACTGTAGTGTTGACAACATTGTTCCCCAGTGTGTGGGATGCCACTTGCCATGGAGACAGCCTTGGCCAAACTATTTAAAGCCTCAGATTTATACTGAGACCTGGTGTATTCCCCCTGCAGTAGCCTCCAACTGTAGCACTTCACAATGAGTGTCACAAAATTCCTGAACTCCTCAACATCCCATTTTTGTGCTCTAAATGGAACACATTCTCTGTCATCCCTTTACATATTTGCAGCATTCAAGCCAGAAATATGTGTGAATTGGTGCCCAGTTCAGATCTTGCATGTAACAGCTTGTGTGCAAAGACATACAGCCTTGCTGACTGCATTTGCACAATGGAAAGCACAGCAATGGCTTGCTAGACATACTGGCAATGAGTACATGGAGGCATAGAAGATGTGAAAAATGGCATTGATATTTGGCTACATGCAATGTTCAAAATTTCGAGACATGTTCCGGTGTTAAACCCTGATATGGCTTCTCCCGGTTTAATCTCTCCATGTCTTTTGTGTTTCTAATACCATGACAGGAATGGACTCTACTCTTAAATCAAAGTATGATTTAAGTGCATGAAATTAGCATTGTTTCAATCTTTGATGTTAACCAGAAGTGCTCTTCGCAGCACCCAAAATGTGCCCAGAACTGACTCCTTCTGTAATTCATATGGAGGTACATGTATCGGTAGCATATATAAATATGACTGTAAATTCTTTTTTATGAGACCCATTGCTCCTACTACTGAACTGTCTGTGTATTCTTCTTTCACACTGCCCTCATTTTTGCTTGAAAATCCTAGTATTTCATGACTTTGTGTCTCCCTGAACATAAGACACTCTAATCACTGGGTGTAGAAATTTCAGTTATCAATGTAACTTTTGTCTTGTTTTCGTGGACTACTGCTTTATAGTGTTGGTTATAATTGTGGTTTGCTTGTCAAAAAAGGAATGACTTGTGACATATTGGCATGTTGAGAGTTAGTCACTAGTAAGATTAATTAGTACCACTTGGAAATAAAAGCCAAAAGAAAAAAAGGATAAAGTGTAAAACTTTGCTATTAACTGTCAGTGCCACAAGAGAACTTACTTCTTAACATAGTAATGTGAGGTATAGTAATTTAAGACTGATTGTACACATTCTTAAGAGATACCTGTGTGTCTGTGGCTTTACGTAGTCATGGGACTGCATTTCATAGATTCATGCATTTATAGATTGTTACTAGGCTAACAACCCAGGGGGCCTTTATAAGCCTAGCCAAGTTTTCCCAAAAGAATATAATGTCTTGAATCCAGTTAGGACATTGAGGGCCAGGCATTTATTAGCTTCCTCACTCCATAAGGGACATGGGTGCCAGGCCCAGTGTAAATTTCATATTACTGATCCAGTGGTCTAGGTTGCACTTCCCATCCACTTGTCTAGGTTACTCTTGAAGTGGGCAATAGATGAACTCAGCTTCACATGGATAGGAAGCCTGTTCCATAGCAGGTGCAGTCTCTGGGACATATATCTGTCTCTTCAGCATGTTCTTTTTAACTCACGGACAAAATTCAGGTCCTTAAATGGTGCATTTGTGGTACTGTCTGACTTCCAGATATGTAGTCGATTCCTAAGGATGGGGTCTGTGGATGTCCCTCAGCAATCTATAGGAGACTGAGTTGAGGGAAAGGGATTTAAGGTATTTTACATCAGGCAGGTTTGTTACACCTAGCATTCTTTTTGTAAGGAACCTCTGAGGTCACTCTAGTTACTGCATATGCCTGATCAGGTACACATCGAAGGGAGCATTGTACTCTATAAATGACCTAATAAGGGTGGAGTACAGTGGCATAATGACCTCTTTGGACCTAGATGCCATGCCCTTACATATAGGTTGCACAACATAAAAGGATTTCCTCACCACTGGGGCCACATGGAAGTTGAATGGAAGCCTACTGTCTACATGCGTACCCAAATCCCTGGCCATTGGGTTAATTCTTAGGGGCATATTATCAACATGGAAATTAGCCAGGATGGTTGACTACATAAAGGGTACAGTTATGCATTTCTTAGCATTAAGTTTAAGAGCATGGCTTTAGCATCATTTGTTAGTCAGAGATAGGCTTTCTTGAAGAATGTTAGTGTTTGAAGGGGAGTTGATGATAACCCCTAGCTTGCGGTCAGCTGCAAACTTGGTAAGCCATAAAACTTCAGCATTTGCTTCCATTTCAGAGAAATAAATGCCATAAAGGATCAGGCCAAGTAATGAACCCTGGGGAAGTCTACTAGTGTTTGGCCTCTTGGTGAAGGTGACCTCACCTCTTTTGACCACCTGGGCCCCACCAGTGAGCCAGTTGGCTATCCAATGAGTGAAAAGGGTTTATACCTAAGTTAGTAATCTTGTCTATAATGCCTGAGTGTGGTATTGTATCAAGAGACTTGGCCATGTCAAGATAAACTGTGTGCTCAGTCTTGCCTTCATCAAAGCAAAAAGTCCACCAGATTTAATAGGCATGACCTTCCTTTAACAAAGTGAAACTGTGATGGGTCCAGCATTTACAGGATACCTAAGTTCTCATTTATCATGTCCATGATAATTCTTTCCATGGCCTTGCATAAGAGGTGGTCAGATTTATGGGCCTGGATTTACCCAGATTAGTGTTTGGACCTCCTTTGTGCAGGAGAATGACTGTAGCCATCTTCAATTCCTTGGGCACAAAAACTGACTGTAGCCTACAATTGAAAAATGATTTAAGTGGACCAGAGAGGTTATGCTTCATGCTATTTATTAAACATCCTGAGATGTTATCAAGGCCTATCAGCGCAGTATTTTTGGCCTTGGAAAGTGCATTGATGACCTGTTCCTTAGTAAAAGGGGGATTATGGTATGCAGTATTCCCTTTGGAAATTTGGAAATTTGAGCTGAAACTATTAGTCTAAAGGTTGGCACTGGCCTCCAGTTCAGTGTGGGTGATGGTATTTGCAATAAGTTCTGCACATTGTTATGTATTTCCCCTGAGGTTACGGATATAGCTGTAGAAAGCTTTGTAGTTGTCCTTTGCATGAAAAGCTATGTTTCTTCAAATTTATCCTTTTAAGTATTTTTAACCCTCTTAGCTGCCTGTTTAAATTGGTCAGAAGGCTTTTAGTATGTATGGCTTTGTTCTTCCTATGCTTGGCCAAGATTTTTTTCTTTTGTTGTGTAACTGATTGATATTGTGATTCCACCTGGGTGGCTTGTCTTTTGAGTTTGTCTTATTCTTAATATGAGTGGAAATAGCTCACTCTATACAGCTATCAATATGGCTGTACAGAGAATTTGTTAATATCTTAGCATATACAGTGGTGTTTACTAGGTATGGGGTGTTTGGAATTTAGCCAATGTGTTGCTTAGTAGATTGATGTTATTCTTGGACTAGTTCCTAAAGGCTCTTGGTTTCGCTGGATCCCTGGATGTGAAAGGCATTGCTTGTGTTTCTAAACACATCTCAGATACATACAGTTGCATGACCTGAGTAAGACATGGGGGGGGGGGGTAGTTAACATACATACTTCATAATGCATGCTGTCATAAACACATATTTATATGTGATAACTCAACAATTACAACAAAAACATGTGTGTGTCATACCTATGCATGTACATTTTTACATTAAATGGGGTCTATATTATAAGCTCAAAAGCTTAAAAGAGCGAACGTTCTTTTATTGAGCTGTAAATATCGAAACCACTAAATAGCGAAAACACGGAACAGCAGTTTTTTTTTTCCCCCTGGGAAAAAAAAATTACTGCTCCACAAAAAAAAAAAAAAAAAAAAAAAAAAAACAACTGCAAACACAAAATTAAGTAGGGGCTTTGCCCACTACACCCTCCCAATATGTGGGGCTATGCCCCCACACCCCCCTACTTAAATATACTAACTCCAAGATCGCACAACAATGGAGGAAATGGCAAAGTCCCGAATACCGCCCAGTGATTTTTTTCCCTGGGAAAAAAAATTGCTGTCCCGTGTCTTCGCTATTTAGTAGTTTTGATGTTTACACCTTGATAAAAGACCATTCATGCTTTTAAGCTTTTGAGCTTATAATATAGACCCATTAAATGTCATCATTGTCATGTTTTATGTAATTTATACACTTTATATTGGGCTCCTATAGCAAGCAGTAATGACATATTGTTGTAATAAACAGAATTATGATAATGATATGCATTTACTGTGACATTCCTGAGGAAAATGTGGTGACAAATGGCATTCTTACCCCCTCTGTAAAAATATCTGGCAACTGGATTTCAACCTTGAATCAGCAGTCTTTAAATTTTATACTCACTGCAGTTACACCTTGTACCACAAGGAAAATTACTTGACAGATTGAATTTATTCACTAGAGTGCTATCCAGAGTGTTGATGGCCACACACTACTGCCATGCTTGTTTGTACTACAGAAAGCTGCCTACATTAATTTTTTCACATGTTTCTCTAGGATTTGAACCATATTTGCTTGCTTCAGAGTGGAATACAAATGCAAAAGACATTAGAAAACAATTATGAGAGAGAAAAAAAGCTGACAATAAAATAAATGTAATCATTGGGTATATCAAGCAATGACCAGATTAAGAAGTTAATGCAAGTGATACATTCATCCATCTCACATATCCTTGCAACATCAGAAATGCAATTTGTTGCACACATTCAGACTTGTAGTTAATGACAAATAATATTAATATACTGAGAACAGTTGCATTTTACACAACATAGTAATCTAAAAAAAATGTGTGTAAATATATATTCAGACCCCCCTCTGTAAAATTAAGAATTAAGTGATCCAGACCATGCATCACCTGTCTTACTCCACTCAGTTCACTTCATTTAAACCTTGTGCTACATGAACAGTTATCTGAGAGGTGAAATGCATTCATTAAGTCCCATCCTTAGAATTTATTCACTAATTATGGCTGTAATCCAAAGGGTTTTGGATTTCAGAGCAAATGGTTGCAAGGAATGTACAATATTGCATCATAGTTTCATGAATAGCTCTGCTATGTTGGATTGGTTAACTAACATGTAATTCAGATACTTATGCAATCATTAACACACTGTGCCATATCCTTTGTTTTTTGTATAGATCCATTTAATGAAAACCAAATAACACCCTATTGTGTGAGCAGTGTGCCAATCTGCCTACACGATAGCTGCACTGAGTGTAGCTGCCAATAAATCTAACCCCATGTATGAATCTGATGGAATACAGAACAGATATGCCTTATGGTCATATTTCAGGTGTCATGATTTACACATTTATCATGACAGTTCTGATTCATTAATCCTTATATGTATGATACATGTGTATTATGATACAAATAAGGGGCCAGGCATGTTATTGCTGGTAGAAACATGACCTTTGAGCACAGTTTTGAATCAAAAATATTTATTTGATGACACAGAAGGGGTGGGAAGAGGTGGACCAATGGTAACAGGAATACACATGCAGACATAAATAGAGATTACTTTATGGTTCATTTCTGCACATATTTAGGTTGTGTAACTGTTTGCTTTATCATCATAATTATTCAGGCAAGATCTGTACAACACAGTCTTCAAAATAGGGAGCAAGCACATTAATGCAGCAACAGGATAACGGTGTGTTAAGAAAATGTGCAGCCAACCGTTACATTCACAGGAGTCAGCCCAAACATTCAAAATCAGTTTTACATACGTCTGGATTTGAATCTTGATAGTATTCCAAGAAAAATCTACAGACCTGTGTATTAGCTAAAAACACCAAATAGGAACTCCTAATTCACAAAGTTCAAAAAGGACAACAGATTGTAGAAAAGAAAAATGTATGTATTACTCTTTATTACCCTGATGACAACTGTATGCTGTAAATTTATCTCTCCAGCTTGCTCAGCAGAAAATTAGCCTTACTAATCATAGCTAAGCATGGTTACATAAAGGGCACTAGAGTAATGCAGTTGAAGACAAAAACACAAAACACTTTGCCATATGCTGTGTACTTCCACCTAGCCTTGGCACCAGACATTGCACAAATGCAGAGGAGGAAGGCAAATAACACAGAAGGGAGAAGATACATAGATGGAGGAGGAGTAAGGCAGGGAGCAAGTAGCTAATTTTAGAAGCCGGATAATGGTGGTTCATAACAATGTGTAGGCTATAGCTACACATAAAACAATGTTCTAAAAACAGTCAGTAACACTTAGCAAACACCTGGATTAAAACCCTTGAAAGGATGCAAAAATCTGTGCGTAGATCTTAGCATTATCTCTTCATATGACAAAGGAACCCAGACTTCACCTAGTTTAAATCACACAATTGAAGGACAGTAACAACTTTCTGAAGTAGAAGGGTGAACAGAGAGAGATGGAGAGAGAAACTGCAGACACAGTTGCATTCAGAGGTAGAAACTGTTGGCATAAACACTTCATATAATTATTAGGTATGTTGCTTTCTTAAGTCTGACAAAGGTAGTTACAACATTTCTTGTAAAGTCACTCATTCCTGATACATCCTCAGTAAATGTACATCAATGATGACTGAGAAAAACTGATTGATACTGCAGTCAGACTAATCATTTTCACTTGCAATCACTTAGCAGATAACACTTTTCAGTGCTCATTCTTGCAAAGGAAGGTCTTGTGCATGTAGTCGTGTAGATCCTTTCACCATGTTTACATTCCATGCACATAGTGAAGATTTTGGAATTCATGAATGCTAATAAGTTAACACTTCATTTACATACTCACAGTGCTGAAAGGGCTGAATCTGCACTATATAAAGGTAATTGTGTAGGTAAGGAACTTGTATTTTAGTAGGGGAAGACTGTTTGGATCCAGAGAGCTGGATACTGTTGCTTATGGCTACTTGCGTTGAAAATGTGTTACTTTCACATTTGACGTCTTAAGACAAAATATGGTCATGGACAGAATAAGAGATTTGATATGGTGCAATGTTTATGCAAAGGAAAGCAAAGCTAGTCAATACAAAAGAGCAACACCCAGGATATTTGAAAATAAATACAGGCAAAGACACCCAGATATGGGGAATTTCACAATATAAAAAATAAGAAAATAAAAAGGAAAGAAGAAAAGAGGATAAGTTAAAGAAATAGAAATTCAAACTATGGATTACCTGCAAAGTGAAGTATTTAGTGTAGAAAATCCAACTCATGCAATGTCACAGCATGATGGGACAATGATCCTCCAAATTAAGGTGAAACAGCTGAACAGAAAGCATCTGATCACTTGTTAAATGATGATGATGTTCTGGAGCCTTCAGTAGGAGACCAGTACGCCAATTCAGTAAGAGTTGCACAGTAAGGGAAGGATCAGGAAACAGGGGCAACTATGACATAGTCAATGTTGTAGAGTGATAGGCCAAAGCATTCCCATATGAAGGGACAACAGATGATGCAGGATGCAGCTGAAAATTATATGTCACAGGAATATGTTCTGCAATGTTCTGTAGAATACCCACAGGAAACAAAGAGCAAAGAATGTGCCTCAGTTTGGCAGAAAATGATCTAAGGAAAGAGTTGCTTGACTTAATGGAGATAAATAGACATATTAAGATCAATGAAAGAAATAGATTATAGAAAGTAAACAAGACCTAGAATGTTAGAAGGCTGTTAAAACAGATGAATACAGTCATCAAGACTATTGACAGAAATTCATGTGCTATAACAGAAGTACATAGAATATATTACTGTGCAGCTAACATAATAACAGATGAGGTCTTACCACAAAAATACAGAGCAATAAGGGAAAGGAAGGGAAGAAATAAAATGCCATCATGGATGCATTGAATAGAGAAAACTATAAAGCAGTTAAGATAAGAAGTGTCACTGTTAAAAGAGTATAGAAGACACACCAGATTAAAAAAATACCTAGAAAGATAAGCACGATAACAGGACTGCACAGTAACAGACCAGACTAGCATCTATCATACACCACTGCAAATAGTAAACTAAAGATATCGGCACAGGTAGAAAACTTAGAAGATATACAGATGAGCATAAAGGTAAAATATACAAACAAATTCATTGATGACCCAAAAAAAGTTTTATGGAGAACTGGGTAACAAAGAAAAAAAAGAGTATAAACACTACCAGAAAAAGAAATAGAGACATTTTGGAGAAATATTTATGAAGACCTTGTGAAACATAACAAAGATGATGAAAGGATAGAAACATTAAAAGAAACAGTAAGGCATTCAAATGTACAGAATATGAAATTGGATGAAGTAACACCCAGAGAAATGTAAATGAAATTAAGAAAAGCTCCTAACTGGGAAACCCCAGGGCCAGATGTAGTTCCTAACTTCTTTCTAAAAGTATTAACAATGTTACATGAAGATTTAACCTTGAGTAAGAACTACTTCCTTAAGAGTGAAATTGTAAGCCACCCTAAAACTATAGACCAATAATTTCTCTTCTAACTATGTGCACATTATATACTGGAACTGATAGAGAGTTTATAGAGATTTAGAAGAAAACTCAATCATGGAAATAGAACAAAAGTGTATCAAAAGAAAGTCACATAGAACAACACATATTTTATTGCTAAATCAAGCCATAAATAATCTAAGTATGGCATGGATAGATTACAGAAAAGCATTTCATAATGTCCCATATTCAGGGATAAATGAGTGCTTACAAATATATAAGATACATCCTACATTGATCAATTACATTACAGTCACCATGAAATAGTGTGAAACAATTTTACAATTAAGCCATGACAAAGGGTAGATTATTATCTCAGAGTTAAAAATTCAAAGGAGGACATTCCAGGATGATTCTTTGTCATCGATGTAGCTTTGTCTTACCCTTAACTCATTAAGCTGTTTACTTAACAGATTAGAACTTTAGCTGGAATTTGGATCCCAGAAAACAAACTTGCTTAAAGATTTGTCATCTGCTTTTTGTAGATGACTTAAAACTGTATAGTTCATAAGATGAGGAGTTGATAGCACAACTGCAAGTACTTAAATTTTTTTAGATGATATAAGAATTTAGTCTTGATAAATGTGCAAAAGCAATGTTTAAGACAGTATGAGAGTCGGGAGATCTTACTAATAAAACAGAGGAATAGGAAATGAGATGGACTACTTTGCTTCAAGCAGATAAGGAATATGGTTTGAATGACCACATCTGAAGTCACGTAAGTCATTCAAATATCTTTGGTACTTACTTTGTTTCAAGTTGTGTATTTAAGCAGTGTGTTTATGCTATATTGTTTATGGTCTGAGGAAGCATCCTTTCAGATGTGAAAGCACTTACCAACTTGTATAATTAAAGTTTTATTTGGTTTTTAAACTGTGGTTTTAGATTTCTCTGTATGATTTTTGCCTGGTATTTAAAACAAGCCTCTCTTCTTTTCCCTTTACCACTACACAACAACCCTCACTCAAAATACGTCTAAAGCATCATTGTCTTTCACTTCTAACTTGTTCTTTTACTTCATTAATAAGACTTGTAGGATAAGCCCTAGCAAGAACATATTCCTTATCTTTTCAATTTCCACCACAAAATCTGAATCACTAGATACCATCATTGATAGATGGACAGATTGGCCCTTAACAAAATTATGTTTTTGCTACTAAAGGGGTGAATACATGGAAAATGCAAGTAACTATTGCACCATGTTTCTTTCAAAAATATATTAGATAAAAAAACATTAATTAAGAATTATTATTAATCAATATAAAATCCAAAAGAAAATGAATTAATGTAAACCAGTTATGAAATGTTAGACAAACTGATGGTCTACATCCAATTCACAGTCAAATGAGTTCAGAACATTCATCTGACAAGCAAAATGATAGTCAGCCACATATGCATGGAGTTAATCATTAAGGACATAGGGAACTCCATACACTGAAATGATTTCAGCTAGATTTGTCAAAGGTCAGATTATGCTTATTCAACCTGGTGGACTTTTTTAAAAGGTCACCAAAGCAATGATGAAGATAAAATGGTACACATCACATGCCTCAACCTGGCCAAAGGTTCTGACACAGACTTCCACTTAGGTATAGGGGAAAAGCTAAATAAACTGGGAATAAACCCTCGTGTCACCCATTGGACTGCCACCTGGCTCACAGATAGGATATAGGAGATCAAAATGGGGGAAGTTAGTTCTACAAAGAGACCAGTCACAAGTGGAGCCCTCTCCAGGGTTCAGTGCTGGGACATCTATTGTGTGGCATGGGTTTTGGTAAAGTAAAAGCCAATGCCAAATAGCTCTGGCAGACTTAGTTTGCAGATGACTGCAAGCTAAGAGCAGTCACTGAATCTCCAAATGAGTTGGCCATCTTACAGGAAGGTTTCTCCTAAACAAATAACTGGTGCTAAAATCATAGACTGAAACAACATACCAAAGAATACATCATTGTATCATTTGAGAAGTCTTCTATCCTTGGTGAATCAAAACCGAAATGAATCCAGTGTTTGGAGGTTCCCTATGTCATTGTTTATTAGTTCCATGATAAGCCTTTAAATGCCTTTGCATACACAACTTGTCTCTCAAATACAGTTTAACACCCTCTGCCATCCCTCATCTGGCAATGGACTGTATAACATATTGTTCCATTTTTTGGTGTAACATTGTTAATGGATACTCATTTGCACATGTAATAATTTCAGAAAAAATAATCTAGTTTTCTGCAGTGTGTGGAATGTTTATTACATATCCTACACTATTCAGTTAGTAAGTCACTAAGCAAAAAGACTAACCAGGAGGAGATACTATTATGCAGGTGAAGTTATCACCACCAGAAAGATTCATGAAGGGAGAAATTATAGTTAGTTTAGTCCCAAGAATAACAACTCAACTACTTGTATCCATATATCCAACACTCATAATATACCCACCTTAACTCATTTTTTTTCATCTCACTAGGTGAGAATCCACCCTGATATATGAATGATTCCAAATAAGTGAGCTAGGGTATATGCAATGATGCAGCCATGAAGTTCAAATGGATAACCACTCCTCAAACCAAAGGTCTATCCCTCCCAGATGCCAAACTTTAAATGAAGTTTTTCTCAGGGGGGTGAGTGTTTTGCAACAGAAGAGCAGTTCTGAGTGCATATTAACATTTCTATTTTTATAGCTAAACCAGACAACTATGGCAATGACATGCAGCCAGATTTGGGAACCCAAATCCACCTCTACTTTATATATATTTATGTACATAAAGTGTTTTATGTCTAATTCTCAGTTTTTTGCTATTCTAAACACAGTCCAACATCACTTTCTGCATTTTTCTAGCTCATGGGGAGAAGGTAGGATGAGGAAGGTGTGTAGCAGTATGCAAGAAATTAGAGAGTACAAAAAGTTTAAGAGATCGTAACTTACTTAAGAAGTGCTGACAGATTGCATTCTGTCTGTTCAAAACATTACACATCTTCTCAAAGCAGGGGCACATATTAATACTGACCGACATCTCCTGTGTCTGTATAGATTTTAATACTGAAAAGGGGATACTCTTAACCTTTGCTATAGAGATGGGGTCTCTCTTTGTTGCATAGACAAAATCTTACTTTTGCATTAGAAAAATCACTGATTTCTCTATATTAACTCTAAGGCGATGATGATAGCAATTTCATCCAAGTCATTCAAAATCATAGCAGGAACCTAGGATCCTCCAATCACAAGAAGCAGTCATCAGCAAACCATGTCAATAGTGGGTGGGTAAACTCCCTGTATGTTATACAAAATGTGGAAAACTTAGCCTGTAAATGTCTATTAATAGTCAATGCTGCCATGATGAAAATATATGGGGAGAGTGGGCAGCACTGTCTAGTCCTTCTCATCAAATGGAGAGATGATGATAACACTCCATTTGTATACACCTATGCTGTAGGTGATAAATAAACAGAGCTCTCTCAGGGTAAGGTACCTGCTATGTCCCCAAACGAAAAAATGTCAATATCAAGGTGCAGGTACTCCACGACTATCGAACCCAACCATCAACCAAAAAAGCAAAAATCAATAAAAAATGTTTATACTTGAACAGCAAAAGAACTTTATTCCATGGGTTGTTAAGCTTTCACGTCTACTCTGGACGCTTCTTCAGACTTTAATAAAACACTTCATCACTTCTGTATTTAAACACTTATCAATTAAACAGTTAGCCAATGAAAGCTTTTGTACGAATACATAACTATAAAAAGTCAGAAACTTCTAAATAGATAAAAAGTCAGAAACTTATATTGTGAAAATTAAAACTTCAAAATTTAACATTAAATTTTGAAGTTTTAATTTTCACAATATAAGTTTCTGACTTTTTATCTATTTAGAAGTTTCTGACTTTTTATAGTTATGTATTCGTACAAAAGCTTTCATTGGCTAACTGTTTAATTGATAAGTGTTAAATACAGAAGTGATGAAGTGTTTTATTAAAGTCTGAAGAAGCGTCCAGAGTAGACATGAAAGCGCTAACAACCCATGGAATAAAGTTCTTTTGCTGTTCAAGTATAAACATTTTTTATTGATTTTTGCTTTTTTGGTTGATGGTTGGCTTCGATAGTCGTGGAGTACCTGCACCTTGATATTGACACCTATGCTGTAGGCTTGCAACATAACAGCTGAATCCAATTTATTAGTTCTATCAGGACATTATAGTATTCCAACACTTCCCAAATAAATGACCACTGGAATGAATCAAGTGCTTTATAATAATCTAGTAGCAGGGCCCCCTTAGCTTTTTGGTTTACCTTACAAAGTGCAGATGGTGTCAGGACCACCCAATCTTTCTTTGAGAAAGCCTACATGATTGCTAGGTATAATCTGTTCTGGAACCTCTTCTAATCTAATACAAAGAATTTTAGCAAAAATCTTGAGGTCTGTATTTAGTAAGGAGATCAGTCTCTAATTAGCATCCTGTAATTGGTCCTTCTTTGGTTTAAGAAAAGATAGAACCCTAGCTTGCATCATAGCTGAGGGGAATCACATCATTACAGAGGCATAACAGTCGTGGCCTCATTTACTGCTTAAAATACTTATGTATTCCATCAGGTCCAGAAGTTTTCCCTTTGGAAAGAGTACATATGGCCAGCTTCTGTTCCTGTAGCCACAGAGGCTGCTTTAAAGATTTTCTCTTGCTAGCTTCATTGTGGGGAGACCCCCCTGTTAAGTATGGTTTCACAATATTAAGTATTCTGAAGTGTGATAGTTTTGGCTTATTCAGTGGCTACAATTGTATTAATCGCCCTATGATCAGTCATAATATGATTCTCATAATCTTCAATAGCTAAAATTACACTATAAAACTTGTGTTCTTTGCACTTCTATGCTATTAATTTATTGGCAGTAATATCTTCAGGTCAATGAAACAATTTACATCTCTCCCATTTTTCATGGATTTTATAAAATTGTAACTGTTTTATTGTTTAACACCTTTGATCCTCCAATATAATTAATTATGTTTACATTTCCCTTCTCATTTATTCTCTCTAGCTCACTCAACTGCCTCTGCACTTTTATTAATTTTGTAGGGTTAATTCTTTGCTGTTGTTTCACATGTTCCACAGCAAAATTTCTGCAATATTTTTGAATTCTGTCTTCTTGTCTGTCATAGTCTGGCTTCTAGTTGAATATTGATGCCAAATGGAAAAAAAAAATCTGTGATTTAAATTATTTACAATCCAATACCAAAGTAGTGAATCACTATATCAAAAAAAAAAAAAAAATCAGACGGCATATAAAACTCCCCAGAACCCCTGTTTACAGCTTCTACAATGCACAATTTTTGTTTTTTGAGACAGTGATTCATTACTTGATCAAAATTATTCTCTAGAATAATATATATATTTTTTAATTAGCAAAGGATCCAATCTCCATGGAAAGAGGGGGACATAACCCAAACTGTGATGTAAAGTAAGCATGATCTGATGTGCATGGGTATAATCATGGAATCAGCTACTAGAGTGATTCCATTACTATCAGTTAGCCACAGATCTAGCCTGCTAGCCACACCCAGTGAATGAATAGTGAAATATTTTTGATGGGCTTAAGCATTCTCCATATATTTGTTAAATAGTAAAGATCTATTTGTTTTGAGAAGACTTATCCTGCCACTGGAGTTCCTATCTATCAGTGGATCAATAACCACATTGAAATTCCCCCATCACAATTATGGCTGATTATTTGCAGATCTGTCTCAATTTCTGGTCTAGATCATTACAAGGCATCCAATAATCCTTAATAGAACCAAATCCTTAATAGAACCGCAGAAATTAACCAATATCCATCTATCCCCAGGACATATTTATAATAAGGCTGATCCAAATACATTCGGTATCAGGATAAACTTTCTCACTTGTCCTCCCACAAATCATGGTATACTAATATTGCAACACTTTGTTTAGCAAAAGTAGCACATGAATACAATTTCTCTCCTTTCCATTTACAAAATGCTTAATTCACTGTTTTCTTTATAATTTTGATCTTCTGTAAAAGTACTATGTATACATGTATCTTAACTAACTCATCACTAATGGTTCTTATTTTTATAACTTTCGATATGGCCTTCACTTTCCATAACAAAGCAAAAATCTCTCTAGTGGTGCTCCCATTATCGTAGCCGCAGCTACTTTGATATTGCACATAACATGATGCATGCAAAATTTTAGTCATTGCCTTTTGACTATTAAACCTAAAGTCCTAATATACAAATAAGAAGAGTAATTTCCCTCTATTGAAAATATCAGAAGCATACCTACCAGTTTAACACTGCAAGAAAATAATAAAGTTGTCAACCAAAATGCAGAAGAGAATTTCCAGCTCTATCCGGCGACAGTACCTTTGGTTTCTCTTCTTAATAAACCCATCTTAGTCATCACACTGCACATCTGTGGAAGTATTGTCATTTCCTGTTACACCAGATGTTAAAAGCTAATCCCATTAGACTACTCAGCTAAGAGTAAGTCAAGTATAAATAACAGAAACATGGACCTTGATGATTATATAACACACGAGTAAGCCAAAGTCTCAAATAGCAAAAACCTGTTCATGCACTCTGAAAAATGGAGCAATAAACTTAAAACATACACAATCAAATAATGATTTAAGGCATGTTAGTTCCTAAATGGCAAGATCTGGTTGTATGAAAGAATCTATTTTTTTCACTTGACTAGCCCATGACTCTTTCATTGCACAGATTTATTCCACTGAAATTTCTGGGGCTGAGATTCCTTGCTTATCCAACTCCTTTTCTTGGTTCTCTGTTGAGTGGGATAAAGTTTTAAATACTTTATGGCATGGAATTCATGGACTATCTGCACATCATAAAGAGCACATTGTGGATGAAAGTTCACATTTGCAGTTTTTTTTAATTCCTCTCACCTCACCTTTTGCTGTTGAATTTTAGAGGAATTAGATCCAGAACATTTCATGTCCTTATCCCAGGGCAGCAGCACATCAGATAAGTTAACCACTTCTACATTTGATGTTGTATGCTAGGATTTCATACCTTAAAGAAAACTCTCTGCCTCTTGTGAAGATCCTAACAATGTTTGAATGTTTCTCTGAAGGTCTGTACTAGAGTAGCTGGGAAGCAAAGATTCACCTTGAAGGCTAAATCATGTAGCTGTTTCAAATAGGCCACCATACATTTCTATGTTTAGAATATAAAGCCATACTGTAGTCAGTTGTCAAGTGCACAGCATGGCCAGTCAGTTTAAACTACCATTTGATATGTCTGGGATGTTAAAGAGTGATTTAATGGACATTGTAATCTAGACATTTTAGAATAAAGTGTGTAGGTAAATTGATGTTTTTATTTTTTATAGTATACCTAGTGGGCCCTTTGAATGATAGGTGGATTGGAGGTTTTAAGAAGTTTACTCAACTCATTCCTACCAAGGTTATTTGGGTTATTACTTTCACTTCTTCCAGCAATCCTGTGATTTTCACATTGCTGTGCTGTGTCCTATAAATCATCAATTTTCATTTCCAATCTTTGAATACTGCTCTGTGACTCAGTGATGTTCTGGATATGATCCAAGGAAGTTTCATACAAGTGCTCAAGATCAGTTTGCTGCTGAGCCAACACCTCTTAGTTTTGGAAAGTTTAACTTCTTGTGAGATGGTGATATTTTTGATGTGTTGAACATTCATAGTTATTGATTTTAGGAGGCTGGTAGGTGAATCCAGCAGATCGTATCTCACAAACCTCACATCCATTAAGCTTACCATTTTGCTTTAGTCTATAGGACTATTTCAGATTGTCCATGTTAGTTACGTAAACATATATAGTTAAGCTACTGTTTTTAATCCAAGAAAACATACGTGAGAAGTTACTGTCAAACTTACCATACTAGGTGCTTAACCTGCATCACATTCATAAGATCTGATTTTCCTTTAAAAGATAATAAACGCAGAGACATTTTTTCTGAGTATGGTTTCAGGCCACCTCTTCCGTTCATGTTGTTGTGCATATTCAGAAGCAATGCACTTTTGCATGAAAACTGTGTAATCTAGTATTGCATATGGTTAGGAGATTACACCTAACTCTAGGGATGTGATACTTAGATTTTCTTTAGAAAGTGTAACAATACAGTTTACCTTTGTGTAAGTGTTTGTGGTACATGTCCAGGTTTGCCATTATTTACAACTGCTATCCTATATGGCATACAGTTTAAGCTGACACTATTTTCTTCATTATGTCCTCTAACTCTTTAACTATAGCATGCGTATTACCCTTTTCTGAATTAACAACATGGTATCTATGTCCTAGTGAAGTTGTTATCTTCAGAATGGCAACATATTCCATATGGGAATTCAGCAGAATGTTAAATGCAGCAGAATAATAATCATAAAGGTAATGTGACTGAACTGTCTAAACTCACATTTCAGTTTGTTAGTATCCAAACCCATGACACTAATGAGCATTAAAACATTGCAACCTCCATTGTGAAAAAAGAATACTGAGGAGCATAATGTATTTACGAAGTTTGTTATCTGCTTCCAGAACACAGACAGGAAGAAGACACATAAATCATAGACTGCTTTGATTGACCGCTTAAGATGATTTTAATTAACTGCTGTTTAAGTTCTCATTTCCATCATACTATCTGCAGTCTATATTAGCTGAATGGCTTGTTAGCTTTGGATATGTGGAAGCTAATTATCTGATTGGTTCTCTCTCTCTCTCTCTCTCTCTCTCTCTTTCCATCTTTTTTTTCTTTGCTTTGAATATTGGACCCTTAGATTTATTCATTTCCTTTTGCAAGTTTACACTAAGCCAGGAGTATGCCAGCCATTGTAAGTTTAGCCAAAGTGCCATAAACAAAAAACATTGGAGGTCAAAAACAGTCCATAATATGATGGTAGGAGATGGAGTTAATTTAGGAGATGCATATAGAATATCAGCTTAGATTATGCTACAGGGAAGGGAAAGAGGGAAGTATTGGAAAAAATGGAAGAATGGAGGGAACTGAAATAAGATAATGTTTAGCTAAGCGTAGTTAGAGGTTTATAGCCAATGCTCAGTTGTACAGTTGTTAAAGTTATTTTTTACTTCTTCCTTGTTAGCAATGGCTTCACTGCAGCCTCAATTCAGCCACATAAACTAGAGCATTCCATGTCAGTACAATTCTGAATCCAATATGGTACAAATTCTTCTGTGCAAATTAGACTATCCCGTGGATTTATTACTCTGAATCCAGAGCTCTATGAACAATACAAACTGGATGGAATCTTGCAGCTATCTTCAATACATCCAGCTGAAGGTAGTCAACTACATTCTGCTTCAACCATCCAAATGTCCATCCCTAATCTCACTGATGAAATGGTACTGCCATCCAAGAGAACTTCCACAAGAGAACTCTACTCTAAAGACAGATAACTTGCCTACAAGGACAAATCCTCAAACGTACATTGTGAAGCCTTGTACTCATGCCATGTGGCCAAATTCTGGAACCAGTTGTCATATGCCCCAGGCAACCTCAAACTCAAATCCATTTCAAAAAGTATCTCCACACTCAAGTTCTTAACTCTAAAGACTGCTCCTGCTCTTTCTCTCCTGGTTAATCAGTAGTTCCCTGTAATAGTTCCTTCTCCCAGACTGCAGACTGTCTCGTCTCATTAGTAACTGTTGAATGGTGCTCTTTTCATGACTGTTGATGTGAGTCCTTAACCTTTACTTTTCTGTAACCTCAATCTTGCAGATTAATAATGCAGTCCTCCCTCACCCACTTGTAGGCTCAGTCCTCTAGATTTTTACACATTTCACATATTAATATGGATCTCTGTCAACGTTTAACTTGTTATCTCTTTCCCTTCTTGTACTCCTGCTCCCACTCAGCTACAACTGTGTACCCTGACTACTACCCCACTGCAAGCCCCGTTCCATCACTTTTCCTTCTTTGGCAACTGCTGCTTGTTATATTCACCTAGATGCCTAGTCTAAGTTGAATCTGTAATAACTAGTTTTCAAATATTTTTGTACTCACAAACGGTCTGTTGTAATCTCGTATGTTTTCCTCACTTAATATGTTTTTGGATATTTTTTCCTCCAGGGATCTTATATGACCCAATTAGAACTTCACAGGTAACCAAATACAAATAAATAAATAAGCAAATAAATAAATGCTGCAACAAGTTGTAACTGTTTAAAACAGAAATCAACCCACTACAAATACCTTTTCAACTGTACAAAGTGGAATATTAAATGTCAGTATAAAACTGAATACAGTGCTTGAGATAAACTGTTCAGTTTCTTTTTTGTTCTTTTCCAGCGTGCTCCATTTTTGTTTTATTTTTTTCAGCTGAGTCTAATGTGCCACAAAGTATATCAGCCATGCAAGCTAAAGCATTAATTTGCTTTTTAAATCTGAATCCAGAACTCTAGAAATCTTTTTTTTTTTTACATATGACAAGGCAGTGTAAAACAATGCTTTATCTAACTCATTTCCAGTGTGGTCCTGTTTTATTTCTTCAACTGAGTGTAATGCATTTCAAATGTTTTCAGCCATACAGAGTAAAGCATTAGTTTGCTTTGCAAATATGAATCCAGTACTCTAGAAATCATTTTTTTCATATGACGAGGTAGTGTGAAACAATGCTTTGGCTAACTCATTCAGTCCATTTCTTATTGGTTTCCAATGTGCTACATAACTGTTTTTTTTTTTTTTTTACTTCTGCTGATCTATCCCAAGCTTTATACTCAAAGGAGATTCCTGCAAAATCCTGGGCATCCCATCCAGGTATTTGTCTGTATGCAATGTGCTACATACTCACTTATGCAAACCAAGACAAAGGATTAGTAACTTAGTCTCTACTTTTTCCTGTAATTCAGTCATCTGAGTTTAAACCTGTTTTTTGCAGCATTTAGCCAGATTAACCCACTGGCCAAAGTCATCAGAGCTCTCTCTTCACTGGCAAAGCAAATTCAGCCAGCAGGACCAGCCAGCTGCATAGCTACCTCATGATGGTAATCTGTTGCTTTTGCAGTAACCTTGACCAATTAACATAGTGAAAACATTCAAGCTACACAAGTCATGAAACAAGACAAGTGGAACAACTCTCCCCCAAGCCCAAGAGTGTCACCACCTCCATGCCTACTCAAATAGTCTATCCTGCCCCTTGCTATATTTCCATCTACTTGCAGCTATGAAAGTGTAGCACTTCAACCACTCATAATTCACCTGTCCCGGGATAGGCAAGCCTATATTTCCTGGCAACCCCATCAGACACCTGAGAAGTCAATCAAATTTAGATCTCTTCAGTCAAGATCTGAGCTTCATCCCTCAATGCTCCTGGGGTTACTTAGTCTCTAGTTGCTCTTTAATTTGTCTTTTACATTACTGTGTAATCATATAATAAAAAATACTATTGGTGTGTTGCTTAATTTTACCATTTTTCATTTTTAAAACAACTATAATATTATTAGGTAAACAATGTAAATCAAAATACCCAACATAATCAGCTGGCTCCACTGCCAAAGAGAGATAAATCTCTAACTTTTACACCACATGACTGACTCAGTAGGCTGCCCCAGCACTAGAGAAGCTGGCAATTATCAACACATTGATTTTAGGGACAGAAGCCAAGGTTGGAAGGACAATGACAGCTGTGCATGTGTCAGCAGTAAACCACATACTGCATTTATCATTTATTTATTAATTTGTTGCATTTCTTTACTGTGATAGTCTAATTGGGCAGAAAGCTACCCCTTTTCAGTGGAGGCCCAGGGAGAAAAGTTCATGAAAAATCCCAACATTACATAAAGAACACAGTAAATAGAAGTACACAAGTAATCAAAAAATATGCAAAATTTTAAAAAGAGCATTATTAATTAATAACAACATCAAGTAATGAGCTATGTTTTTTTTTCCTAGGAGAAAAACTCAATCAATAAATATACAACATTTAAACAGAGTATTATTAATTAATAGCAGCATATAAAGATCTATGAAACTTACTCAAAGAACTTGGTAGAGGGAGAGAAAAGGAAGAAAATGGAAGATTAGTACTAAGAAATTAGACAGAATGTTTTAGGATAGGTAAAATGAAGAAGAAAGAGAGGTAGAGGACAAGTAAGAGAGTTTGAACCAATATAAAATACTTGGAAAGAATAGGAGAAAGTAAGGAGCTGGAAATTTATCATCCAGTTGTTGTGAATGTACTCAGACAGGTATCTTTTAGGTCTTCTCTTGTTTGTGCCTTCAAAAAGTTAGCGTTTGCTGTGTTTCTTAGAGTGAGAGGAAGGAAGTTCCAAATTTTAGCTAGGAAATAGGAGTACAGAGTCACCAGTTGAGTTGTTAGGTTTTGTAAAATTTTGTCAGTGGATCTCAGCTGAGTACTTGGGTTATAGAGTTGTAAAATATTTTTTCAAATTAGGGCAATTGTCTGGAAAACAGATGAGTTTATGGAAAGTGACTAGTTAGAAAAGTAGAAGCTAATGTCTTAGCTGTAACTATTGACATTTTTTAAGGTCAGACAATGATGTATCCTATTACAATGATTGTTGACAAATTTCAACACCAATTATAGCACTCTTCCAAGAGTGAGTGCTAAGTGGATTAGAGGTTAATCAAGATGGCAGCACAGCAAAGTAGTATAAGGATAAGAAGGGATTGGGCAGTTAATTTTCAGCAATTATCTGTGAGGTATTATTTGACTCTATAGGGTACTTAAAACTTTTGGGAGGTGTTTTTTACTTCCTGTTTTATGTGATGATCAAATTTTAACCTTTTGTCAATAGTAACTCCTCGAATCTTAGTTTGACATCTTAATTCTAAGTTGGTGTTTTTAGAAGTGATTTTGAAATTATTTTGTAGTCAGTTGAACGCTTTGGGGTAAATAGTTCAGTTTTGTTTTTTAGGATTAAAGAGTAGCTGTGTAACAGACAGCTAGGCCTTTATGTTGCAGAAAGAGTCCTGCATAAGTTGTTTTAATTTATCTATGCTTTTAGCAGAGAAAGTGACTGTTGAATCATCTGCGTATTGTATGATAGTGGCTTTTTTAGAAGCTAGGTGGAGATCATTAATGAATATATTGAACAAAAGGGGACCTAAAATAAATGCTTGAGGGATGCCCACTGCAGTGAGAAGGAAAGAGGAGATATAATTTTGACATTTTACTACCTGTTGCCTATTTGATAGGTACCTGGAGAACCAAGATAGGGAAGTTTATGTATTCCTATTTAAGCTAGTGTTTAACCAATTTCTGGTGGGATACCATGTTGAAATCCTTGGATAAATCTAGAAAAAGTGCTGAGACTAAGATCCCAGAGTTTCAAAATTGGTTAACAGATATTATAAAACAAAGGAGAGCTGTACATGTACTATGAAAAGAATGGAAAGTGTGCTGTGTGGGTGAAAGGAGGTAGTTGTCAGTGAGAAAGCTAAGTAATTTTGACTTGATACACTTCTCAGGAACTGATGTGAGTGGAGACAGTATGGCTATAGGCCTGAAGTTTGAGTGTTCATTTGTGTTTCCACCTTTATAGAGAGGAAGAACATAGCACCTTTTGCAAAGGGTTGGGACATAGCTTTTGGTTATTGAGTGGTTGATTAGGATAGAGACAGGAAAAGCTAGGGCATCAGCAGCAGTTTTTAATTACTAAAATGGCATGCTGTCAGGGGGAAAGGCTGGTAGGTTTTAAGGTTAATAGCTTTTTAGAAATTGAAACTGGTTTGAGTTCAAGTGTTTTGAGAGTTAACAAGGGAGGCGATGAACATGTGTCTGCCTGTGCTGAGGGTGAAAATACACATGTATTCTTCTGAGACAAGTATGATATAGATGTCAAGGTCACAGCTAGAATGATTTAGGAACAAAAAGAAAAAAATCTCACCTCCCAAAGTGTATGGTCACTCTACACTCTCTGCACCCAAGTCTCATCTGCTTGCAGAATAAATTGACTGGTTGGCTTTTATTCACAGGAGAGATAAATTGGTTAATTGGGCAGTTGTGAGGAAAGCTGATAATAAATTTAAAGGTGAGTAACAAAAACATCTTAAAAAGTACCCTTCAGAGCAATCTCTGGCATTGTACAGTAATAAAATAAAAAAAAAAACTAAATAAACCACAATGGGCAGAAAAGGCAGCAAAATAAATCAAATAAAAATCAAATAAATGGGAACACAAAGAACGATAAAATGAACAAATTTAATATAAGCGCTTTCATTTAGTACAATAACCAAACTTCATCAGACTTGAAACAACATCCTCTTACTACTTTTATACCCAAATTCACAAGAAATTAAAAGTCCAGCATCCAGTCCAAATACTCATTTAATTAAAAATCCACATTTAACATTTTACTCATTTAATTAAACAAAACATTACATATTAAATATATAAAAAACCTATCAAAAGTTTTTAATTTTAAAATAACTGGTAATAGATACCATATCATTGTACAGTAATAAATAGTGCCATTGCTATTAAAGCCACCATTCAGCATTGACAAATACTTGTTTTAAATATTACAACAACTTATTGCTTAATAATTTCATAAATATTTCATAATGCACATTTATGAAGCATATCAGTAATGAATAACTCTTTTATTTGTTTCCATAAGATGGCTCAGTGCCTTCAGCAAACACTTTTCCAGCAACATTTACAGTCTCCTGTAAATCTTGTGCAAGCGCATCCACAGTATGCTTCACAATTAGTCACACATTTTACTAGAAGAATTTTGCCAATGAGAAGATTAAAAATAAACATGCTTTTATAGTCACTCCCTACCTCTGTATCCCTTATTTACCCTATATGACTTTCACTTCTTCAAACATTCCACTTTATGTTTTTACTGTTTTACTATCTTCTCTTAACATTTATATTATTATTTCACTTTCCTTTACTCACAATACATATCATAGGGAAACACTGCATATTTCTTCCCCTATCCAAAAGGTAGTTACAATTAGTACATGATTTATCTTCATTTTCCACTGTATTTCCTTACTTCCTCCCTCTGGACACCATCCGGTTTTTCTTTTCAGTTGTAGCTTTTGCATACAATATTTATAAATAATTTATTATTCCATGGCTTTCACTTACTTAAACTTGCTAAAATATTAACCATATTTGTCTAGCAAATACCATCCCTCATTTTTGTTTTGTTGGTATGTTTTTTATTGAAGAGCTTTTATTATATGAGAACAAGTTATCATCTCACATTGGTATTAATTTCATATATATTACACAGGAATAGCAATACAGTTTTCCATTAATTCTAACAATAGAAGCATTAAGGTTATGTAAACACATGCATGGAGCAGTCTAACCCTAAGATTCAGAAAGAATCCCACCACTGGCACAAAGAGCGTTTGTGAAAAGAGGTTATTTCTATGACCACAGAAAATTTAGCTTCACTTACATATGACAGTCTCTAGAGCACACAAAAAAATACATATTATTTTTGCAACATACTATATTTGCACTAACCATGCATTCTAAACTAACTCAATTGGCAACTGACAAGTTATTTATTTGAAACATCAGTCTAAATATTAATTGTGCCCTTGAAATATTGTTGTCGTTTTGACAAAACAAAACCTGAATTGAAAAAGGAATGATTTGAAGAAGTGAAGTATTGTACAGATTTCAAAAACAGCTGGTGACACTACAATATAAGTAGAAGTGTATACATGCAAGGAAAATTTGAAATGCTTTATACTTTTAGTTAAAATAGCTTATTGTTAACATTTTGCTTTATCAGAAAATTTAAAGAGCTAGGAAATTATTTCTAATTTGTCTTTATAATGTTTACTAAAGTGATGTTAGTCACTGACTTGTTTAATGGATTGCGAGTCATGTACAAGACGGACTACTGAATGTTATTTCTGTTTACCTATGTTTGCTGAATTTCTTTTATTAGTACTGATTTAAAACAAGGGGAAGAAAGGGAAGGGAAATCTGTTTTTGGTCAAGGGAGGGGAGGCTTAAGAGTATTCTAACTGCCCCGAGAACTCTCTAAGATGCTCTAAATACTATTTGATAAATAAAGCACTCAGAAATATGAGGGATGTTGCGACTGTTTAAGCTTGCTTCGCAACATCCCTCATATTTCTGAGTGCTTTATTTATTACTTATTGG
Source organism: Protopterus annectens (assembly GCF_019279795.1). Classification (NCBI taxonomy): domain Eukaryota; kingdom Metazoa; phylum Chordata; order Ceratodontiformes; family Protopteridae; genus Protopterus; species Protopterus annectens. The sequence goes on from NC_056725.1 coordinate 340,242,850, forward strand.
GACAGTTGCGTTTACCAGATTCAATGGTGGTGTATTTTTTTTGTGTTATTTCAATTTTTTCTACCATTGTTATCCGGAGCGAGTTACATTATATTACAGACTTCTTTTTGCCATGGCTGACATAGAATTAGATTATACCCCGAGAGGTGAAGACCAAGGGAACAGCGTGCTTCAGAAAAGGTTTAAACAATATCTCATGGACTCTGAATTTGCCACGCTACATTTTGAGAGCTTGTCTGCTATTGATGATGTCACTAATACGACTGACGACATGGAGAGGCTGCATAAGCTGTTTGAGGAGATGGAGAAGGACTTTTTAAAATTAAAACGTCTTCAGGCACAGAGAATTCATTTCCAGTTCTGTCTGGATAAGAAAATTATTCCTCGTGGGTTACGAGTCTTTAATATGCCCAGTCAAGGACGGGAATATCCTGAATTGCTTGTGAAGTGGCAAAAACTTAATATAGAGGTAAGCCGTAAATATTTACAGCTCCTCGTAGACTTCTTTTTACCAGAAGAGGCTGTTTTAATTACCAACATAAATAGAGTGCAACGAATAATCTATAAGGAATTTCCTGTTACTCTTGTTGAACCTCTTTTTGAAAATCTTCTGGATGGCATTTCTGCCTTTGAGCGTAAACTTTTACAACAAAAGAGACACAAAGCTGTCAGGGACATTAACGATTTTAAATTAGGTCACGTTTTCATGTGGCCTAGAAATGGACAAAATATGTTGAATATTGACACTAAGAATGTTAATGAAACTGTTGTTGAAAGGCTACCTGTTCCACGACAGGTTGATAGAAACACTAGATTTGAAGAGGTTTTAACTACCTCTAGTGATGATATAATCAATGATAGTATGCATAACAGTGTTGTTACTCTAGCATCGAATCCTGAGCAATTACATTTGAATCAGGCTAGACAGAGTCCAGTACCTGATAAGTCTATAGGGAATGAGCTCAGTAAGAGCAATTCTGCTCAGTCAGCTTGTTTAAATACAGATTCTACTGACGTTATACATTTGATGCATCCCTGTATGGAATCCAATAGTAATTTATATCCTGAGATACAGATAATTAAAAGCAAACCTGACATAACTAAACAAGGCTCTGAGACAGTAGTCAGACCAAAACAACGAAAGGTCACCCAGATAAATTGAATAACACTGATATTTCTTTTCCCTCCCAATTCGATTAGAGAAGGGACCACGGAGAACGCGGTCCATGAGCAGGGGAGGCAGAAGAGGAAATACTCAGGGGAACCACAACCCCATCACACTCTAAAGAAAATGTGGAACAGCAAAAATTAGTTTATAATCTATCTAGTGTTATGCTGACTTCAGATGATATTAATTTATTGAGTAAAGGACTTAACTTTATACCTAGGAGCAAGAGTAGACTGGCTGACACTGTTATAGATTAAAAAATATTCTGTAGGAATGTAATGTTGAAGTATTTGCATAAAGGAGAGAATAATGGGACAGATAACACAAGAGAGTTTCCTTTTAAAAACCTAAGTGATTTTGTACCCATACAATACCCACTCATAGAGGCATTCTCGAAATTAACAGAGGATGAGATACATAAATATCATGGTAATGGTAACACCAAAAATGGGGCTAGAATGAAGGACAATCTGACTTACAAGGAAAGAATTAGTCTCATGAAACTACAGAATGATACAACCATCACCATCAGACCAGCCGACAAGGGTGGTCAAGTAGTTGTGATGGACACTGAGAGTTATAAGACGTCTATGGAGTGCATGCTTAATGACATCTATTATGAACCCATTTCTACAGAGGCAGTACAGGATATAATTAGATACGTCAAGGATACTTTACTTGATATCCATAAGAGCAGACTAATAGATAAAGATCTATATGATTATCTAGTCATTAAAATACCTGTGATTCCCATTATAAATGGTCTACCTAAAATACACAAGGACGCTCATAACCCACCCATGAGACCAATAGTTTCAGGCCGTGGGTGGGTTACTGAGCATTTATCCTTTTATATGGAGAAATATCCAAGAAGGGTATTGAACAACAATAAATTTGTATTAAAAGACTCAAAACAGTTTCTAGTTGAGTTATATGAGAACATCAAGCAATTTGACAGCACTGATACATTTTTGTTTGCCACCTTTGATGTACAATCATTATTTACGGTTATTCCCAACAACCTAGGACTTGCTTATATAACTGATTATTTAAAAGAACACAGTGATTATACCACAGTATCCATAGACCTTGTAGTTCATTTCTTAGAACTTGTTTTGGAGAATAATTTATTTATGTTCAAGGATGTCACATATAGACAACTAGATGGTGTAGCAATGGGCACGCCTTGTGCCAATAGCTACGCCAATATGGTTTTAGCCCATTGGGAAGAACATGTTCTCTTTTCTGAAACCCTATTTAGAAAGCATGTTGTTTTTTATTGACGTTTTGTCGATGATTTGTTTATTCTTTGGAATGGGAGTATAGATGAACTAGAATCAATGTTCCTTGTAATGAATAACTTGACAAATTGCTTCAAATTCACAATGCAATTTTCTACTCATAAAATAGAATTTTTGGATATATTTGTGGAGAGACTAGCTAATGGTTTTATAAATACTGGTGTATGCCGCAAAGCTTGTTACAGTAATTCTTTACTCCTGAGATCGAGTATGTACCCACCTTTTGTTTTCAAGAATGTTATGAAAGGTCAAGCAATCAGAGCATCCAGGTTGAATCCCACTGATGAAGGTTTTATGTCAGAAATGGATGACCTGAAGGGAAGGTTGATAGATAGAGGATACCATACAAATGAAATAATGGTACATTTGGCAGAAGCCAATGAATTACGTTCATCTATAGCTACACCTTATTTTGGACCCCATAGTATCAGTGGGATAACTAAAGAGAATAACTTTGATAGATATGTCAAATTTACAACACCCTTCTGTTCGGATTATCTTGAAATAAGGGGGATTATCACAAAACATTGGGATATCCTGCAGGTTGATAGTGACCTGAAAGAGATAGTGGGTGATAGGCCACGTTTTTTATTCAGGAATAATAAGAACTTGAAGAGAATATTATGTTCCACTAAATCTGAAATTGGAGCTAGGGGATATGGACATACCAAGCCTTGTGGCCATTGTAATTTCTGCTCCTTCATAGACACTAATACAACTTTTTTTCACCCTGATTAAAAACTATTTTTAGAACCAATGCAGATACTGATTGTATGAGCATCGATGTGGTGTATTTAGCAGTATGCCAGGTATGCCTGTCTTTTTATGTGGGTAAGGCGAATCGTACCTTCAGAGACAGGATACGTGAGCATTTATATCACATCAGGAAAAGATCGAGCCACAATGCATTGGCCAAGCACATAACATTATTTGGGGAATCACACAGTTTTTTGTTTAGAATTCTTGAGGTTGTGACTCCCAGTAATAGGGGTGGAGATATCAGGAACCTCACAGAAAGTAAGGAAAGTGAATGGATAGTTATGTTAAGAGCTGATAAAGGGTCTGGGCTCAATGAAATAGCCTCCATAAAACCCAAATTAAGACAGCGGAGGAATGTGAAATGACTTTCATGCCTTATATATAATATAGTAATATCTAAGTTTGCATACATAATACATACAAGACTATATGCATATATGTAATACTTAGACATGCATATCTATACATTGTACCTACTGAGTACAATTGTTTTAGCATATATATTTTGTATAGTTACTATACATATATTTTATAAGTATAGTTTTTATCAAGTTTGTTAAATTATTCTATGTAATATTTTTAAAAGTGCCTAGGATAAATTTATGCGCTTTTTTAAACATATCACTTTAAATACAATACTTTTCTTTAATCATAATGATGTTAATTGTTTAATTGTTTTAATTGGTTTATTTGCTATATATGTGTAAGGTCCTGCTTTAGTTACTATGAAAAGGATCTGATGAAGCTATTTGTAGTGAAAGCGCTTATCCAAAGTTTGTTTCTGGAACAATAAATCTGTGGAGTCCTAACATTTGTGGATCGCTTGCATTTTGTGACAGGTTCATTTATGAGACTGTTTAAGCTCGCTTCGCAACATCCCTCATATTTCTGAGTGCTTTATTTATTACTTATTGGGACAGTTGCGTTTACCAGATTCAACGGTGGTGTATTTTTCTTGTACTATTTGATACATACTTACGTAAGGTAAGTCTTGATTACCATATAGGTACCTTCACATTCATTCTAGACCATTTGTGATTACACATTCTGGAAGCAGGAGGTGCCCTATGCAGGATGGGAATTGTCAGGATGATCATTGTTTATTCTTAGACTCTGCTTTGTAAATCTATAAATATGTAAAAGCACTGCACACTAGAATGTAGGGCGCCTCTACTCAGAGTCAGGATACCACTGATAAGCCATGTCTTTTCATAAGTGTAAGTTGAAGTTTGTGAGCTGAAGAGTGGGAAAGTAAAGGAAGACAGTACACCTACAGTAAATTCATATTTCATTGGTAATCACTCATTGTTTCCTGCAGAGTCCTTTTAGTCAAATTATTTTAGTAATAATCTATTTGTTGTTGGCTTATTTAGTGTATGCTCCTCTGTTGCATTTAATTTATCCAAAATGACATATCTGACATGTTTGGTATCTCTTAAGGGTAAATAAATATTGGATATTTTTTAAATCAACATAACAATTGTTTACACTACTAACATTCCATCCTGGTATATAAAATACCATAGAACAATAATAGAATACTATAGAATTTCATATCTCTTTTAAGAAAAGTCTCCATATAATAATTTAACATATGGATCTCAGTTGATATTGTTGGTTAAAGGTATGAGTGATAATCCAATAGATCTATCGTTATCTTTTGGATTAGGAATGACTTTCATTCCATGTTTAATGGGAAATTCATATTTACTTCCATTTCATACTTTAGAATTAATGTTTTATAGAAGTACTTTTTTAAAGCCTGACTAGAATTTTACCCTACTTGTATTTAAAGAAGAAAGAATATTAAATTACACTCCCAAGTTTACACACATAAAAACAACATTCAACGTTATCAGAGAATATGGTATAACTACTATAATCAAAATAAAAAAAAAAGCAAAATGTTTCTTCCAACAATAACTTGAAATGGATTTAACATTCTTATCATTAAATACTAATGGCTTAAATAATGCAAATAAAAGATCAGACTTACTAAAATATTTAAATCTAAATAAGGCACAAGTAGTATTTCTCCAAGAAATGCATTTTAAGACCAATGATAGCTTTATTTGGAACCCTAAGGACTATACACTCTTAGCTCAATCCTCCTATAGAGCAAAGACAAAAGGAGTATCAGTTCTCTGAAAGAAAAACATAATCACTCCAAAAGTTATTTATAAATATGAAGACAAAGAAGGTCTACTAGAATTTGTTATAATAACAGAATATGGACCTTAGCTAATCTATATTGGTTACCATGAATTTGAGCAGGAATGGTTAAAAAACACCTAGATTTTATTTCCAATAATTATAAAGGAAATCTTATAATGGGAGGAGACTTTAATCGTACCTTAGAAGCTTCTGAAAGCACCAAGTCTTTTTGCATAGTAACTATTTCAAAATCCTTAAAAAGATGGATTGATTCATTTCATTTAATTGACACTTTTAAAGTAAAAGATGATAAATCCTTATTATTTTCCCATTTAGACCATAGATTTGGGAACACAAACCAGAATAGACAAATTATTCATAGTTCAAGATTTACAAGCAAAATCCTCAACTTCTCAATAGTTCCATGCCCTTTTTTAGATCATGACTCTCTGATAATGAAGCTCCAAATAGAGTTTAAACCTTTAATCCTCTCAACTAGAATTCCATCATATATCATGAAAATTAAAAAATGCATGCCCTGGATGTTGTCAGAACTACAATTATTTCCTGAAATTAATAATACAACAGAAATCAATAGAGTCATGGTTTGGGACTCATTAAAAGCGTATTTATTTTGTAAGACCCTTAGCTGGTACAAAAACAAAGTTAGAGAGTGGGAATCTGAATCATCAGAATTGCAAACCAGACTCTTGACAGCAGAATCTAAAAAAAAACAGAATTGTCCAGAAGTCAAAAAAGAAATAGAGGAATTAAATAAAAAAATATAATGAAAATCTAACACACAAAAATTGTATAGCCTTGGAAAAATTAAAAATAAACTCATTAGCCACCTCCTCCAGATATCTACATAACATCTACATAAATTAAAATACAATCTAAAGCAAATAACATTAGTAGTATATATCATGAAAAGAAAGGGAACAAGTATCAGATATAGGAGACATCCTTGAAGCATTTCGGTTCTATTATATGGAGCACTTCAAAAAAGAAGATTTAGATACTAACCAAATAAACTTAGATACAAACCTTATCAATATAAAAAAATTCCCAAAAACTTAAAACTAGACCTACAAAAACCTATATCCTACAAAGAAATTGTTGACAAGATAAAAGAAAGTAAATCTAACAAAGCTCCAGGGATAGATGGTATAATTACGGAAATTTACAAACTCTTCCCTTCAACAGTAATCTCCTTTTTCATAAAACTTTGCTAGAAGTCCAGTCAGAAACAAAAATACCACCCTCATGGAAATATTCTCTCATATTACCAATTCTAAAAGATAATAAACCATCAGACCTTTGCACCTCATACAGACCTATATCATTACTGAATAATGATTACAAAATATTCATGTCAATCCTAGCTAACAGAATGAAAATCCCACTTTCAAAGACAATTAATAATGATCAAACTGGATTTTTATATAACCGGCACACACATGATAATATTAAAATGATACTCAACTCTTATAAATTATGTGAATAAAGAAGATAGAGAAACACTTGTAAATAGATTAGACACAGAAAAAGCCTTTGATTCCCTCAACTGGGAATATCTATTTAAAACTTTAACATTATTTGAATTTCCTCCTCCCTTCATTATGTTACTAAAAAACATATATATTAATAACTTAGCCTACATTAAATTAGGTCCTTTCACCTCAGAATCTATCCATATAATGAAAGGTACTAAACAAGGATGCCCCCTTTCTCCTATTTTATTTGCTTTGGCTATAGAAATACTTGCAGAAATAATACGCAATAATCCAAGAATAAAAGAAATACAAGTCTAAGACCAGTACATATCTAAAATAATGCTTTTTGATGTTGATATTTTATTAACCCTATCAAACTCCAGAGAGTCATTAGAAGAGCTAGAAGAAGTAATGGAGAAATTTTATAAGATTTCAGGTCTACACTTTAATAGATCAAAATCAAAATTTCTATTTTTAAATAAGAAAAAAGAACTACAAGTTACAGGTAAATCCATCAAAGGAAAACAAGAACTTACACTAAATTATTTAGGAATAGTGTTATGCAAAAATGTCAACGAAACAATAATAATAAATTATAAAAACATTATTGAAACAATAAAAATATATATAGAAAAGTGGAACACAATTATATTAACTTTTGAAGACAGATTGCAATTAATAAAAATGGTCTTATTGCCAAAAATACTATATGTAGCATTATCAATACAGTTAATTCCTGAAAGATGCATTCTTAAAGAAATAAACTCATGTTAATAAAATTTTTGTGGTATCCCAAAAAGAATAGAGTAGCTCTAACTCATCAAATTAGACCCTGGAAACAAGGATTGAACTTCCCAGAAATAGAAACATATATAAAAGTATCTGTGCTTAAATCTACAATAGACTGGATAAACCAAAATTATTTTGCCAACTGGAAATAATTAACAATGGCTATATTAACAAATGAATTTTAATCTGTTAAAAAATGTTTAATAGTAGACAAATCAAACAAACTCTGGTATATACTATGCATAAGTACACAATATAATATAATAAAACATTCTAAAACAACACTGATTAATCATTACATCAATCCCTTTAGGAAACTTATCAATGCAAACATAGATCTAAAACTTTGGTTTGACCTTTTAACCTCATTTATCATCACTAAGAACGTTCCTCACAAAATATATAGGGAAACAATAACCTCCTGTGAACAAAATGGATTCTTATGCTGGTTTCAATGTGTAAATAAATTAAATGTTTTAGATATACATATGATAAAAACTGCTTACAGTATTCCAACACAGGACTGGTTAACCTTACAAAGCATTTTAATGTACACTCAAGATTTATGCAGCTTAATTAATAATTCCTCATTTAAAGATATTCCAAATCTAATAAGTTTTCTGTATGAATTTATATATAATAGTTGTGAAAAGAAAAATTCCATTTCAAATCTATATAAAGAGTTAATAACATATAAAACAATTCCCAAACCATCATACTGGCAGTTCTTAACAAAAGGTCAGTCATTGCAGTTAACAGAAGAAATTAAAACTAACATCTTACTATCAGTTAATTATACCTCTAACACATAATACTGGAAAATATTTAACTGGAATTTTTTACATAGAGCATTTTTAACGTTCATTCTTCTTTTGGCTTTTCCCAGTTAGGGGTCACCACAGCAGAACTCCAGTCCGCTAATGATTGGCAGTAGATTTTTTATGGGTGCCGAGGTGCCAGCTCGATGCCCAACCTTCAACAAAGGCATGCCCATTCTACACATGTCTTTCGAACGCCACTAGACCGCGGGGAAGACATGCAGACTCCACACAGAAGCATTTTTAACACCAGATAGAATTAAAAAGATCAGTATTAATACAAATGTTTTTTGCTGGAGGTGTGAAAAGTTAAATAAAGTAGACTGGATTCATATTTTTTTATGAATGTAATAAAATTAAATTATATTGCAATGGAATCAATCATTTTTTACAAGCTTTATTTAATGAATCCTTTACCTTAACTAAAGTATGTAAATGAAGGTCCCTACCTGAATAAGACAAATATGTATTTGTTATGTACAATACTTGCTATATCTAGGAAATGTGTAACCAGAAGGTGGAATTCAAATACACCCCCGACCTTTGAAGAATTCTGCACTTTACTGAAGACAACTGCATCGATGGAAATAAAAATCCAAGAACTACGTATCTATCCCAGGCCATTGGTAAAAAATTGTTGGAAGAAAGTTATATCTTTGTTGGACACTCTGCAATAAACAATATTGTATCTCTGATAACTGATCTGTTAATTCTATATTTAATAACATACAGTGTATATAATTGAAAGTCAAGCTATTGTAAATATTGTATATAGTTGTTTAAAATGATATTTTAAAATATTATGTATATGTTATTTTAATTATTTTTCTCTTTCTATTCCTCCAAAAGCAGAACTAGCAGACTTTAATTAACTCCAAGTTTGTAAAAATGTAAATATTGTAAACATCTGAAGAGCCCCCCCCAAAAAAAAAAGTGCCTGTTTTATACTGTCCTATGATGTATTTTGCAATTTCTTGAATGTATGAATCTCACTCTTGTATTTTACCTCTACATTATGTAACCTTTATTGTATTTTGTAACCTTCATAGTATTGTATTGCTATTGGAGCTTTTCTCCCTGGGTCTCCACTGAAAATGGGCACTTCTCGGCCCAGTGGACTTCCCTGGTAATCAAACTGAAAATAAAATAAAATAAATAAATTGAAAATAAAAAAATATTTGAGGAAAACAAAAGAAAATCTAGTTTCTGAGACACATTTACAGCAATGGGAAAAGACCTCATTATCAGATAATTTGTATGGCCCACAAAGACACACACACTACCCCCCTCCCCTTAGCAATTCACACTCAAAAGCACAATCATTTATTCACCTATGCACTAACACACACACCTACTTTATGCATCCCCTAAGTAACTTCTCACTGCGACCACCTAGCAGATACACAGTCTTACACACACCCACATGCATGTGCACGTGCATTCACCTGAGACCACTCATCCCTCTGCATATACTCACATACACAGCCAGTAGCATAGAAAGGGTGGTGTGAAGGGGACAATTGCACAAGGCACAAAGTGTTAGGGGGCACAGTCAAGAGCTCCTTCCTGTATCAAAATACCAGTATAGAAAGGCATTTGGTTTCAGCATTATTTCTTCTCTTCACTTCACCACTACTCAGTTGCACAAAGAACAATTTGTTTGCATGCTGAGGAGTACTGCTACACAATTTTAGTCATATATAGCCTAGTTGTAGTTTCCACCCTCACAGTGCCCAAGTTAACCTGCTGCACCACCCCTTTGTAGTTCACATTAAAAAAGACCTGACACAATGAATAGGCACTTTCCCAGTTTCTCCGCAGCCAGCTATATAGATATGGGCATCCTGAGACCATGTAGGAATTGTATCATATTCACTAAAAAACAACACATCCTTAGAGAAATGGATGAAGTATGTGAGGGATGTAATTACACAATGTCACTGGAGGCAGGACTCTCACACAAAAGTACTCAAAATAACAATCAGATCATTAATTATGTAGATATTACATGCCACCACAGAGCATACTGACCCAACACAAAGACTAACATATGCTAAGGCACTTAAAAGCAACCTTCCTAAACCCCAAAGACTGTCTCCCTGTGGAAATGTTGGCACACGAAATGTTAATTCCCAATTAGCCAAAAAAAAAGACAGAAACTACAGGAAAAGTGTGAATCTTGAACATTGCTCTTCTCCTTTAAACTTCTTTCTGTGTGGGAGGGGGCTCTTGCAACCCCAAAATATATATTTACCAACCCTGAGATTCCATACCTCAGAGAATGGGGAATATTCCAAGATATGGCCATCTCGAACTTAGTATATGCAAGTCCATGTTCCGGGCATTCAGTCTCCGTGTTTCAGGACTTGCATTTATTGGCCCTGATATTTCAAATGGTTATCTTAATGATCTCATAGATATTTATCCTACAAAATCCTCTGCAATCCCAAAAGCAATCCATCAAAACAACATCTAATACAGCACAAATAGCCACACCCTTTGCAGCCTCAACTACAAAGTCCATAAGGCAAGCCAACACAAGACTCAACATTTTAATCATAGGAAACTCCATTGTGAGATGTATAGATGTCTTGCTCACCAGACTGAATAAGGGAAAATCTGGGGCCAGAATCTGCCAACTCACCCATACACTCAAGACATTAGACCACAAATATCAGTATGACTACTATAGTCCATGTGGGTGTAAATGACTTGAGGTGTACCTCCCTGGAATATATGAATAAAGATATTGCAGATCTCTCAGATTATTTATCACAGGCTGGTATGCATCTAACATTAAGCACTCAGCATTCTACCTTCACCAAGGATGATGTCACAATATGAAGAAAAGATAATTGACTTCAATAATTGGCTTACATTTTGGTGAAATTCCAAAGGGGTACAATATTTGAAAGCATGGAAGGATATTGTCAAGAGACCACACTGCTTTGCCAAGGATGGTCTGCACCTGTGCACTCTAGGCTTATGAATAGTGTCTCAAACATTGTCTATCCTGCAGTACATTTTTTAGGCAATGCCAAACTAACCAACACAGGAAAGTCAACCCAAGAGAATCTAAAGGTGTTACTGATCAATGCCAGCAGTCTAAACAAGAAACTCCACTCCCTCCAAGCTGTCCTTTACCTAAACAATGTGGACACCTTCACAGTTGTTGAGACATGGTTTAAAACCTCACAAAGCATCCCATCAGTGCAGAGCTACAAAGCATTCCACACATTCAGGCCAGTTACTGCACAGGCAGGGATCAAAAGTAAAGTTTATCAGTCTATATCAACAACAAACTCACCTCAAGACTAGTCAAATAAGAAGAAAAACCTGAGCGTCTCCATGTCTATACTTCCATAGGCAAAGTCTCATATCATATCATATCATATCATATATCATATTCTCATGTTCTTGCAAGATAATAGTCACCCTCTATGATCCAAGAGGCCATAATTCATGCATGGACTTACTGGACATCCTCACCATACAGCTCAATACCATATTCATGGGTGATTTCAACCACCCCACTGTAAATTGGGATAACTACATGCCCCCAAAATAATAGGCTCAGAGATTCCAGCAGTTTGTAAACACAAACACCTTGGACCAGATAGTCCACACTTTCATTGAGGTGCAAACGTATGAAACCTGGCACTCACAAACCTGGGAAAATGCTGTAACCTCCTCTCTAGTGTAGTCCCTTTCTGGTAAGGTCAGACCACAAAGCTGTCTTTTTCATAATAAAAATTAGTTATGTGACACCATCTAACCCCATAACATTTAGGAATTTTTCTAAGACATATTTGGTACAACTAAGTGATAACCTGTCAAAATTTAAAGCCCACCACCCCCTATGTCCTGAGGACAGAGCTACCTCTGCAGAATTGTTCACAGACACCTTGTACATGTCAATAAATGCATAGCTGTGCCTATCATAAATAGGGAAAAAAAATCCTGGTGAAATCTAAATATAAACAGGTTGTACAGCAAATGGAAAAAAGACATAGCCAAGATTAGGAAGTGCTATGCCCAGCATGAGAAAAGAGCTCCCATCAATTTAAACAGACAGCTAAGAGGGCAGATTGTCTATTATAACCATAGCCTCCCAGTCAAAAATCAACCACAATACTTTCTTTACCTATGTCCTAAACCTTAAGGGCAGCACACAGCAGTGTGCATAATTGATTGTAAATGGAGCTACCTACATGGAGCTGGAAAATATAGCAAATCTACTGGCTAAGAAATTCACCTCCAATTTTACCCTCTCACTCCTCCAGCTGGTCTCAAGGAAATACCATCTAACAAAACCTCTCGACTATCACTAGTGATCTGATCCTAGATACAATCTCTAAGGCAAAAAAGACTGCACTGATAGTCCCTGATAACATCCCAAGATGCCTTCTAAATAACCTGAAGGATAATCTATCTGGGCTACTGGAGTCACTGTTTAACAAAAACCTCCAGACAGGCTTTGTGCCACAAGAATGGAGAACTGCAATGTTCGTCCCTCTGCACAAGAACAATCAATCAATGGACCCTGTGACTGCAGACCCATAAGTCTGACTAGCCTCATAATGCAAAGCCATGGAAAGAATTATCATGTAAATGATTAATAAGGACATGAAAACCTTCAAACACTGGATCTAACCCAGATTGGTTTCGTCAAGGGCAGATCATGCCTACTCAGGAAATTGGACTTCTTTGAGAATGTCACCAAGGCAATGGATGTGGGCAAAATAGTGCATATTGCCTATCTTGACCTGGCTAAGGAATATGATACAATACCACACTTAGACATTGTAAACAAACTCCTGGATATAGGCATAAACCCCTGTTTTATGTGTTGCATATTCCGCAGGGTCTCATATAGGACTCAGGAAGTTAGGATATGGGAGACCACTTCCACAAAAGGGATGATCACTAGTGGAGTTCCTCAAGGTTGAGTGCTGGGTCTGGCCTTATTTGGCACCTTCTTCTCAGAAGTCAAGGACAGTGTCATGGGCCTCTGGCTGACCAAGTCTGCAGATGATTGCAAACTATGAGCAGTCATAGAATCCCCCAAGACACCAACATCGTGCATGAAGAACTAATGCAGACAAATGTCTGGTGTTAAAGAGATGACTTAGAACTCAGTACTATGAAATGATGTATAGTAAGTCAGCTACCCTAAGAAATTACCTCATCAGTAACACATCACTAAGAGTAGAACCAGTATTTGGGTAAGTATGTAGATAGTAACCTGGCTTTCAATCAACATGTGTCTAAAGTACCATGAAAATCATTCTATTTTGCTCAACCTATAAGCAAGGGTATGGCATCTAGGTCTAAGGAATTCATCATTCCACTGTATTTGGACCACATCAGGCCCATCATTGAGTACAAAGCCCCCTTAAGTATGTACCTGACCAGGCACATAAAATAACTGGAATATCCACAGAGGTTCCTCACAAAAATAATATAGGGTGCAATCAGCATATCCTATGCATATCATCTCAAAGCTCTGTCTCTATACTCTGTTTCCTACAGACTGTTGAGAGCAATCTATGCCTGCCATACAAGATATTCTTGGATCCCAATAGGATGGACCTTTTGCATATCTGCAAAATGAATATCATCAGAATTACTCAGCCTAGGGATTTAAACTTTGCTTGCAACATAAACAGGACACATTTGAAGGACACATAGATTTCATGCAGAATTCCCCTCCTCAGGAACAGGCTTCCCATTCATGTGAAGCAGAACGTTCCCTAAATCTGGACCAGTTGATGGGACATCAGAAATACACCATGGGTCTAGCACCTATGTCTCTAATGAATAGTTGCAGCCTGAAAATCTTATACTTGGTTACATAAACCCCTTAAAATAACCTAAGGCATATAAATATGCTGGATACAACTGGGATGCTTGGCTGGGTACATAAAGGCCTGGTTGTTATTAGCCTAGTTTACACTTATGAACCTATGAGCATGATGAACTGGGCTGTGGATTGGCTGCTGTATTGTAGGTAGTAAACCAAGGGCATTTGTTGTGCTCTTCTGGTGAGAAGGACAGGTATATGTGGATTTGCTGGTGCATGGTTGGCTGGTTTCTTACAGTAATCCAAAGACTTTATATAATTTTTTTGACTTTTCTTGAGTGTTAGGGGGTGTATTTGGTGGTATATGATTGGCTGGGGTCTATATTAGAACACTGAACTTTCAAAATTTCGAGTGTTCTAATACCGAATCCTATTAATCGAAAATTTAAAACATCAAACATACTGAACAGCAAATTTTTTCCTAGGGAAAAAAATTTGCTGTTCCAAAACACATACACACAACACAAGCACACCAAACAAACAGCAATCCACACACCTACACCTAAATTCTTACACCTAACCCTTCACTAAACTATACATACACCACTAACAATCCACTTACCTTAACCCAAACCCTAACCCTAAGGTCCGTCACTATCGCAGTCACCTCGCCCGTGCCCTAACCCTAACTAACCTACCCCGCCCTAACCCTCACGTCCACACAATCGCACACTTACCTGAACCTGACCCAAAACTTTCCACCACAGCACTGAAAATACCGAAGCAACAGAAACGGACAACCGAAGTCTTTCTCTAGGAAAAAATTTGGTTTTCTGTTTCTTCGATAATAGAACACACAAAATTTTGAAAGTTCGGTGTTATAATATAGACCCGATTGGCTGGGTTTCCTACAGTAATATGAAGACTTTTTTTTTTTTTTTTTTTTTTTTTTTTTTTTTTTTTTTTTTTGGCTCTTCACTTGAATTGTGTCATTTGCATTGGTATGTCTATTAACAGAGCAGCGGGAGTACCGATGGGTGCTAGAATCAATCAGAACATGTTCAGCTTTACGGCCATTTGGAAGGATAGAGAGAAGAAATTTGCTTCCAGTGACCCATGGGTATGTAGCCATAATGACTGCTCAATTAAATATGAAGAACTTGAGAGAATGACGATTAAGGAAGCAGCAACATTTTATGATTTAAGACTGTTGGAGAAATATGTCAGCTCCAATATAACACCGAGGGGGTTAAGAATTGAAAGTTTACCAGCGTATGATTTTTCAGATGAAGAATCAGATCTCCTTTCTGAATGGAAGGAGATTTCTTTGCATTGTACTTTAAGCTGGTTGAGAGTGCTTATTAAACGAAATGAAAGAGCACTCACCAAGATGCGTTCCAGCATTTTGGAACTACAAGAGGCATTAATAGGACAGACATCGGCGGTCATTTTTGGACAAAATATAAGTGACATTAAAGCCAGGGTGTCCAAGATTGAAGCGGAGGTTATCCAGCACAAGAAGAAGAAATTTACATGAGATTCCAATGATTATAAGACTGGGAACATTTTTTCATGGCAATACAGCTTTAAGAAGGGACGTGGTAGAAATGATGCTAAGAGAAGTAGATATCATGGTTCCCGAGAAACTTCATTTTCATCCGCTGAGAAAGTACCTGTGGGGAGAAAAAGTGTTTTGTTTGCTGAATTAAACGCAGAAGTCACTTTCATCTCCAACGGTCCGAATGTTGCAGCTTCTACTGTAAATCAGAGTCCGGTGCAGAGGAAAGGGCGAGGTTAGCGGTTTCAAGGAAAGGGAAGGAGAAGATGATTCCGCTGAATGTATTTATGTGGACATTTATTGCACACTGTTTCTGAATAGGAATGTGCTTCTTTTTGCCACAAGGACACTAGCTCAGGTGAGGACTTGAGTATAATCAATTTATCTGATTTATGTATAACTGAAAACATAAGGAGTGTATTGAGTAAAGGTACGAAGTTCGTTCCGACTCATACTCCTACTTTGGCGGATGTGATTTTAGAAGCCAAAGAGTTTTGTAGGAAGTTATATTTGAAAGTGTTTTTTGCTAGCAATACAAAGGAGGCGGTAAATTACCCCAATAGTAATATTGATAATATTTCTACGTTGGAAAGTTCGTTAATGGATATGTCTTTACATGAAAATTATTTAGTGGACATTTTTTTGGGTGATCATGAACACGCTGCCACTGCTTCGGGTTTTGAATTTTTTACAGGGTATGGGAAGTTTAAAATACCTAAGGTTCCTTACATAAGCGATTTTGTTCCTCCTAAAACTAACATTAGTGTTAATGTGTTTGAAAAAATGTTGCGCAGACAAATTGAAATTGAGTTTGATACAAAAAGGGTAAAAATATTTCAATTTATCTAAAGATGAAAGGTTGGCCCTATGTGATTTAAGGGGGCTTAATGATAAGTATGTCTTTACTTAATCTGATAAAGGGGGTAATTGGGTAATTTTGCCCAGGGATATGTACAATTCCATAGTTTCAGGTTTGTTGTCTGACAGTAACACTTATGTATGTTTGTCCTCTAACCCTTTAGCAGAATTCAACAGTGCTTTGTATGATTTATTAGAAAGGGGTGAACGTTTGGGATGTTTTACATCAGCTGATGTTAAAAAGTTGTATATTAAATACCCCAAAGATGCAAAATTTTTTATCATCCCTAAGGTGCATAAGGATTTAAGAAATCCACCTGGACAACCGATTGTGTCGGGTAAAGGTGCCTATTTACAAAACGTGAGCATTTTTTTGGATTATGTGTTAAAATGTCATCTTTCAAGGGTACCTTCACATGTAAAGAATACTAAAGAGATTTGTGATTATGTTGGGGGGATTCTTTGGCAGAAGGACTATTATTAGGTTAGTGTAGATATTAAATCACTCTATACCTGTATCAAAATAAACTGGGGGCTTGAGGCAGTAGGCAGAATATTGGGTGAAGGGCCACATACGTCTTATATTACTTTATTAGAATTTTGTTTTACACATAATTATTTTGAGTTTGATAAAAGGTTTTTTTCTTCAGAAAGATGGCACAGCGATGGGTGCGTCTTTCGCTCCATCATATGCCATTTTATTTATGGCCCATTTTGAGAATTTGTTTGTGTATCCCAAGGATTTTTTCCACAATAAGGTGATAAAATACAAAAGGTACATTGATGACCTCTTATTTTTATTTAGGGGTGATCCTAAAGAGTTTGAAGAGTTCATCACTGAGTTAAGGATCAATTTGTGTGGGTTGGACTTTACCTTTACCTTAGATGGGAATAAAATACAATTTTTAGATGTGGAATTTTATGTTGGGTCGGATGGAAGGGTGCAATATAGACCCTTTCATAAGACCACAGCGGTTAATAATTTTTTACATGCCTCAAGCATGCATAGTTCCCATCTTATTGAGTCTCTTCCAGCAGGGGAATTTAAGTGTATTGCTAGCAATACTTCAGAAACGAATAGGGTTAAGTTGGAATTTAATCAGGTTTGTGAGAAGTTATATGCCAAAGGGTATTCCCATGAAATGATCAGGAAAGCTAGAAATAATGTAGAAAAAGAATTTAAACATGGATATCATGATGAAGGTTCTTTTGGAAGTGATAGAAAGAACAAAAGTAAGAAAATGTTTTTTTTAAAAATGTTCAATTAGATGAACAAGAGGACAATATATTTTTTGTTAATAGGTTTTTGGGTTTTTCTCCTGTTTTGAGAAATTTGGTGACTTCCTTGTGGCCTATAGTTAGCAGGGATGAAAATCTGAAAGATGTATTACCTAGAAAAGTAATTTTTTCTTATGGTAGATTTCAGAATTTAAAGGAATTTTTAAGAAGTAAGAGTAAAAGAAGGGAGATAAAAAATGCAGGTGCATATGCCTGTGGTAGATGTAAAGTTTGTGAAAAAATCAGAAATCTAGATGGTAGGAGGATTAATGGCATTTTATATAATGCCATGGATCATTTTGACTGTAATTCGTTTATTGTGATTTATGTTATCGGATGTAATTGTCCATCTCAGAAGTGGTATTTTGGACAAACCAAATGCAAGGTCAAATTGAGAATTTTGGAACACCTGGGTGATATAAGAAATGATAGGTTAGATAGTCCAGTGGCAAGTCATTTTTCTGAGAAGGATGGGGGATCGACAGAAGATTTGATTTTTAGTGTCATGGCTAGACCCTATGGGGTGGGTTTGAATAATAGCAATTTTCAAAGAAGGTTATTAAATATGGAATCAAGCTTTATTATTAATTTTAATACTCTCTATCTCAATTGTATGAATTTAGAGGTATAAATATGTTTGTTATTTAAAAAAAAATTTATTTCAATGTTAGGAATTGATTGGTATAAGCAGTTTGATATGTACATAATAAAGGTGTTGGTATTAGGGAATTTATTGTAAGTAAGGCATGAAGTTGAATTTGTTTCTTTAAATGTTTGAAAAAAGTTAATTGATTCAATTAAATACTTAATGTTTGATTATTTAAATATGGCTGTATATTTGATGTTGGTTATTCCATGAGAAGGCGAAGGCCGAGGTACCAGAATCATTAAAGGATTTCATTATAGACAGTCCGTGCTGCATTTTCCATTATTTATTGGTGTTTCTAGATTCTTCACTTGAAGACCTAGGGGTGCATGTGGATTGGCTGCTACGCTGCAGCAAACCAATTCAATTGGTGTTCTGCAGTAAACAGAAGTCCTTTTTTTATCTCTTCACTTGACCTGACAGGGTGGAGCACACTTTCTTGGGGTCAGCACAGGGTGCTATTTGAGGTAGTAATGCTTTTGTATACAGCCACACACAGATATAAAAACCACCATTAAATGTCTACTAAATGGTCCAGCACTTAACTTTAATGCAGTCTCACTCTTTGAAACTAATGGATGAAATCAAACTTTTGGCTGAGTGATTTAACTCAGCAAATAGTGGTGATTTATGCAGCTTGACTATATAAATGTCTTAATCTAGACATTTCTGGGGAATGCTCATAACGAATTAGCATATTGCAGTCCTTTAGATTGTCTCATTAGCATGGGGTAGGTCGCAGAGACAACCCACCTTGGTGCTGCAGATATTTGAGGTAAAGCACCATGGTAGGGCTGTCTCTAAAGTGGAAATGGTTACCACCACTGGTAAATTGGCTTACAGCTGGCAGTAACCTGTCTGTATCCAACTCTTAAGTCTTTTGCACTAACTGTCCATTGTCTACTTCAGTTGTTCCTTTTTCAGGATGTCTTGTCACCAAACATTATTAACCTCAGTCTAAGCAAAGGTTTACTTAGAACAATTATTATAGAAAATGAATACTTTCTTAAACATGTCAGTCAGGGCTCCTATTTCACCCTCCTCATTAAACAAAAGGTCAATATTCTTTTTCACACTTAAAAAGCATCATATGTTAAAATAGTCACTGGAATGTCCAGGTTAGATTTAAATTCTCTCAGTTTATCACCATTTGCTATAATACTAATATTATGTGTAATTATTCCTTTTCATATTCGGTCTCTTCTATAGACTAAGCCCACATGATTCCCATGACAGACTGACTTTCTTGCCAAATATCTATTCCCAGTCAATCCTCCCCTGATCTCATCTCTCATGAGTGCTCTTAGGTCTGGAAAATATGGTCTATATCCTCATCTTCTTAACTACATCTTCAATACTGTAAATATGTATTCCTTTTATGTCTATACAGTATTACTCATACCACATATCATGTGCAATAATCTCTTCTGTTGATCACACTTATTCTTCGATGATCACTATTTCTTTTGTGCACAATTCTGTGAAAATCTAATGCTGCAGTGAGTTGTACTGCAATTTGTTTAACGGTAGAAACCAATAATGCAGCTTTGAAGGGGTTTTACCCTTCTTGTCACTGTGATGCAATCATGAAGACAGTATATATAATTTAGGGAATGTGAAGGATGAAGACCCCACATGAGGAGTGTAGGGGGGCTTGCCCTCCTGGCAAAAAAAAAATATATATGTTTTTCAATTTGCTGTTTTTGAAATTTACATTTTGGAAATGGTTAGCCAAAATAGTGTACTTTGGTGCCTCATACATAAACCTGTAAATCCCATATACCACACCATGTCCTCAACCACTGGTGGTGTTCTATACTTGAGTCAACTGCTTATTGCCCTGCTTAAACCCCTCATGAGTTCCTATAGAATATTCTACATGGTCCCTGCTCCCCTTCATCCATCCTTTACTTAACACTAATCCAATTATCTTAGAGAGCAATGTGAATCCTAATTGACAACTGGCTTGTATTTCTTTCTGTGTTTATATGCAGTTATTAAGCTATTACAATTGAGCCTTTGGTCATTGGATGTACTTCCATCTTCTGATTATTGTTAAAGAGAGAAGGAGGAACATGGCCCTTCTTGGAGATTCTATTTTTGACCCATTTTCCAAGTATATATCCCTTGCCCCGCCCAGATCTTGACACCCTGCTTCTCTAAGACATTAGCATCTTCCTATGTCTTGTGGGTTACAGCCTTCACCTCACACCATCTTTCCACTTAGCAGCAGTGTGTTGACCCAGCCTACCTTCCCCGCTTTGCATCCTAATTGAGGAGTATGCAATGTAATCTTCCAGAAGTCTCATTTATTTTTGGTATCATTTGATAGCTGCATATGCTGTACTAAGCTGAAGGCAACTGCAAATATAAAAAAAATGTGCTAACAACTACCCATTATAGTAGGTGCATATAATCCACTTTTGATGTTATACCTTTCTAATTTCTAATAACAATGTTTTCTCTTACATCCTGACCCTTTAGGATAGCTTTGAACAAGTGATCCCTTACCTAAGGTATAATTCCTCTAAGATTCTGTGTATTGTCCTCCAACATGCAACCTTTCCTTAGGTCCCAATACCTCTGATACAACATCTCTTGTAGATGTCCTCAGGGTCCTCTCATTACACCTAGCTGCAGTCTAACTAGAACTAAATTGTATTCATGCTCTTAAACCCATGGCAGGCCCCATGATCTCATCAATCTTCTCCACAAATACAATTCAGTCATTAGTAAACATATTGAAGAAATATGTACCCCCCCCTCAAATTCCCTTGGTTTTCTTCAGATTCCCAAGGTCAGTTGCAAAGGAATGCCATCATCCATGCCTCATGCTCCTCTTGATATTTCTTTTTTTCTGCATATGCATCATCCATTGATGAACATATCCAAACCAGGGATCTGATATAATAATTTAACCACTTTATAAAACTGAGGACGAAATCTCCTTTGGAGAGTATACTGTAAAATGGCCACTTGACTGAACTAAAGGACTTCCTACTATTAAATGTAGCAATACCAGCTGATGATTGCTGTCCTTGCACTAATACAAAACATTGTTAGGCTCCACCAGCTGTGGTTGCCCTACTGACTATGGATAAACCCATCTATCCATTATCTATAAGCATAGGCAGAATCTTGTTTAACCTCCTAGCCAAAATTGCACAGTGAAACTGGTGTGTAATTTCCATATCTAGTTGGTTGCCTGTCCCTTTAGGGAGCACTATGATGGTAGCTCTCTACATCGATGGAGACAATTAGTCCTTACAAGATATTTCAGAATACATCCAACTTATTTCTTCATTTGCCAGGCACTTATCCAATTTATACAATTCTGTTGGAAATCTATCTGACTCATTAGTTTTACAGGGTTTTAAAGGCGGCTTTGTGATTTTTAATTACTTGGGCTAATTATTTTGAAACTTCTTGAATAAGGAACCAGTTGTCCTATGGTCTGCCATACTTATTTCCATATTTGAACTCCAAAATTGTTAAGGTCTTGTATAGGCTAGAACAGTATTTCCAAATTCCTTCATTATTGCCTAGCCCACACTTACTGTGCTGTAAGTTATTCCCTAGATATTGACTAGTGATTGATTTTCCTTCTTTTCCTTGCACTTGCACAAAATATATTTTCATGTTTTTTCTAAGCGTCCATTTAGTGTTTATATAAGTGAAGTAAATCTTCCATCATATGGAAATGGGAGAAATAGTTCAATGAATTGTCCCACTATTACAGAAGATATGCTTGATCACATTCCTGGAAATTGTTTAACAAATTTAGAGGACTCTTTAGGTTGCATATTAAATATTACATTTAATAAGAAAAACAAAGCATACATCTAAGTGTATCTCAATATGAGGAATGTTCCTCATTCTCAGTCTTAAAAAGGCGATGTTCCCCATTGTTCCACATTGAAATGGTCAATCATACCTTTAGTGCTAAGACTTTTCTGACTGATATCCATGGTCAATAATAAAAAAAATCATATTAATTCATATAAAGAACATCTTATAGGTATAAAGTAACTCATTTTAACCATCCAGTAAGATTCCTAGTTGAAGTTGTTAGTAAGCTGACAGTATGTGTTCCACATTTTGTCCATTTGTTCCACGTTTTATAAGGTGCTCTTCCACATTTTGGACATGGAATGTTGACAGCTATGAAACAAAGAAATGTCATGAGGGATTACTATACACAGTTTATTAAAATAAAACCCACAAGTATAATATTTTCATCCCAGATAAACAGATGGCATTTCTTCAAAACACAATAGTCTAATATAAGATGATTTAAATAAACCTTCTATTAAATCACATGAATAGAACACCAATCACCCAATCAGATTCAAAATTCTAATGAATATTAGCAATGAGCCATATTAAATATTTATGAGCATATAATTTCACTAAGAGGTACATCTAATAAATCTATACCCCCATCTCTACCAAAAATGTGAGTATCAATGAAACAATAATTATATGAACATTCCTATATATAATCAACATATACAACCTTACACTTTAATATAAATAGATATAATATATAGAGACCAAAACGGAAAAAAGAAACTAGCGATACCACAGCCACAGAGCACCAGGTCCAGAGGAGCACACAAGTAGAGCTTTAACGCAATTTTTATTTTAAAACACCAAAAAAGCATTTTTGCTACTGCTCAGACAGTAGCTTCATCAGAAATACAAACTCATTGGCGCCAAAGTCCATTTAAAAAGTTTAGTACTACATGACGTCACCATTTAAAACGTGGACTTGCGCATTTCATTTAGACATAATTATAACATTCAAGTATATAAGATACAAAAGTCATATACAAAGGTAACAACAAAAGTATAAAAATATAATAATATAATAGTATGAAAGCATAAAGGCACCAGGACACACAACTAGAAACTGAAATTGCAGCGTATAACCAGGTTACATGACAAGTGTTATTTGAATACTTCCGTTAGCTAAATGTTAAAACGCCACTTTAACTGTCCTAACTTTTTGCCCTCTAAGTTAGCCCTGACGTACTTGCAATGTTAGGGAAGTAAATAAACCACTTAAATTCCTATGCTAGAATATAATAATAACCCCCTAAAACTTTAAAATTTTAAATGGTGACGTCATGTAGTACTAAACTTTTTAAATGGACTTTGGCGCCAATGAGTTTGTATTTCTGATGAAGCTACTGTCTGAGCAGTAGCAAAAACGCTTTTTTGGTGTTTTAAAATAAAAATTGCATTAAAGCTCTACTTGTGTGCTCCTCTGGACCTGGTGCTCTGTGGCTGTGGTATCGCTAGTTTCTTTTTTCCGTTTTGGTCTCAGTTTGTCTTGTCTTGATGGCTTCAGGGGATCCAGGTAGCCCGAGGAGTCCTAATCTTTCGGGTTCGTTAACCCGGCATGACACGTTGGATGATTTTGACATGCCGTCAATTTTTAAAGCTATTTCTCAACAACTAGTGACACTCAACAGACGTTTAGACTGTCTTGATGAAAGAATTTCGAACCAGGGCACACAAATTTGATTGGAAGGAGGTTACTTACAGCAAGGCTCATCTCAACAGCGTTCTGGGTCTTGTAACTCTTCAATTCCAGCGGCACAACCTCCTCCTCCAGGTTCTCTTGGTGGTACTCTGATACTGCCTTCTTTTTCTGAACAACATGGCAGCACAAATAACCAGCATCCCGGTAACATGGGGCAAGTCCCTGCAACAACAGCAGCAGGTTTATTGGATTCTAACTCACCGCTTATTGGGATTCCTGTTTTAAACGACTGGATTAATGGAACTGAAGGGCTTCTTTTTACAGAACAGCAAGCACAGGGATTACAAACACGTCCATTTCTAATAATAATAACATTGCCAGTAACTTAAAGGCCTTGGATTACAAATTAGTTAAACTAAAAAAACTTCAGCTAGAGGTGTCTTATTTCAAGCAATGTTTAAATGACCATGTCATACCTAAAGGCCTACGTAGCTGCTTTGTGCCTACAGGACTGTTTATTGATGGGACATTCCTTGCTGAATTAAGGACTCTTTTTGATAACCAAGGCTTTCAATTATTAGAGCTATTGATCAAACATTACTCTTTATGTATTTCAACTATTACAAAAGAAATAAATGACTTGGACAGCTTAATTGAACTAGACTTGGACTTTATTAGGTATAAATATGATTACGCTAGAATATTTAACAGCATTGATGCTCTTTTGGTCAAACTGAAGAACACCAAAGCTAAAAAGCTAAACAGAGATAGGCTTGCATACCAACAAGGAAAAGCTTATCCTAAGTTGATGACTACAAACTTCAAAGTTGACAATGGAAGGTTCCCAGAGACGGCTACAGACGGCCAAGAAGGGCCAAGTCAACAAATAGAAGGAAATTTAGACTCCATCTCCGAAGAAGAACACCTAGAACAAGAACAAGGACCTAGAAGAAGTAATAGGATAAAAGCTAACTATTACAATTCTTCAACGTCCAACCAAAATGGCGGCTTGAACTATGGAAACAACAATAACAACCATTTTTTAGGACGGCACAACAACAGCCGGCAACCCAACCGGAACACCAAGAACTGGAATCGGCGGTAGACGCCGATACCATTATCCCTAGTGGTGGTGTGGTAGAAACAAATGGGTTAAAGATCCACTTTAACTCAAAAGGTGACTTTAAGATCTATAATTTCGCTAGTATTACACTAGAACAGAAGCTTATTGATCTTCTAGCACTTGGTAACACATTTGTTCCTAGTCACTCATTTGATCTTACTAGTATGATTATAGACCTAAAAAGTTTTGTAAGGAAATTAAATTTTAATACTTTATTTCCTAATTCTGAAAAAGAACATAACAACATGTTAAAGTTACCTAGTGTTTTCAACCCTGTATTACACCCTGATTTAATTTTATTTGAAAAAGCATGTGAAGTAGACCTTAGAAACTTGCATAAGAATTTGAAAATTCAAAATAAGGGTAAAAAATACAATACAACAAAGGATCAGATGGAACTATTAGACGAACTATGTAATCTACCAGTCAGAATTCTTAAACCAGACAAAGGGGGTGAACTGGTTATTTTTGAAAACAGCGATTATAGTGACAAGATGAAAATTGTCCTAAATAATCCAGCATATTCTTTATCTTCTAAGAATGAAATGAACATGAGGTACTCTAGAAATAGAGGATACTTCAGAGACTTATTTCTAGCTGGTAATATAGATTTGGAAACCTACCATTATATAGACATTACATTCCCCAAGGTCCCAGTTATTTTTGGGATCCCAAAAATTCATAAAGATTTGGAGAACCCACCAATGAGGGCCTTGGTGGATGGTAGGTTGTCCATGACCCACCCCTGTGCACGCCTGGTGGATAAGATTCTGAATAAATATCTCAAGGCCATACCCCATATTTGTAAAGACTCTTGGTCTTTCCTTCTAGACATAAATAACATCCCCTTCGATGAGGCTTATAACTTCCTTACCATTGATGTGGTCGACCTATACACCTCGATCCCACACAATGAGGCCATCGAATGGGTTAGTATTATGTTAAATGATTTGGGAGCACCACAGGTAGAAATTGACACTGTGGCTGAACTGTTGGATATCATTCTTTCTTCTAACTTCTTCCTTTTTGAGCAACAGTACTATTTGCAAACACAGGGCATTGCAATGGGGTCTCCCTGTGGCTCTAGTGTGGCAAACATATTCGTTGCTTCTTGGGAAAAACAATTTCTAATGCATAACACAGTATTTCAACATCAAATTTCTTATTATACTAGGTACTTAGATGACATTTTCATCTTATTTAAAGGTAACAATGATGAGGCTGATACACTGGTCAACTATTTGAACAACACTACCGACTTTTTTAGATTTACTCATCATTTTTCAATGGTAGAAATCGATTACTTAGACGTCAAGCTCGTGAAGGATCTGCATAAGGCTGGCTTTCTTTCTACTATCTTTAGAAAGCCGACCTTCTGTAATTCATTCCTCCACTTCTCGAGCCAACATCCCTTTAAACAAAAAAGGTCCGTAGTAAAAGGGCAATTGATTAGAGCCTCAAAAATGTGTAATACGGAAGAAAGTTTTGATAAAGAATGCAATACACTTAGTAGAATGTTCTCCAGTAGAGATTACCCTGAAGACCTAATTTTAGAAGTTATTGGTGAAGTCAAACATAAAAGACAATTAGGTTTATATGCACCCTTATTAACAATTAGCCATTCTAACTCTGAGACTTGTTCAATTACAGTTTCTATTGAGTTAACACCAACTCTTACTAACTCAGTAACACAAGATAACACTAACAATGGGTCTTCAGAACAAGTACATCTCAATTATGGAAGTAGTTTTATAACTACATTCAACCTGGATTCATCTACTATAAGATCTATAATTCACAAAAACTGGTATTTTATCACCAGTAATCCACAACTTCATGGTAAATTTGACCTTGTACCTCCCATTGTATACAAGCGAGGTAATAACCTTAAAAATATATTAGAAAGAAACAAAAAGATGGATTTTTTCTCAAAACAAAAAGGCACGTTCTCATGTGGCCATTGTAACTGGTGTAAATTACTAAAAACAGGTTCAACATTTCAAATTAAAGGAAAAAAGTATGACATTTATCGTAAAATAGACTGCAATACTAGATCGGTAGTCTATCTGGCCTTGTGTGACTGTTGTTCAGCTTACTATGTCAGCAAAACAGACCAAAGGTTTAAGGACAGAATTTACCAACATTCCTATGCTATAAGGAAAAAGAAGGAAGACAATGCTTTAGCAAAACATATTATAAACCAGAGAGGCCATAGCTTTCATTTTGTAGCTATTGACCACATTCCACATAACATCCGGGGAGGGCCCCAAGCTTTATTCCTTGAAATTAAGGAATTAGAATGGCAAATTAAATTAGATGCCTTCAGTAGCCCGGGCCTTAATGAACATTGTAACATCTCTTGCATCCTTAAACTTAAAAGTTACATGAGATAACTAACACTTTTTCTTCCTTAAAAATAAGTGCCATATGAGACAATTAATATATCTCCTTTTATTTATTTACACAATTTAACTTTGGTATACATCTAAATACAACAGTAACATACGGCCTTTTGGTCCACATAAGACAAGTGGGGTTATTATTAATATAGATAATATCTGGCTCACAGGAACTTCAAGGACCTGTGGAGTTTCTTACCCCACATTCACCACACATATGCCTCTTACTTTGCCATTTAAACAATTAATTTTTTTGGCTACATTTTCAGTGGTCTCATTTTTGTCCCTTTTCTATTTTAGTACTACCCTTTGTAGTCATGGATTCACTTTTAGTTTGACTATAGCACATGTTGTTTCCTAAATAGAAACTACACTGATGGCTTAAGTTTAGCCTCTTTTTAGAGTCAATTCTCCTTGGTTCTGGGATGGATAACTCTTCAGTAATTCTATTTATTTATTTACATGCTTGGCCATTTTACTTAATAGTACAGATGGCACTACTTTTACTTTATCTAACATAGCCCCCCCCCCCTTTTTTTAGAGGGGAATACAGGAAGGGAACCTATCCAGTCTAGTCTTATAGAATCTTTTAGGGGGTTATTATTATATTCTAGCATAGGAATTTAAGTGGTTTATTTACTTCCCTAGCATTGCAAGTACGTCAGGGCTAACTTAGAGGGCAAAAAGTTAGGACAGTTAAAGTGGCGTTTTAACATTTAGCTAACGGAAGTATTCAAATAACACTTGTCATGTAACCTGGTTATACGCTGCAATTTCAGTTTCTAGTTGTGTGTCCTGGTGCCTTTATGCTTTCATACTATTATATTATTATATTTTTATACTTTTGTTGTTACCTTTGTATATGACTTTTGTATCTTATATACTTGAATTTTATAATTATGTCTAAATGAAATGTGCAAGTCCACGTTTTAAATGGTGATGTCATGTAGTACTAAACTTTTTAAATGGACTTTGGCGCCAATGAGTTTGTATTTCTGATGAAGCTACTGTCTGAGCAGTAGCGAAAAAGCTTTTTTGGTGTTTTAAAATAAAAATTGCGTTAAAGCTCTACTTGTGTGCTCCTCTGGACCTGGTGCTCTGTGGCTGTGGTATCGTTAGATATAATATATACATAAAATATAATTTATATATATATATATATATATATATATATATATATATATATATATATATATATATATAGGTTACCATCAGATTGTCAAACATGCAAAATGTCGACAGTCATATGGTCGAGACCATATGATCGACATTTTGAATGTTCGACAATACGGAACCGGCATCTCACCATTCAAAACAAAAAACAGAACAACACTAAACCTACCTAACACAGTGCTAAATTAGCCCTTACAAGATATTTCAGAATACATCCAACTTAATTATTCATTTGCCAGGCACTTATCCAATTTATAAAATTCTGTTGGAAATCTATCCGACTCATTAGTTTTACAAGGTTTTAAAGGTGGCTTTGTGATTTTTAATTACTCGAGCTATGCCCCCCACACCTCCCCATAACTTAAATATACCAACTCTGTGATCACACTACAGTGCAGGAATGGAAACCTTTCCATTCCGCACTGTAATGAGATGCCGTTTCCGCATTGTCGAACATGCAAAATGTCGATCATATGGTCTCAACCATATGATTGCCGACATTTTGCATGTTCGACAATCTGATGGTAACCCATATACATATATATATATATATATATATATATATATATATATATATATATATATATATATTCACTTTATAATATTGAAATACTAAAATATCAAATTTCAGCATATCGAGACTATAAAGCTGAAAAATCAAAAACTCAAAACTTTAAAACCATGAAATTCCAAACCTTGAACAGTACATAAACAAAATACTACACCACACAAAAACAAATACACCTACCTGCCGACACTACAAAAAAACAGACCAACACACACAAACCCAACAAAACTAAGACACACACAAACTTACTAAAAGCAGGGGGCAAGCCCTCCTGCACCCCCCCACATCCCCCTACTTATATATACTAACTCCGAGGTCTCACTAAACACACAAATACATAAAACTAACCACTACACACACTCACACACACTAAAATCCCTACCCAATACCCTTACAAAAACTCCACTTACCTCAAATCCTAGCTACATCCACAAACTGCACCACACATCATGTGCGTGAACACATAACATCAAATGCAACATTTCCACATTCGCTATTATGCAGTTTTGTATAACTGCACTTTTGACTATATAGTCTCGAAATACTGAAATTCAACATTTTAGTATTTCGAGATCATCAAGTGAAACTATATATATATATATATATATATATATATATATATATATATATATATATATATATATAGATATATATATATATGTAAAAATGTGATAAATAAATAGACAACTTAATTCTTAAATTATACCCTAATGAAATATTTTAATTTAATCCAGGTGGGTAACTTCCTTTTTATTTTAACTGCCAAAACAACTCTCAGGCCTGTTGATGTTCACTCCATGTACTGCCCATGGGTATTTTTATAACTTTGTCTGGCACAAAAAT
Organism: Protopterus annectens; assembly: GCF_019279795.1. Taxonomy (NCBI): domain Eukaryota; kingdom Metazoa; phylum Chordata; order Ceratodontiformes; family Protopteridae; genus Protopterus; species Protopterus annectens. The sequence goes on from NC_056725.1 coordinate 340,273,072, forward strand.
CCTAAACTAATTTTTCATATGAATCTTTATATGTTTATACAATACGTGAAATAATATCCTTTGATCCAGTTATATTCCTGAATCATGGAAAGAATCCATAGTTAATCCTATTGATAAAAATAGTGATAGGCATTTGGTTTGGATATATAGACCTGTCCATTTAATACCCATAATTAGCAAGTGATTTAAAAGATCATTAGTGAAATCATTCTTAATGACAACAATATTGCCTTATTTAGCACCTACAACATGTTTTCTAAAGTGTTGATCAATGCTCACTAACCTGTCTGTTTCTTATGAGCGTATTATCATATCCATGGACATTGGTTTATGCACAGGTGTCTACCATGGTTTCATATTATCAATAGTATCTTGCAAATTTTAATGTTAATTCATATTTGATTAGATGGATCAGTTGATGGTTAAGGGGAAGGAGACAATTGTTTCTTATACAAGGTAAAAAGTCAAAACCATCTCTTCTTAGATCAGGATCTCCCCAGAAATCCTTGCTTGGACCGTTGTTGTTCAATATTGTTTTTGCTTCTGTTCCCACTAATGAACATTGCAGAATTGTTAAATATGCTTCTAACTGTAAAATTGGATAGCTTGCAAATAATGAAAATGGTTTCCTCAAGATTAGTAAATATCTGTCAGGTATTAGTAGGTCAGCTGACTCAAATAGCCTGTATTTTAGTGAGAAAATGTTGTGTGATGCATTTTGGCAATCCGTCTAGAAGGAAACCAATGAAATTATCTTTATTTGCTTTACTAGAGAGATCAATAATTGCAAAGACATTGGAATTATGTTGGACTCTTATGTTTTCCCTGAAACTCAATCAATCTGGAAAAATGCTTTACAACAGACGAGTCTGATTTTTTTAAAAACTTCACTAGGGAAACTTCTTGATTTATAACACTATATCAAGCTTATGTCAGGCCAATACTGGAGTGCAGTTTTGGATTTTTTACACTTAATAATGGGCAGTTAAACTATCTTGAAGGTGTACAAAGAAAATTTCCCAAACAACTACCTGCTAATAAGGATGTGTGTTATAAAAGTAGGTGTGGTTAGGTTTGTTTTCTTTTCGTCATAGGTACCTCAGCAGGAGATTTTATTTGCTTACAAAGTGTTAGAGATCCATTTCTTCAGTCGGTTCCTTGTCTTGAAGTGTATAACAGCTCAAAGACATATAAACACAATAATTTAAAATTCAGTTCAGAACTTTGTCATAAAATGTTAGACCATGCTATACAAGTCACAAAATAGCACACTTGTGGAATACATGACCAGAAACACTTAGATGTGCTAACAGTTTGGACAATGTAAAGATACTTTTAGATATATGGGTATTTAATCTACTAATAACTGAGACTGGGCCTAGAAGGACATTAAGCCAGAACCCTTCCTTCCAACTTATGAACTTATGAATCTAGCATTGCTCATAATGCTTCCACTTCTACTTATGACAGTATACAGGGTTTTAATGATCATCTATACCTATCTACTTCTTGTTACTACTTGGGTTCTGGTGAGTACATTCTGAAAACAGCCTATACTTTCTTCAATATTCTTTATAACATTTTGTCTATTTTTCTTTATTCTTCCCTCCACAGCAATGATTTCAGTTTGCATGTTTGCCTTAATTATCCCCCCCCCCCCAGAAAAAAAAAAGAAAAACAAGACCCAGTCACTCCCTCTCTATTTCATTTTTGAAAACTACTTTGGCTATAATGTTCTGTGGCACAGTTGTCCTTTACATCCTCCCCCACAATATGTGACCCACTTCCATTTACCCTACTTGAACCTTTTTAGTGCCATTCATTCATTATAGCTACTAACTGAAGCATGATTAGAGACAACCTTTTCCCATATCTTAACATTAGCATTTTTTGAAACATCTTCTTGAATTGGAATGTAGTTCAGCCTGCTAGTTTGCTTGGCTGAATTCCTTGAAACTGTGTCTTGCCTTGAGTCCTTCTATGTATCACTCCATAAACCACTCCAGGTACCTCCTTCCATAGGCATTTACATAAACTGCTCTTTATTTTGACTCTTTTTTTTCCCCCCAAACTTTCAAGCATTTTCAGCATTTTCAATTGGTCTGAAATCAGTTGCAGTCTGCAATAATCATGGTATGCCCTGATACAGTTACATTGCCCATTGCCTGAAAAATAAAAAAATGTAAAAAATTTGGGATCACCATGGTTGGCTGTGTATAACCTGCACATAAACCCCAGCTGGGCTTGAAGCCTTTCTTTTTGTATTGTCCACTGGCCTTTCCTATTGGTAGTTTTCTTTATTATTTCTTTAATGATTTCCTAAACATGCAAGTTATGCATCTCTTCCCTTCCCCAGGCTTACGGTCAGTAAGTCACTACTTACAAATTCCAGTATTTCAACTCTGTAATTTTCTCCATGCTTAGTCGCCTAGATATAAGCAACCTAAAATTCATCTCTTAAAAGTGTCTGAAAAACTTAGTTTAAAGCTAGTATGGTGACTGTGTCCTGATGAGCTCCATGTTAAAAGCATGACATACTGTGCATCTCCAGCCATGTGAGTGTACTCCTGCTGTACTCCTGTACATATTTCCTTGAGTCAGATTCCTGAGCTGATGCCCAACTAAATGTCTTAGCATACCCATAAGGAATGCCTGTGCTTGACACTATCCTAAACAGCAGACCTCTCAAGTGTACCTGTTTTGGTGGTATATACTTATTTTCAGCCATGATTTACTCTTTTATGCAATTTACCTATTTTTGGAGGTTCACTCCTATTGGCTTGATTTGCAACTCCAAATTATTTTCTGAATACTCCAAGACACACATACACACACACACACACACACACACACACACACACACACACACACACACACAATTTTGAGGCTGTTTAGTATACAGTATATGGGGAACCTGACTCATTGTTCAAATAGTGGCACCAATAACTTAAAGAAAAAATAACTCACATATTGCACCTCCCTCTTTCAAAAAAATTACTGTGTGAGATATATTTTTGCAATGTAATTTATTAAAGTCAATAGATTTTACATTGTGATTTTTGATAATATGCTCATCTTTTAGCCACTCTCAGTTTTTTAAACTTATATTTCTGAGTAGTATCCGATAATCCTACTAGAAGTGGGAGGAGCTATGTGATATTGGTGAATCAAATTAAAGGATAATTAGGGGTCCAGAGTTTTGTCTAGCTGTACCTACTTTTCAAGATCCTTTGTACCTGTTTTAATGTCTGAAAGTTGAGAGGTATCTGAAGCAATGATACTGAAATAAAAAGAAACAGCCAAACTGAATTACCTCTGTTGAGGTTTGTTTGCTTATTTGTTTTTCCATATATCTATCTTTCTTTCTCTGTCTGTCTATCTACCTATAACATTTGCTTATTTATTTATTTAATATTTATTAACCAGGCAGGTGTACTGCTATCTGTGACCTTTGGCACATGACAGTAATAAATGCAATGTATTTATTATGACAGCAATAGAAACAAATATCCACAAGATAAAAAGTGTAGTGACTAAAAATTGCCAACAAAACAAAATAATACCAAAACTGAGTTGCTAAGCCCACAAGACAGAACACTGCTCCATTTAAAAGTCAAACCAACACTTTATTTGAAAAATGTTAAGCACTTTCATCTATCAGAATGCTTTGACTTCATCAGAATCTGCATTTTTTATCATAACAGAAAAGTTTCTATTCATACAAGTGAAAAAGGTGAGACTGTCAGCTATCTGTAGAATTAATAGCTTTCTTGTGAAGATGATTTACTGAATGGCCTCCTTCAGGCAAGGCCAGGGTATGGGCTAAAACTATAGTTTTAAACCTTTGATTATGCAAGCCCCCATACCATGCCAGTTTAAAGAGAGAGGGTAATATTCCGTATATTACTTTGTTAAAATGAAGGTATAGATAACCACAAAACAAACCTCCTGAGCAATTCGTCATTCATCAGACATCCTTGTCTTATACCATACTTCATTCATTTTTCTTTAGTCAGCAACCCATTCACTGACACTCTGACTTTATTATTTTGATATGCTGACATACACACTCTCTTAATTCTATTACTTACTCCATATTTCTCTGTAACGTCCCACAAAGCATGTCTTCCTGCTGTATTAAATGATTTGCAAATATCAGCTGCCATCCTCTCTTTTACTTGTAATGTCATCCACATTTTTTTCTTGACATCCCTTCCTTTTTATACCGCATATGCTTTCTTCCATAATGTCTTCCATCCTACCTTCCATTTTCCTCTGCATTATTCTCATAAAAAATATAATCTGTGTTATTTAGTGTGATTGGGTCTCCAATGTTTTATTTCATTCTTCTGATCTATTTTACATATAAATTTAATAAATTTTCATATCCTACTAAATAATTCTTCATAAAAAAATATTCAACTATTCATTCAGTACATTTACAAAATACTGTATTTGCCAATCCATTAATTATTTGTGTATTCCATACCCTACACCATCTGGGCCTGATACTGAATCAGGATTTACTTTCCTAAGTGCTTCATCAATTTGCTAATAGTAATTTCTTTTTTAAATTCTTCCTTGACTTATTCTGCATTTTTTACTCTCTTATTGTCCTTCTTTTTACACTTATGCATATGTTCTACATGCTGTACTAAAATACTCATAATTTGACCTTGCATTATTTTTACCTCTCCTTTTACATTTTTCATTTCCCTCATTATGCTAATATCCTCCTTTATTATTTTACTCAAATATGCAGACACCCCCCCTTCTCCTCTATAAATAATATATCTGCCTAAACAGAAATGCCATATTTTTTCTCAGTTTCTTTTATGTATTTATTTTTCCATATAATATTCACTTTTATTACTTACTAGCTTCCGCGGTGGTGGTGCTGCGGTAGCGTTATCGCCTCACAGTAAGACGCTGTCCAGTTCGATTCTCAGCTAGAGCGTCTTCTGTGTGGAGACTTGCGTGAATGGGCGTACCTTCATTGAAGGTTGTGCGTCAGGGCTGGCAACTCGGCATGTAAAAATCTACTGCCAATCATTAGCGGACCGGAGTTCTGCTGTGGCGACCCCTAACCAGGAAAAGCCGAAAGACACAACATTACTTACTACCTTCTCTGATACATTTCTATACATTTTTCCATATTTCACTTTCTCTTTATTTCTTACATCATCTTGTCATTGAATCACTTTTCATACTTCTTTTTAAATTCAATCCATCATTTAAACCAGTTTTTATAGAAGTCCTTCATGGTTATATGATCCTTCCATAACTGCAATACTTCACACTCTCCAATTTCAGCCCTTAATTTCTCAGGTATTCTTTTTATTCCCTTTCTTGTTTTAATATACTCCATTTCCTCTATCACCTCCATCTATGTTACTAAATGATCTGAAACAACTGTCACAAATTTATCACCAGCTGCTACTCCCAAGCCTTTTGATAATAGAAAATAATCACTTTTGTGTACAAGTAACCCCTTCTATAAGTCCATTGACTTTTATTCCATGCAGATAATTTACCATATTTTATCACTTCCTGTATTTTTTGCATCATTCCCTTTATTTTAACATTTTCTTTTAAATCACAATTAATGTGCCTTGCAATTATAATTTTCATGTTAACCACCATATAGTCTACTATTTGATGAAGCATATTCTCACTTTCCTTGTTAGTTATATGCATCCATCCATCCACAACCCCTTTATACCATTTTGTATATGTGGTCATAATTCTATAAATATGTTCTCTCCACCTTACATCCACAACAGTTAACCTTCTCATCCTTACCAATGTTACATATAGCATTTTGCACTGGTTTTTAAACAACTCAGCAACTCCAGAATAATTTTCACTTCCTAACTTTCATATTATATTTGCAACCCACAATCTTTTTTTTTGTTTGCAGTTTTTCTTCACTTGTCAGGAATCTTACATCCACTAACAGAATAATGTCCACATCACACTTCACACACCATTCCAGTATCCCTATCATTCTTACCAGGTTAATAATACTGTTCACTTTTACTGTAAACACTCTAAAATTATTGATTTTCATTGTTTTTAAATTTAGGGGAAACATTTAAAACTTTTCTTCACTTACTTTTACTCTTTCCCCAATTGAATATTTACCTGGGTTTATGTGCAAATAATCCTTGATCCTCTGAATCAGTTTTTTCACTGGCTAGAACTTCAAAAAAATATATTAGTATCAATCCTTTCTCTTGACTTCTATTCCTACATGTACTCTTTCTCCTCATGTTTTCCCTCTATATTTTTTCTTCTTCTACAGTTTCTTCTTCACCTAGTTCACCCTCTTCACCAGCATCTGGTTGCTTTTCCTCATATACATTTTCTTGCTTCTTTTTCATTATTTACCATTTCTTCTTGACAGTTCACTCAAAAGTGTACCCTTTTTTTACACAACCTATATTTAGGCACATACTGTGTTACATTGTACCTTGTCACAATCATTAATTGAATGAGAAAAGTCCTCACAGAAGAAATATGATTTAGGCTAGCCAGCATATATTAATGTCCTTCTATGACCAGCCACAAAAATAACACCTGGCAAGTGTTTAGCCATATTTTTTTTTTCAAATTTCAAATCAGCTTCCAACCTCCAACCTCCATGCAATAGTTTTTCTCACACATATCTTGCATGCATGTTTTAACATCTTTTTCTTCCATTTAGTCAGTTCTAAACTTCAAAGTAATATTTTTTAACATTTAAGTTACTATTAGAAAAGAACTGTTCCATTTATAAATGTCTTTTATTTTGTTACACAGTTCCAGAAATTTCATCAGTCCATTAGTTTCAAATGTTATGTCACAAAAATGCTCTGTCCCAATATGTATAAAGGACTGAATTTCTTGAACATAAAAAAACAGAACAGTTACCAAATTCTTCCTTACGTAATATTTGTCTATTAGTGTCATTGTTGCCCTTATTCTCAAAGTGGTATACTCTTCTGTTTTAAAAATAGTTGTACTTACAGTTTGTTGCTGCTCTCCTTTTTGCCTGCTGTCACTTTATTTATTTATTTATTTATTTTACATTTGTTGACCAGGATAGTCTGACTGGATACATGTCCATTTTCAGCGGAGGCCCGGGGAGAAAAGCTCCAAGGTACAGACAGAAGAAACATTACATAATACATGATAAACACAGTTTACAAACTCTGTTCAGATAAGCAAGTTATACAATCTCTCAAAATTAAGATTTCATAAGGTAAAGACCTAAAAATATGACACAGCAGAGTTGCAAATGAATAATATAAGCACACAATCATAGGGAGAGAGCTAGTCAGGCTAGGTGCAAGGACATAGCCAGTGTGATTTAAAATACTGCAATACCACAAAAAATTGAAGCACAAAAGTAGAACCACCAGCTAGTAATCCACAGGAAATTTATTATAAAAACACATTCTGACGTCTCGGCTCCACAAGCCTTCAAGGAGTATCATTTCCTGTGGATTACTAGCTGGTGATTTAAAATCCTTTTTGTGACTTTTCTTGAATTGACTTATGGTGGGTTCTATAGTAATGTCAGTAGGAAGTGAGTTCCAAGTTTTACCAACAAAGTTGGCAAAGAGAGAGTCACCGATTGAATTGTTGGTTTAGACAGTTTAAACTAGGAGTCTATTAAAAGAGCGGAGAGATCTGAGGTTACTCTAAAGGTTAATAATATTTTTAAGTGCTGGTACATTTCCAGGTTGGTTAAGGACTTTATATACCACTATAAGCTAGTTGTACTGAATTAGGCTGGGGAGTTCTAGCCACCCATGATGAGTTAGGTTATTACAGTGGTATGTACTGTAGGGCATGCTTGTGGCAAATCTAGCAATGTGATTATAGCAGCTAGAAACTTTATTATGATCAGTTTTGCTTAAGTTGGTAAATAAAGGGGAAGCATAAAGAAGAGTCGAAAGTAGATGAGAGCATGCGATGGCAGTTCTAGCAGGTGGGGTTAGGAAAGGTTTAATCTTATATAATGAGCCAAGTTTTTTATTGATGGTTTTGATAGTTTGATTGATGTGCATATCAAATTTAAGGTTGTTGTCTACGATAACTCCTAGAAGTTTTGTATAGGTGTCTGGGGATATTATGGTGCCATTATTAGATTTTATGGAAAAGGATAATGCAGAGGACCTATGAGTAGGGGAGAAAAGTAGCAGCTTAGTTTTGTTTGGGTTTAAGATCAGACAATGTTCATAAAACCAATTTTCAACTATGTTGAAAGTATTCTGGGATAATGTCCGCAGATCTGACTGGGAGGTAGCAGAACAAATCAAAGTGGCGTCATCCACATATTGAATGCAGTTTGCATCTGGGATGATGGTATAGAGGTCATTAATAAAAATGGAAGACAGAAGAGGTCCTAGTATAGAACCCTGGGGGACTCCCAGGGTGATAGGTAGGAGGTTGAATAGTTTGTTCTGCCATAGGACACCCTGTTGTCTACCACTCAGGTAAGACTGGAACCATTGGAGGGCTTGACTATCTAAGCAAATTGATTTCAGAGTGTGGATAAGTAGTTGGCCGTCAACCATATCAAAAGCCTTGGACAGATCTAAAAAGAGGGCTGAGGATAATTTGTTATTGTTTCGGTTATGGTTTATGGCATTAGAGAAAGATAGGAGGGCTGAGGTGGTACTATGATAAGAACTGAAGCCATGCTGAGAGTTAGTCAAGAGATTGTTCTGAATCAGATATTGTAGCAGTTGTCTATTGATGCACTTTTCCATAATTTTAGCCAGTGGTGACAATATAGCTGAAATTTGACAGTTCAGTGGACCTGCCACCTTTATGGAGCAGTATAACATTGGATATTTTCCAGATGGAGGGGATTGTAGCTTCTGCTATGGTTCGGTTAATTAGAATGCAGATGGGGTATGGTATGGCATCTGCAGCTTTTTGCAGATGCTCATAAGGGAGAAGATCAGCAGATATGCTAGTACGTTTTAATTTTTTGATTAGGGTTCATATAAATGATGAGGAAACCAGTTGAAAGCTAAAGGAGAGTTGGGTACTGGGAATAGCACATGTTTCAGTTACAGTATTATCTGCTGCTACAAAAGCAGACACCTTCTCAGATTTATATTGCTTTCCTCTTTTATTTCCTGCCAGTGTTGCATAGGTTTTAACTGCTGCATGTCCTGCTGACACATCACCTGGTTCCTTTTCAACATTACCATCCTCAGTACTTCCGAGAAAGTTATCTGACATCTCACCCCATGAAAGAGCAGAACTGTCACCTGGATCATCCTCCTCATTTAGTTTTTTAACAGAACATCATCTGCAAGCCCTCCTGACACCATTTTTATTATCTGCACCACTTCAAAAAACTTTCTTAGTTCCTTCTCCATGGTAAAAGCTAACATCTACTCATTTGCAACATCCACCACACAGGAATCTTTTTTGAATTCTGAAGTTCCATATAGAATATTTTTCTCCATATTCTCACTTTCCTCTTCCAAACTCTCCATACCTTTCACTTGTCTTCCATGCTGCTGCCCTTAGACCTTTTCTTCATTGCTGTAGAAGCCCTCTGGAGCCACCTAGCAGCTCCAAAGAGTAGTTATCTTATGTATGTGTGTATGTGTGTGTGTGTATATATATATATATATATATATATATATATATATATATATATATATATATATATATATATATATATATATATATATATATATATATATATATATATATATATATATATATTATTTATATATAATGTGTATATATATATATATATATATATATATATATATATATATATATATATATATATATATATACATATATATATATATATATATATATATATATATATATAAATGCAACATATATATATATATATATATATATATATATATATATATATAAAGAACTCTTATTTGCAACATAAATTACATATTTACAAATATTTACAAAAGTACAAATAAATAGATATATATTTACACATATTCATAATTTCTTTTACAATCATATTAAATTTTCATCCCTATTAGACTCCCACTCATTTTTCCATAACCACTATCTGGTTTTGCTTAACATTGTTGCTAAAATCCATTTACCTTTAAACATCATTTCACTTATTCTTTTATTCCATATAACCTATATGACATAAAATAATTTTGTCTATTATTTTACCATATTCTTTATTTCTGTTTTTATAATATCCATATTTAATCAAATCCATTTATCCACTTCTTTTATATCTTTGAAAAAAATCTTCTTTTCATAATTTTCCCATAACATTTTTACTTTCTGACATTTTAAAAAAGCATGTTCCATAGTTTCTTCTTCTTGACAATGTAAATATATTCCACCCCTTTTCGTTTTACATGACATATTTCTTTTTCCTGGTAATGTATGTATTACCAGTTTATACAAAGAATCTTGACATTCTACTTTCTGATTACACTATTTACTTCTTATATTTATTGCTTTCATTTTTTTTATTTGTTTGTTTTACATAGTAATGCTTCATCATTACATTCTTATATCAGAATTTTCTATATTTTCTATATCATCATTTTTTAATTTTCCACAAAAATATGTTTTCTTGGTAATGTTTTATTTATTTTTATATTCTATTTTTGTCTTTTACTCTTTTTTACCATACCTCAAATTTATCATACTTATACAATTTTACAACTAATTTCTCATGTTTTTTTTTATTTATCTATTTAACACTTTGTACAAATTTAATAAAGCAGTATGTACTACTAGGTTAATTAACCCCAAACCTTCTTCCTCTTCTAGAATCCCATAAAAATGTAAAAAAATATCTGCAATAATTCATTTTCAAATACTGCTGCTATTTTTCCATCAGTACTGAATTTATCAAATAAGCCTTTTTTTCTGAATGATAATTTATATGTTCTCCAGGAACTACAGGTCTGTTGTTTTTTCCATTGAATTCCATTTACATCTTTATTCCCAAATGTTTTACCTAACACAGAAGTTTCACTCACTGTAAAATTTATAACCTTATCTTTATTACATGACCTAAACCTTTACTTTTCTCTTTATTTAAAGCCATACCTACCATCCCTAGACACACATTTGTGCAAATTATTGCTTTTTCTATCCACATTTTATATTTTACAATTATTATAATGTCATCTGCATATGTTAACAGAACTGCAATTCTTAACTCTCCAGGTGTTATATACCCTGACTCCTTTCTTTTCATAATTTATTTCACATATTATTGCATTCATAACTAATGCAAAGAGTTTTCAACTCATTGCACATTCCTATCTTACATCACTTTTCATATGTACCTTTTGGCCTAACCAGCCATTTACAGTTATTTTTATTTTATTACTGATATAAGCCAACATACATAATTTCCTAACTTTCTCACGTAAATTATATTCTTTCATTATTACCCATAAAATGTAATGTCTAATTGTGTCAAATGCTTTATTAAGGTCATATATCGTTATTTTCACTTCTTCTTTTCTGTTTATAATATCATCCACAATGTCTCTAACTATTGTGAATAATTCTTCACAACCCTTCCCATTTACACTATATATACTATCCTACATAATATTTTCCATTTTAGTTTCAAAGTTCTTTTGTATTATTTTCATAAAGATCTTATAATCATCATTATTCAATACTTTTGGTCTACAGTTTTTTAATTGTCTTCTATCTTCCTTCTTCCATATGAATTTAAGCATTGCATTATATAATTCTTTATATATAAAACCATAATTTAACCATTCATTCAAAATCGTTATTATTTTTTTCAATCCCTTATTTTTTATACATTTCATACCCTATTCCTTCTGGTCCTGCAGCTGAATCTATACTTACTTGTCCTAATATTTTATCTAGCTCATTTAAAGAAATCTCCTTTCCAACTCTTTATTCTCTTTTCTGTTAACTTTTTCCATGTTTTTCACTACCTTCTTTTTTCTTGCACATATTGTACTACACTATTAATAATATTTTCCTGCATTCTTTTGATTTTTCCTTTTACATTTTTATTTTCCATACTACTCTGCCATCTTCCTTTATTAATCTGATTAAGTAATTCAATACCTCTTCTCTTTTTCCTTGTAAAAATATTTTTGCCTGTATAATAATTCTTGTATTTTTATTGATTTCTTTCATATAATACTTTTTTCTTTCTCAAAGTACTTTCTATCATTATATTCTGTATCTTTCAATGCATCATTATATGCTTTTTTATATTTTTCTTTCTGTAGATTTCTCACATCATAATGCCACTGAAAACAAAGCATTTTTATATTTTCCCTTAAATATCATCCACCATTCAGACCAATATTTATAAAATATTCTCATAGTAATATGATCTTTTCATAACTGCACTACTAATCTCTTTTCTTTTTTACTCCATGCTTTCTCATTTATCCTTTTTATTCCTGAACTTATTTTTATATATTCTTTGTTTTCCTTTACCTCTAGCCATATTGGAAAATAATCATAAATTCCATTTTCAACTACCTCCCTTCTCCTATAAATAAAACTTCTGGAAATATAAAATAAGCTCTTTAAGTTCTATATGTACCCCTTTTGTAAGTCCTTATTTTCTCTCCCAAAGTTTTAACTTACCAAGGATATTCACACCACCAGGCTAGTTGCCCAACATAATGCATTTGAAATTCTACAGGTGCAAGTAACACTAGGTAAGACTGCAATCCAAATTGTAGCTTGCTACAGATCCCCCACCATGCCCCAAAATTCTCACTGCACCTTTCTAAACATACTGAAAAATATTAAGATGCAACCAACTAATACTGAGTGATTTCAAATAACCTGCTATTAACTGGGAAAACTACTCATGTGCCAACACCTTTGCCCAACGGTTCTTGGAATTCATAAATTCCAATGCCCTGGATCAACTAATGCATAGTCCCTCTAGGAGCTCCACTATCCTAGACCTGGTAGTTACCAACATGTGAAATCAATGCTCCACACCTATGGTCACCCCCTTGTTGGTGAGGTCTGACCATAAAATAATCACCCTTGACATCCATATCCCTCCCCAGTAAGGAAACCTCCGTAAAAAAACTTCTCCAAAGCCAACTTCGTGCTACTCAGATCAGACGTGACGACAAACTTCATGACACCCATGCAGACGGGAACTGAAAGTTTGACTGCTGAATCCTATACTAAGGCATTGTACGAGCACATCCACTTGTGCATGAATCATGCCATCCCAAATAGAACCAAGGAGCTTTCCTCCAAAAAAAGGAAACCAATCTGGTGGTCCCTTGCCATAAACAAACTTTACAACAAAAGGAAGAAACTGTTGCAGAAAAGAGGAAAATCCCAGGATGCAAAAAACTCCCTTACCAGCCTCAGTAAGAAGTTGAAATCCCTCATAAAATCCTCCAAAACTAGTTATGAAAATAAAATTGCCAAAGACTCCAAAGACAACCACAAGGCATTCTATAGCTATGTCAAGAATCTAAATGCCAATGCTCAGATCTGCTCTGAGCTACAACAGAATGGCATTAAATATACTGATCCTAAGGATATTGCCAATATCCTGGCAGTTAGATTCAGTGCCAACTTCACCCCCCTCTCACCTCCTAAAGGGCCCATCACAGTACCAAAAGATTGCCAAATTCCAGTAATAACAGCCACACAGGTAAAAAAGCACACTGTCCAAAGCTAAGAATACAGCATCCATGGGACCAGACGACATCCTGGGCTGTGTACTACATGAACTACAAAATGAACTGGTACCTCACCTAAATGTCATATTTAATCACAGCCTTACCTCAGGCTTCATGCCCACTGAGTGGCGCACAGCTACAGTTATCCCACTCCGCAACAGGGGATCCTCCTTGGATCCTAGGAACTACTGCCCCATCAGTCTGACGAGCCTGATCTGCAAGGCCATGGAACATATTGTCATGGAACTTATAAACAAAGACATTGGCAACCTTCAAACACTGGACCCCACCCAGTTTGGGTTTGTGAAAGGCCGATCATGTCTCCTGAACCTGATTGACTTCTTCAAATCAGTCTCCAGAGCTGTGGACGAGGGTAAGGCAGTCCACACAGCCTATCTGGACCTTGCCAATGACTTTGACACCATCCCCCACTCTGGAATCATAGATAAACCTACTAAGCTGGGCATTAATCCTTACATCACTTGATGGGTTGCCAACTGGTTACTGACAGAACCCATACTGTAAAAGTAGTCGACTCCAAATCCAGCTCCAGACAAATGACAAGTGGAGTACCTCAGGGTTCAGTTCTGGGACCGCTCTTGTTTGGCATCTACTTCTCTGAAGTACAGGCCAGCACTAAGGGACTCTGGCTAATAAAGTTCGCAGGTGACTGCAAACTGGGAGCCATTACTGAATCCCCAAATTATGTGGATATTCTACAAAAGCGCCTTACAGAAACAGATGCTTGGAGCCAGAGCCATAGGCTCAAGCTCAATGCCAAGAAATATATAGTTATCCCCTTTGGGAAAAAAACATGTACTCGTGAATTACCATATAGGTGGCAGTACAGTAAACACCAAAAGTGTGATAAGAGACTTAGGGATACAGGTGGACAGTGGTCTCATGTTCGATAACCACATCACCATAACAGTCAGGAAATCTTTCTATGTGGCACACCACATCACTAAGGGCTTTTCATCCAGAAAAAAGGAGACCATTGTCTTACTTTACTCATCCCTCATTAGACCCATTATAGAATACAACGCCTCATTTGGTATGTATCTCTCAAGACATCTGCAACAACTGGAAAGGCCACAGAAATACCTCACTAAAAGAATCACAGGCCTAAAGCAGATGCCCTATGCTGGCCATTTAAAAAAACTCCAGCTATACTCTGTCACATATTGTCTACTCAGAGGCGATCTCTGTTTAATATACAAGGCCATGTCACACCCAGAGCTGTTGGACATGCTACAGTTAAAGAAATCCCAATCCTTCAGAACCACACACACCAGGGATCTAAACCTTGTCATCACAATGAACAAAACATGTTGGAGGGATAGGTCCCTGACCCAGAGACTCCCCAGACTCTGGAATAGACTGCCCATACATGTCAAGCAGAGCACCTCTTTGGCCCTCTTCAAAAGGAACCTTGACGATTGGATGGGAGATAGGAAATTCACCCTGGGGATCATATCAGCTAGACAGGGGTCCAGGGAAGTAAATATTCTGGGAAGAAATAGCCAGGGAATTGTTATGGCTAGGCTTGTATAAGCCCTAATGCCGACAGCCTAGCCTAGTACCAACCTATGAACCTCTGAACCTATGAACCTTATTAAATGGTGTACAACACCCTCATGGGTACCTCTGCTCACTTCTTCAGACCAAACTCCACTCATCTCCAATACTACTAAATATAACATTTGCAAAAACAAGGTAACCAGTAAAATGATACCTAATCAACACATTATTCCCATTGATTGTGACAAAGTATCTTCTCAGCCACACAAAAAAAATCCTTAAAGGAGCACCCTCCTATAAGTACAAACTGCACAACTCTACATAGTATGACTAACCTACTATTTAATGCAATATCACCATATGGCATGTAAACTATAAAAATAATATTGTAAATATAAATAAACCACAAATTAATTTCTGAGCATAATACACATGCTAAAACATAAGTTGCTGACAGTGAAACCTATACCATGAGCATCTATAAATAAACTATTGCATTTGCCTGTGAAAATTCTACAGCACTGAAGAGAATAAAGATAAATCTATGCATATGTATATATACATAACTCAAAAAACAAACTTAAAGAATAAAACTTTAAAAATTATGAATACATAATGTACATCAAAGAATAAGAACTTACTTAAAAACTACCTGCGTAAACATGTATAATTCAACCACACAGATTTATAGGGAGCAATCTGCATCACTCAACGTGTAGTAAGATTATTGTTAAATTAATAATGCATGTAAATAAACTTCTAAAATTCTATAAAAATCTACACACAATTAAAATCATAATATTCATAGTAACTTTAGTATAATACATAATAGTATAATACATAACAGCTAATGACACAATATTTAAACATGAATTGCCTGCTACCCAGTCTAAAACTGTAATAAACATACTAAACAAAGAGCAGCAAATGTGTTAATTTGCACAAATGTGGGTGAAAGGGTCACATTGCTAAGTTCCATAATACTAAAGAGAAAGCCACCATAAAAACTGAAATGTATGCTTCAAATAAAGCTATTGCAATATCTTGGATAACTGATCCATCCCTATGTCACTGTGTTGCAACCAAGCTTGTAAAATGTTAGGTACTGCTGGAAGGAAGAATGATTCAAGTTGTGCTAGATTTTGGAAACATAAGCTCCATTGTCAAGCTTTCCCTAATGTATACATATAAAATTGGTAGCAATCAAAAAGTGGAGCTAGTGAGCATTTATGATGGCAGAAAGGAGTATTCTCTTACATGTGTAGAAATTCAGGCAGTTCTAAGAAAACTGTTGCATTTTGTGGCTGTAACTCCTGAGTTAATGCATGATGTGATTTTAGAAAAAGTCCTTCCCAACTTTTAAGCACAATGGAAAATGCTGGAGGAGGGAGAATGTATAGGCATATTGTGGAAAGCTGATTACACCAATTCATTTCAAAAATGTGTGTGGAGGGTGTATGGCAGTAGCACTCACAAAAACATTTAGAATAAAAAAGAGAGAGATAAAGGATTGGCACAGAACTTACAAAAGGATCCAGGATTTGCGGTTAGATAAAATGCACCCAATCTGTTAACAAGAGCAATTCTGAAGTAAAAAAAAAAAACTTCACCAGAAGAAAGAAATCGGCTCAGACACAAGAAGCGTAAATATGCAGACTGAGGAATTAGAAAAAGAAAGGCACTTAAATGAGGCCGCTCATAATAAAATTAATACAAAAAGTGAAAGAAGCAGAAGAATTTAGTATTTGAGCTTATTTCTGCTAGTATAAAGCAGAGAGCAAATAAAGTGGACTCAAGCTGCAGGAATATGTTTAAGAAGAAAAAGTAAAATTGGAAATAAATGTTATTCTGAGAATGGAAAAAGAAGCAGTGGGTGGTATCCATTCAAATTAAACAGGGAAAAGCTGGTTAAAATAAGCGATACATGTGCTGATAGTCAAGAAAGTAAAGCAGAGTATGATTTTTATTTATAATTCCCTTTTGCTGGGAAAATTCAGAAGAAGCTGCAGTAATAGTATTTTTACAGGAAAAAGCTACACCTTCATTTTCATAGCAGGTTAATGAAGAAACTAATTTTGAGTTAGTTGATGTACAAATAAGCCATAAAAACATTAAAAGGGTACAATAGGAAAATGATACTTTAAGCAGAACAAGAAAGATCATAACTAAGGGGGTAGGTGAGGGTAGTGAATAGGATGCTTCTGTTAGTTTATACCACTATTTTGAGTTAAAACTTGACTTTGCGTACATGCAATAAATAGAGAAAATTAAGAAATTCTCCATCAGATAATGTGCCAAAATGGTATAGGACAGTAGTAATGAAGCTAACTCATATTCACATGTTCTGAGAACACCTAGTGAAGGGTAAAACCAAGGCCGTGATATTAGTCAGATTTTACTGATCAAGCATAATCAAATAAATACAGAACATTTGTGCTTTTTGTCTAGAATGTTAGAAAACTGTACATATTCCTGGATATTAAAGTCTCTTGATCCCTTGATCCCCATGACTATCATAGAAGTATCCCTGAAATGTATTGCCATGTACTACTATGTGCATCATGGGGCCATTGGTAAAATGTAACAATGAGCATCAGCACATAATAGTCATAATGGACAATGTTAAAGAATTTGCAATGCAAGTGTCATTATACAATGCTAGCATGTAGGCCATTATTAGAAAACTGATACTATTTTGCTTTACAGTAAGTATGATTATGAAGCTATTTACTGAACAAGGCATTAGTTTTATGTCAAGGGTACTGAACTAGCTGTGCCGGTACTTTCTAGTCAAAGGATCAAAGACATCAATGCATCATCTACAGATTGACAGATTAGTAAAAAGGTTTAATAAAACACAGAAATACATACTGACAAAAGTTGAGGATGCAAATGATGAAATCTGGAATAATTTGTTACAACAGTTTCTGTCTGCAGTCACTGAGGTGCTACAAATTTCAAATGGATTTATCAAATTTCAACTCTGTACAGCAGTCATCCAAAAGGGCTGCTTGACACTGATAAGCAACTTGGGAAGAAGAAAGGGCACCACTTATGATAGTAGACAATGTTAGCAGTGAAAGTGACAAAACAGGTGCTACACTAACCTTTGATGCAGAAGACTGTGGGTTCTATTCCCACACCAGGTAGATAGATTGCTGACCTTGCAGTGCAGCATAAGGCAGAGTGTTGTATTCATGAGTGTATCACCCTTTGGATGATATGTTAAACTGAGGTCCCATCTGCTTGAATTGGTGATAGCTCAGGTGGATGTAAAAGATCCCACAGCATATTTCAAAAAGAGTAGGGGGAAGTTTCCCAATGCACTGACCAAATTTCCCTAATAGTTTAAATACCACCTTTGGTCTCTCCTGAAAAGAGGCTACTTGCCTACTGACACTTATTCGGTCAACATAGGATAAATAAAATCAATAATTTACATGATATATTAAAACTGGAAATGTAGGAAAATGTTTATAATGGAATATTATAATATTATAATAATTATATTATAACATAATAATAATATTATTTAAATTATATTAACCCAGGTGATCAGGTACTAGTGCTGGTGCCTTCAACAGGAAAAATATTTCTGGCCAAGTGCCCGGGCTATTTTGCTAATGGAAGAATAAATCTATATAACTATTATGTTAATCAACTGGGAAACAGAAATATAGAACAAATGTATCACATTAATGTAATGAAGCCATTAAAACGAAAATGAGAATTCCTCAAAGACTCTACAATTGACAGACTAAGGAATTTCTACCTAAAGTACAGACAGAGTGGTCTTTGTCAAAAATACAAAAGTAGGAGGCAAGAGCATTTTTATGAAGAAATAAAGGAATACTTTTAGAGGTACTTAAGTAATTTAAACTAAAAGAATATAATATAAAGATAACCCCTGAAATAAAAGTTAGACTGAGACCTTTATAGTACCAGAGCCTCCCACTAGGTGTGATAGGGTCATAGTGACTGGTGTAGCCCAGTGGTACTAGAACATAACCCTATTAGATTCTGTGGTGAGTTTAGGAAACCAAATACCATTTCAGAGTTTCATAACTATCCCATACCCAAATGTATGAGTGGATGGCTCTATATTATATTCTCGAATGCCAACAATGCCGAATCTGACATTGTCAACACGAGAATAACGAAAGCTGAGAATCTCGAATGCGTAAATAGAAATCTCTGTAAGGGGAGATTTCCGTTTACTGCAATGTAGTGCGGTCTCGGAGTTGGTATATTTAAGTAGTGGGAGGTGTGGGGGGCACAGCCCCCTGATGTGGGGGGTGCAGGGGGCTTGCCCCCCTACTTAAACCCATTAGGGTACTTTTTTTTTCTTTTTTCTTTTTTTTTTTGGTCTTTTTGTAAGGTCGATGTTTGAAGATATCGACCATATGGTGTTCGATGTTTTCAACTGTCAATCTTATAATATAGACCCTGAGTGGACAGAGGACTAAGAAATGCCACACTGGACACAATGAAGGGATGCTGATAGATACAACATATGCCTGTGCCAATAAAAAAAACATATTTTGTAATCCACATAATCTACACTGTTACCATATGGCCTACATAAAACCCCCAGCCACCTTTCAGAAGCTAATGGACAAAAACGTTGAAGCTCCACTAAAGAGTTTACTTTTTAAACTGACCCTTCAGAGGTAAGCATGGGAGCAATGCTATCCCAAGTCATACACTGTTAGGTACCCTGTGAGGTGTATCACAAGAAATTGAGCAATGCAGTAAAGAAATTGTCTACTGAAGAGAGGGTATAGAACTAAAGTGGGCTTTCCAAGCCTTGAAATACTGTTGGATAGCCACTTCATTTTGGTAACAGATCATGCCCTTTTGCAATGGTTAAATCAGCAAACTGATGCTAATACTAAATTGTTCTGATGGGCACTATCCTTGAAATGCTTTCAGTATACAGTAACCCACATAGGCATCAGAAATGTTAATAGCTTGTCCCAGACCAACAACACATTGCTATGATTCTAAAAATCTTTGGCTTTGTACTGGGAGGGCATACTGGCCACATGTTGGCTAATGAAAATGTGTCTGACCCTTTACATCAGTACTCAGGCTATATACTTCAGTATGGAGTGCTGGAATAATCTCACAACAATTAGCTGCATTGCAACGTCTTAATTTCCTATTATTATGGTATAAAAATGGAGTAGCTTGGAGCGCTAAACTCAGGAAGTTATTTCACGTTGAAAATTACTTGAAGGAAGACCTGCATCTCAATGAAGACCTGGAAGTGGGTAGTGGGAGACCCCAGTCAGTGTTAATCTGTGGAATGTGTAATTTAAACTAAAAGAATATAATAGAGTGATAACCCCTGTAATAGAAGTTAGACTGAAGCCTTTATAGTACTGTAGCCTTGTTTTTCCTTTTATTACAAGGATAACTGTATTCTGCAGGGGCAGTGTGGACTGAACACTGTTATGAGAAGCTCACTATGGTACTGTTCGCTCTTTTTCTTCTTTTTTTGTATGAAATTGCTA
The DNA here is from genome assembly GCF_019279795.1 of Protopterus annectens. Classification (NCBI taxonomy): domain Eukaryota; kingdom Metazoa; phylum Chordata; order Ceratodontiformes; family Protopteridae; genus Protopterus; species Protopterus annectens. The sequence continues at coordinate 340,293,788 of NC_056725.1, forward strand.
AGCCAAGTGGGTTAACATTTGAATTTTGGGATTACTAAATAAGCATGTGTTTTTATATATGTCCTTCCTCAAGTGACTTTTTGAACTTATTATTTGCATTTTGAGAATGTTAGATATGGGTTATACAGCATTAATATTAATGAGCATGCTACTGTGATTTGCATGTCATTTGACAGGAAATCTTGGGAATTCACCCAAAGTATAACAGCATACCATTCAGTTAGACTGAATGACATCATATGTTTCAATGTGTAATTTAGGAGCTCTGTTGACATGATATATTGAATTTACTATTGGCTTAGCAATCTTCTTCCTGGTGGAAGTTAAATTGTTCTTTATTGCATTTGCACTATAGGACGAATTTTATTCTTAAAAGTAGCCCAACCATCAGGCTTGCAGGTCCTATGGCTAGGTGAACCTTACTATTATAGCCTCTCAACATTAGAAAACTTGTTTCTGTGGTACCTTTTTGAAAGGTTACTATACACGCACATTATCACACATGAACCTTTCCACCATTTAACTTACTTTATCTTCTTTAATGTATTCTACTCTAAATTTATATTTGTCCTTGTTTAATGTCAGTTCACTATCTTGATATTCCATGACCTGACCTGGCTTAATACTTCATCATGTTCTTTTTTCATTTTTCCATAAGTTTATTGTCATCAGTCTAAATTTTCCTGTTGATAATCCCTTATATTACTTGGTACATTACATTTAGAAATATTTCAGCAACAGAGCATACAATGAACATAACTCTATTATACCTTCTTAGAGATACTTGTATTGTGACTTTTTTTATACTTTGTATTTCTGGGTTCAAGATGATCATATTCAGATATACATTCTAGTTTATTAAATACTATAGCATTCCTTAATTACATGGTGATGTCATCTACTACAGGCGTTGTATATTTTTGTTTGTGAATCACATGCCTATGAATCTACAAACTGCACCTAGTTGGTTTGGTTTTTAATAGAGTTACTCTAGGTAATCATGGAAAAGGACATACAAAAATGTCAATAATATGCATTTCCTTCAAAACTGTTAATTGTTTTCTACCTTATTATGTGGTTGTGTCACTGGTTTTATAAACTGATCTACATGCAATTTTAACTGGAAGTTTTCTAGTTTTGCTAAACTCTACAGCATATCATTGTAGTATTCCAGCAAGTTATTTATTTTCTCATGTTGATTTTCATATCTCCTTGTTTAATATTTGAATTTTACCCAGTGGTTTTGTTTTAGAATAACTCATTAATGATGAACCAGATACTTTTATTCCAAGAAACTGTGTTATGCTACTAGTATTATGTGTTTTAGTCTCTGCTATGAAGTGTCACAAAACTGGTACAAGAATACCTGAGTATAAGAACTTGTTTTTCACAGCAACAGTTATAGACATGACTTTGGTTAAAAAATGGCTATAAATGGGCTTAATCACTATATTGAAGGATGTACTTGAATCTAAAAGTATATGTCTCTTGCTTCTACTATGAGTAGACGAATTTCAGCTTGCTGATAATCAAACTCCCCAAACTGAATTCCCTGGAACCAATGATCAAAGAAACACCTTTTTTACATGTTTTTGCAAAGGCAAGCAACACAGCACCCCCTGATGTTAGGTGCAAGCCCACCACACCCCCAAACTCATATATAACAACTCCATGGTTGCACCAACTAAAAGAAGGGGCAAATTAACTCCAAAAAGGAAACCACTGCCAGCAAAACTTGTGATTGTGATTTCCTACAGAAGACCTCAAACTTTGGGCAAATAATGTTCAAGACTTTAATCTTTATCCACCTGTAGGTTACCTATGCCACTTAGTTCATGGACCAAACTTTTATTTATGACTTACCTACTGTATCATTTCTAGCTCAGGTATTGTGTCCAGGTGTTACTGTTTTCTATTGTAACATATTTACAATATTCATGCACTGACTCTTCATCTGTGGAATAAACAATCTGTCTGTCTGCCTGTTAAATTTCCTTTTTTACCTTTGTGGCATGATGTACTTTGTCTGTAGCAGGATATTTCTTAAATTTTCATGTGGCTCTATACACTCTAGCAAAACAATTTATCTTTTAACACTATATTTGACATGTGTTCCCCTTTGCTAACCACATGGTATTGTGAAGGTATAGTCTCTACTATACTCACATAATGATTTGTTTGTTTGTTTGTTTGTTTGTCTGTCTGTTTGTTTGTTATCCAGTTGCTTCATATAATGTATTATTACTTTGCTGTATCTTGCTACTACCTATATGATCTATCTGGTTGTTACACAGTCTCACTATATATCTTATTTTAGTTTGTTGAATTGTAGTTTTGTGTATCTCCTAATTTTTTTAAAGTATTCTTTATGTTTATTGCACAAACAGGCTTTGTCATGGCCACTTCCATATTTTTTTACTTGATATGTGACACTTCTAATGACCTTGCAAAAACTAAACAAGCTATCTTGTGTTAACTATTGTGCTGACAAAGCTTCTCTTTGAGATATCTAAGGCTTAATTTATTGGTTAACATCAGCATTTATAATTTCTCTTAAGAGTTTTTAACATTGTGCAAAACTGGTCAAAATATTGAGTAATGTCTTAGCTAAAAGATTCTCTTGAAAAAGGCATATGTTTTATTTAGGGAGCTGCTTTCATTTCTCAGTTGTTCTGTATTTTTTAAATTTGAATATGTCTGATTGTGTAATTCTTATTGGTTAAAAATATTTCAGCATTTTAAAACTTAAAAACACTTTCTGCTGCATGGAGAGTAAGGAGCTACAATACAGTAGTAAGATAAGATTTAGTTCCTTCATTCTTTAATCACTTTAAAACCAGAAGTTATACAAAATAAAACAAACCAGTTTAAAAAACATTGGACTTAATGATGACACAATGGGTGCCCAATGACACAGCAGAATTTTACTTCTCAACCAATCAGAAAGTGGTGTTTAAACCACAAAAGTATTAACACATAGTGTAAACATAAAACATTTTGAATAAATGTATTTAGCAAGACAACTCAATGAATTCATTGATTTCAAGTTTTTGTGCTAAAAGAAAACACAATATTAATGTTATCATTGAGCCCTGAATATTTGTCCACATTTAGTCTGATTTGCCATAAGGACTCACAGCATTCAAGCCACACCTTATAATCTCCTGTAAATTCAGATGTACTGACAGCATCTTCTTCTTTCGGCTTTTTCCTGGTTAGGGGTCGCCACAGCGGATCACCTGTCTGCTCATGATTGGCACTGGAGTTTTACAGTGTCGAGTTGCCAGCCCGGCACCCAACCTTCCACAGAAGGCACACATGCATGCACACACACCTAGGGCCAATTTAGAGTGTCCAATCCACCTACAGCATGTCTTTGGGATGTGGGAGGAAACCGAAGCACCCGGAGGAAACCCACACAACCACAGGGAGGACATGCAGACTCTGCACAGAACACCCCAGCCGAGGATCGAACCCAAGAACCTCTTGCTGTGGGGCGGCAATGCTAACCGCTGCACCACCGTGGCCGCCCATGTACTGACAGCATCTAAAAAAGCTATTTTTTTTTGAATGAAAAACAGTTGGTTGCATGTTTACCTAATACATTGTTCATGTCTTTCTGCTTAATTGCAAAATTATATCCATACATTCTATGGTTCAGCTTCCTTATGGTTTTCCCTATATAGAAGTATGAACATGGTTCACACATTGCACGGTGCACTACTCCTTCAGTTTGACAGTCATATCTGTCCGTTGCACTAATTGGAATATCTTGTGCATTAATGTGAATGTTTGAGGCATTGTTGATGAATCAGTACTGTTTACATCTGCTGTACTTGAACGTGCCTAGAATGCAGTCTTTCCGAATTCTTGAATCTTTTATATCTTATAATGTTATTCCGAGATTAAGAATCTTAAATTGAAGTTTTTCCCACCAGTTGTTTACAACCTGAGTATTATTCATCCAATAATTCAATATTTCCATGAAATATTTATTCATTATGTCACTGATCCTCTCTTCTTCTGCAGCTAGCTGTTTCTCATTGTCTTGGAGTTGTAGAATTGCATTTTTAAAAATCTGTCATGCCACTGAAATGCTAGTAATTTCCAGGTTTTATTTATATTCAGTAATAACATTTAGTTGTAGATTGTTGCTTTAATTTTACCCTATTTCAAAGTAACAAAGTGATTATATTCATTTAGTTAGTCCATTATTGTTTAATCCCACACTTTATATATTTGCAAATATCACTGAAATTAAACCAACTATTCAGGATACTCCTTCTGTTCATTCTGTTTTTACTTGTAAAACACTGTAATGAGAATTTAATTAACAGATAACCTGAAAGGAAGACTGGTTTTAAATGAATATAATGTTGCAATAATGTCCATCCTGTTGTTTAATTTAGCAACATAGGATATGTGAGCACGTTCATTTTGGTTAGGAAAATAAATTCTCCAACCAAGTGTTCATGTTTTAGATAGAAATTCAACAATTCCCAGTGCTTTTCAAAAAAGAATATTTTGGGGTATAAATACTATTTAGTCTTTGGTCCAACTAGCATTTAAATCTCCTCCTACCACAAAATAATTGTTTTTAATTTCTACATATCATTGGATATACAGCTTAAAAATATTTAATAATCTCAAAAGGGGGTCACAGACTGAACCCATAGTCAAATTATAATAATTAAAATATAAATTCAACAAGACTCATTCTTCAAGTCCATGATATTACTCCTTTAGCTCAAAAACACAAGTTTTAATCAATATTGTAACATCATCTTTTTGCAGTACCATAGTTATTAGCAAGACTTTTTATCTAAAAATGTTTTGCTGGTAGAAACTTTTACTGCTCATCACTTAAATGGGATTTTTTTAATAAAAATGTTTTCTTGTCTAGAATCAATATATTTCATAACATGGCAGAGCTTATAGAAGGTATGTACTTAATTTATATTGATACTACAGTTTTAAATAATGCCATTAAACATAAAGTAAAAGTAAAGAAAATTAAATTACTATACCTTCAATACTAGAGAAAAATAAGGCTCCAGAGAAAGAATCACAAACACTTTCACCCACATAAGATGAAGAAAATAAAGTACACATTGAAGAATAATGAGCCTCAAGTCCAGTTTTCCAAAATAAGTCCATCCAATCAACGGTCAGCTGGGAGTCTTCCATTAGTTGGGTGATCACAAATTTCAGTTTGTGTTTGACTTCCAATTCTGAGATAAATATGAGAGGATATATTTCTAGACTATGTTATGCTTAGAAATAAATAAGAAGGATGATTTGATATTCTTTTTCCATAATGTTAGTTCATATTTCTGTAAATCTCTTCCTTCGGTGTACTACATACAAGGTAAATTTATATTGCATCTTCATTTTTTTTCAGATTGCAGCTGATAATATCATTTTTTCAATCATTTGATTTGCAAAATTTCATAAATATTGAATGAGGTTCATCTCTAAGTGAATTATAATCCATCCCTACTGAAGATCTATTAAATCTGTTAAGCTCTGTATCCTGTGGAGGGTCCAATGATAAAAAAACTTATTAAAAATCTGTTGAAGAGTTCACTCAAGACCTTTCTGACTGTGCAATTTTACTGGGATGCAAACAATCTGAAGATTTTCACATCTAGTGTGAGTTTCAAAATCAGGCAATTTTTATTCCATAATTTTAATTTTATCTTTAACTAATTCTTGTTCAAAGGTAAAGGCAGCTAGTGCTTCCTCTATACTTTTAATTGAATAGTCTAGCATCACCATTGTTCTTGTAAATAGAGGGTAACCATTTGAAATACTAGGGTTTGCATTGCTGATGCCATAAATGTGGAGAGTAAATTTGGTGTTACATATACAGAGCCCAAGATTGTCATTTTTCTGAATATTCTGCTTTCCACAAGGTGTGGCAATCTTAGATTTGGAATATTTAAGTTTGGGGGTGGAGAGCTTGCCCCACTTGAGGGTTGCAGAGGGACTTGCCCCCCTACAAAAAAAAGAATTTTAAAGAAGAAGAGTGATATTCATTATTTGATCTTCTCCTGTATTTTATTAGTGTTTTGTGGCTCAGCCATCCCAGTGAATAGACTGCTTCATGTGAGTTATGAACACAGCAACAATTTTTAGCTTGTTTAATTTATTAATACTGCTTAAAAATCTGTCTGTTAAGAGTGCTGTAATACATGTAAACATTGCTTTATTCAAAGGCGCCACGCACTTTAGAAGTATTGAATTTGTTTTTCTTTAAAGTTATCCATCTTTGCCTCTAATAATATTGGTGTTTGCAAGGGAATAGTTTATATCTTGTGCATATTGCCTACTAGTATGAGTACCTTCTGCTGCAGCTGCGTTATACTTCTATTCTTTGGGGAAACTATTAGAAATGCTAACCTTAAAAACAGAGCCATTAGCCTCAGTAGAATCACTTCAATGGGCCATATCTACCAGGGATTTGATCAAATTTTCATTGGTAGGCACCAGATCTACTTCAACATTGGTTGCATTAAATAAGAGCATGCTTTTATTAGTTTTGGCCAACTAATGTAAAAGGGTTCAGAATATTTGGAAATAGTGTCATATAAAAGCCACATTGTTTGTGAATCAGTAGATTGCAGAGACATATAATCTGCATTTGCATCCTCAGTGATACATTTGAAAAGTATCTCAATATTCTTTGAAACCTGAATTTTAGCTTTTCTAGATTCAGTTTTCTGTCACTCAGTTGTGAAATGAATAGTATATTTTACAATATGTTAAATGGTGTAGGCATCTTTGCATACTTCCATTTGTTGACAAATGAGCCACATACCCTGAGTAATGAAAACGTACACCTAACCTTGGGGGAGCCACACTGTAAGTCATGTCCAGAAGCAACAAACTCTAAATACCAAATACAGTGACTGCATTGTCAGCCTTAGATGATATGGGGCCATAGCTAAAGAGTTTCATGGCATTCACCACCCCATTCCCACACATCTTATTGCCTCCATTATCCTCCAGTTTTTGCCCTCTCATGCTATCCAGAGTACTTTTATACTGCACTCATACTTTGTCTTACTCATCAGCTTTTTCCTGCATTTTTTAACTCATCCTAACTGGCTAACATTGTATTGTAAATAGCTGTGTTGAAAAAAATATAATTAAGCTGGGAGAAGCTAAGGGATTCTAAGTGTTCTGGTGTGCAACTTAGAGCTTTTTGCAACAAATTCTTGGTCCAATGATGGCCTGAGAAAAGTATGACTAATACAAGACTACTGCCAAGCCACTTGCTTCTGTTTATAATTCCATAGCTATAGTCCAGCCAATGTTAATAAAACAACTGCTACAAATGTATTTCATGTTAGGGCTACCTCTGCTTAATTTGTAATCATCTTATTGAAGTTATATTTCGCATTCTGAGCAGATGCATTCCTGTCTAGTTTTGTACTTGGGTCCATCCCCCAAATTGGCACTTCTTCTCATAAAAGACAGTATTTCCTTTTTAAAAATTGTAACAAACTGCTTGCTACATTTGTTGCAAACAATGGATACAGCTTTTTTTTCACACAAGAAGCACAATTGCACTTCAGATGCAATAACAGCATTTAATTCTAAAAGCAGGGATGTACTATAGACCAAGTGATATGTGCCAATCACAACCCCTTACATTCTGAACCCAGGGTGTCTGTCCCCTTTGCCCTACCTTATCTATGCCTCTGATTCTGAGTACAACAGCTTGGGGGCAGCTACCATATTAAGCACACAGTGTATGTATATAGCATCTGTTTTATTTTATTTTTCTGTGGGATATTCCAAATGCCTCTACGCATGTTGAAGCTCTGACATATCAATTTGCAATGTAAACCACATCAGTAGATTGACAAAATAAGAATTAATTTCTTAAGTCCTGTCAAGATGACCCAAATTTAAATAAAGTTCTACATCTACAAAACTTACACCATCCACTAGAATAACCCCCTTATGCTTTGTTAAACTGTGGTCTATGGACTGTGGGTTCCTGTCTTTCCAGATAGAACAAATTAAAACTTCAGTTTTGAATCATTGTTTAAGATTTTATTTGTTTTTCTGGGGTTGGCAGCAGTCCTTTGGAAAGTAGGTGCATTTACAAGGAAGACCAGAAATTAATGAAAGCTGCTGCCTGTTTACACCTGCCTCTCCCTATTGTTGATTGGCTGACAGCTTGGTGGATTGACATTATACCAATTACAAAGCAGCAGCGCTCAAAAGCCCAGACATTTTAAGGACTGTGTAAAGGGGCTCGGCTGTGCATCTTAACTTTGTTACAAAATAATTTCTTCTTCCTCATCAAAGTGTGCTTTTTTTCCCTGTTGTCATACTACTGAATGTCTTTACTCAAGAATTCTAGACAAAGTAAAAATAATGAAGGACAGAGGCCCAATATCAGGGATATTTTTTATATTACTCCTCTGACATCTTGGCTACACGAGCCTTCAAGGAGTGTTCAAGGATACTCCTTGAAGGCTTGTGCAGCCGAGACGTCAGAGGAATAAAGTGTGTTGGTTAATTAGCTGGTGGTTCTTTCTTTATACTAGTCCATTGCTGTGGTTCGTCATATTTTTTATATTATGCTAATTATTTTTAAAAATTAACAGAACAACAAGTTGTGCATCAGCAAGTATTTTCTGGACAATAAAAAGTATGGATCTCAAATGTGTAACATTATTGAATAACTATAATCCTCAGAGATTTGCCAGGAAAAAAAATATGAGGGAAGGACAAAAATAAGAGGCAAAACCCAGTGGCAGTTGACAGATAATGACTAAAACAGAAACCTCAGCCATCATAGGACTGAGAACTATATGTGCTTTAGCATGACACAAGCAAAGTCAAAACCCCTATATAAGTCAAGAAAAGTATATTTTTTATTTATTTATACATTTATAAATAAATGCATGCATTTCATACTGGAATAATAAATAATGAATATGTGCGTGAGTGCGTGCGTGTGTGTGTGTGTGTGTGTGTGTGTGTGTGTGTGTGTGTTTGTGCGTCCGTGTGTGTGTGTGCACATGTATGCATGCATGTCTCCCATTTCAAAAATCAGGAAGTAAGCCAAAAAACAAATGGGGACAAAGGCCCCAAAACAGGGATACATTTTAAATTTGCTCTAATATATTTAATAAATTACTAGAATAACAGGATTTGCATTAGCATGCCTTTTACAAATGCCATAGAGTCTAAGTCTCAGATGTGAGTCACAATTTAGTGACCAAAGTTCTCAAAAGTTTTTCCAGAAAACCACACAGTTTATGAGGAACACACAAAAAATATATATGACAAAATTAGAGACATTTTGAAAAATCATGGACAACTGAGAACATGGTATACATGTGCATGTGTGTGTGTGTGTGTGTGTGTGTGTGTGTGTGTGTGTGTGTGTGTGTGTTTATGTGTATGCATACCTTGTGATAGACCTAGTTTTTCAGAGGCAATACCAGTGAATGTGTTTGTGTGTGTCTAGCATTGTTGAGCACATACAGAAACTTCCTGGGTAGTGAAAAAAATAATACATAAAATGGACCACAGAACATATACTCTCAGATCTTCTTATGTCCATCATTCTGTATAAGTGGCTTAATAGGGTCTGTGTCATGGCCCCTACCTAGTTTAAAATCCACCTGCTAAAATGTGGGCACAGAAGGCCACTAGAATTTGTGTGGGAACAGGGGATACTTTGGTCATTATTTCTTTAATGTTCCTCAGAAATGTCAGTGGTGTACACAGATCACTAGAGCTTGTGGGTTGGAAGGGGGCAATGTAGTCATTATTTCACTTTTCTCAAAACTACACATTAGAAGTGGGCATGCAAGGTCACTATAACTTGTCTAAGGCTAGTGTAATGTCTAGGAACAATAGGTTATAATACCTTAATGTGAGAGATTAAATTTTTTTTGTTTCTTCCCATTTGAAATCAAATGTATATGGAAGTTGTTGTCTTCCGGTGTAGTAGAAGAAGGCATGCTGCATCTATACATCTAACAAATAGAAGTTGAAATATGTTGTGCTCTATTTTTTTTCTTTCACCTTTGTTGTAGTTTACATTATATGGGTATACAGAGGGGTACACAGAAGGTGCTTGTCTTTTGGGATTACAACCGAGAAGGTATGTTGTGAAGATATATGGCAGCAGCAACTTGGAATAGAGGACTATTGCCATTTCTCCTTTCATTTTCAGTCAGAACACCAGAAGGATAGACAGTATATTTTTTTTATTTTCCTCTGTTTAGTAGGGGTAGGGAGGACAGTAGTCAACTCAGATATGATTTATGTTTCCTCACAAGCATTTTTCTTTTCAATTTTATATAATTAAGCTTATTTTGTCAGGTTTGAAGATTAAGCCTTGCACACCACTTATACTATTCCCTAAATTGTTCTGTGTACAGTCATCAATATCTTTTAAAGATATCCAACAGACCTATTAGGATACATATCTCTTCTGCATGCTATCCCACAATTAAATTTGTTGTTGTAGCTGCACATATGTAAGTGTTATTTCATATTTACACATCAATATGTAGCTTTTTGGTTGCAAAAACTACAACTATTTGTTAGTGTTCAGCTCTGCAGATATTCCATTTCTTAAGAAATTGCAGACATCCTTAAGTTTGCAAAACTGTTCATACACTTAACGGTAAATTAAAGTCATGACTTCAACATTTCTCTCATCTTCAGTGGCTTATTGTATGTCACATATTCATCTCAGACATATTAAACTATTTGTACTTAATCACTGCGTGTGAAGTTTGCACTGTACATTTTTGTCTACTTTCAAAATTAAACATTACAAAAGATCTGTGAGTCATTCTGCAGTTATAAGCAAGTTTGATGAAACATCAATAATCTTCATTGATAATTTGCATACCTTCCATGATGTCTTGAAAAATGGGATGGTCAGGATGGCCGAGTGGTCTAAGGCGCCAGACTCTAGGATTAATCTCCTTCCACGGATCATGGGAATTCTGGTCTCTGTGTGGAGGCATGGGTTCAAATCCCCCTTCAGACAGGTAATTCATAGCTGCACAGAGGCAGCTCTACCCACCAGGAAGATGTACAAAACTAACTTAAAAACAAGCTACCTTGGTGGAATCACAAAATCAGTCGGATGTATAACAGAAGGAAGAAAATCATGGCAAAAATTAAGAGGTGCAGCACCCAGCAGGATAAAAAGCACTCTTATCAAACTAAACAAACATCTCAGAGGAAAAATAAAGTCTACCAAAGCCAAATGTGAGATGAATCTGGCCTTTCCAGGCCAAGGATAACTGCAAGGCATTCTTTACCTATGGCCTCAACATCAAAGGCAATACACAATTGTGTGCAGAGCTCATTGTAAATCAAGCCACCTTTACTGAGCCAGAAGCTATAGCAAACCTACTGGCCAATAAATTCAGCTCTAACTTTACCCCTCTCACCCCCTCAACCTTCCCTTAGGAAATACCATCAAATATAACTCCTCCTGCTATCACTAGAGAGCAGGTCCTTAATGCTCTCTTTAATGCCAAGAACTCTGCATCGATGCAGGTCCTTAATGCACTCTCTAAGGCCAAGAACACTGCATCAATGGGCCCAGACAATATACCAGGATGTCTTCTAAATATCATGAAACATAACTTTTCAGGGCCTCTGGAATTGTTATTTAACTATAGCTTCCAAACAGGCTTTGTGCCTCATAAATAGAGAACAGCAACAGTCATCCCTCTGCACAATGGTGGGCCATCTACAGATCCTGGAAACTACAGACCCATAAGTCTCACTAGTCTTATATGTAAAGCCATGGAAAGAATCATCATGGGAATGGTCAGTAGTGATATAGTAAACCTACAGACACTGGACCCAACCCACTTTGGTTTCGTCAAGAGCAGATCACGCCTACTCAGCCTGGTGGACTTCTTTGAGAAGGCCACAAAAGCAATGGATGAGGGCAAAATAACTCACACTGCCTACCTTGACCTGGCCAAGGCATTTGACACAATACCCCCTCGGGCATTGTTAACAAACTCAAGAGGTTAGGTACAAACTTGTATGTTACCCGATGAATAGCCAACTGGTTCACAGACAGGACCCAGGAAGTTAGAATTGAGGAGTCCACCTCTATAAAGAGGCCAGTCACAAGTGGAGTCCCCTCAGGGATCAGTCCTTGGACCACTCCTTTTGGCATTTACTTTTCTGAAGTTAAGGCCAATGTCAGTGATCTCTGGCTGACTAAATTTGCAGATGATCACAAATTAGAAGCTGTTATTGACTCGCACACTGACACAAATGTTTCCAGGAGGAACTGAACTTGTCAGAGATTTGGGATCCATGGCTAGGCTTAAAGAGGTCCTTGTGGTCATTAGCCTAGTAAACACCTATGAACCTATAAACCTATGGAAGCTTTGTACATATCTCTGTATTTGCATTTTTGAGTTTCAGCAGGATTTTTTCTAGGAAGATCCTGCATGCATCAACCTTTACTGTTGTATTTTTATCTGTATTGTGGATTATTTGCACCTTTACCTCTGAGGTAAGCAAAAGCATCTTTATTTTTATAAGTAATTTTACAGACAAACCAGTCTATATTTCTTTTATATTAATTTGCTGTAATAACAACAAATCATGTGACCATATTTAGAGGATTATAGCTTTGATGCATCACTGAAGTCTTGAATGGGGTATATTTTTGCCTCATTGTAATGAAATGATGCCACAAAAAAGGGAATATAAATGTCTATATAAACTCATTCATGTGTGTTGTCAGAGTTTCTCTGACTTAACCTCTATGCAACTGTTTCTCAAACTTTTGCTTTCTTAAATTAATCGTATCTCAGAACACCTATTCTGTGACAATTTACTATTTCCCATTGCATAGTTAACATATTACATGATTTACCAAGGCATTATTTTGTGATTTTTGAATGTGTACATGCAAACTCATGAAAATTCTGGTTAAAATAAAAGTCTATAGTATCCTCTTGGAGATGCATGCAGAATATTGCAAAGAATGGAAAGCAAAGACTCTTCTATGTAATTTATTTGAAATCTTACTTTCTGATGTTTTACAAGAAATGCCATTGTTCAGTACTTGCATTAAATAACTGTAACTCACAGCTATATTTTGTGCTGAAGTTTTATGAAATAGCTAATGTTCATACAATGAACAGTATAACTAGTCAATCATTTTTACACAGACTTAGTCTTTATCCCCCATAAATATTCATTTACTGCTTTCCTATATGTGCCCTTTTCCAACCATCAAAACATAGTAAAACAAAACAGGTAAAAAGAACTAACATATATTATTCTGACATATGTATTGTTCTACAGATTCTTCATCTAAGAATGCAATTCAGAGGCTATCACAACATGTGACTGCTGGATACAAACTCCTCAAGTCCACTTTGTGTCTCACAAAGTTCTCTCTTTATAGTGTTTGTTTAAAATATAATCAGAATGCAGAAGCTATCATATGTTTAGTTCTTTAAATAATTAGCACTGAGACTTATTTGCAAAATATAGTTCTAAATCTGCATACTAATGTTGTCTGCCTTCTTGCTTTCAGCAACATCTTGGAGCAATCAACCAAATTAGTTAAGGTCAAGTCAGCAGGCACTCGGGTTAGTTGAAGGAGGCTGTGAAAATAAGGTGGCAGCCATTAAAGGAAATATGATCCTTGTACATCACCACTGAATCAATAGCTTCTGAGTCTCTGCGTAGACTTATAAGAGAGAAGATCAACACGATTCCTTGGAAATGAAACATTTGCAAATACAACTAGAATAAACATTTGAGAATGGTTTTGACTGCACTTCCTAAAGCTGTCCTGCAGAAATGTACAAGTCTCTGTGATGGGCAGAGCATATTGCCAGAAGCACGTGATCCTTTTAATTATCCTAACCATATGTATTTCCTTACTATACTTCTCATCAGTGCCTCTACAAACTAATGATGGCTGAAACCCATTTATGTTTTATTTAGCTTAGCAAAAATGCCAGGACATGGAAAGTCTTAATATAAACAGCTGTTTTTGTTCAAATATGCTAACATATATAAAAGAACACATAAAGAACATTGTAAATATTTTGAAACAGTGTACAAAAAAAAAAAAAGATGGACCTACAAATCATGAAGAGGTGCACAAATGGACATGTTAAATTTCCTGACTAGTTGGTGTAAGCATTAGAAAGAGTCAGCATCACCTGATGTTTAAAGTCCAATTGAATGAACTGTAATAAGGAATAGATGTACATTTGCAACAAAAAACTATACTGTCACAATACTTCAAACTCTCTGGTTAGGCAGCAATGTATTTAACATCCACAAGTTTGTGACTCAGCAGATTGGACTGACACCTGTGTGTTGTAGGGTCAAATAATGATGTACCTAATTCTAGGCCACCTACACAGAGTAGATTAGTTTTAAGTTTAATTGAAAAAAACTGTCACTTAAAATTTTAATTTATTACACGTCAGTACTTACAGTGAATTATACAGAGATTTAATTCATGATGATCATCATATAGTCACATACCTTAATAAAAAATTAAAAAAATTAACAGTAAAATGTAAAACAAAATATTTCCAAATTATTTTCAAATTTAAGGAATATTCCGTGAAGCTGTGACCACAGCATGAATAATAAAGCAAAAGTGTGCATATACACACACACACACACACACACACACACACACACACACACACACACACACACACACTTTGGGATAGTTACTGCTTTCTTTCATTCTCTTTCTCACTTTTACACACACACACACACACACACACACACACACACACACACACACACACACACACACACAAAATGGGGGGTAGTTAGTGCTTTCTTTCATTCTCTTTCTCACGTTTACACACACTCACACACACACACATGCACACACACACACACACACACACACACACACACACACACACACACACACACACGCATACACAGCACGCACACATGCACATGCACACGCAAACTCACACACACGCGCACACATATGCACGTACACACGTGCACACACACACACACACACACACACACACACACACACACACACACACACACACACACATATGCATACATGCACACACCTGTATAGGAACTTGGGCAAAAACAAAAGAGCAGCCACTGCACAGAATGTTATATAGAAAGCAAAGACGAAAATACTTTACAAGTAATCTTTCTTTAACTCTAATTGTCATAGATAGCCCAGTATAATTTAAGTATACACTAGGTTATACTACCAAATCTTAACAAAAGTCAATGTACACAATAAGTTGTATCACTGACAAATTTCCACCACTGCAAAATATTTGTCAAATCCTTTTTATAACAAAATCCTCTCCCTAAACATCCTTAGCCACCCAGTCAATAAACCATAACACTGGTCACATATTGCAAAGTATTGCCTAGCAATTATGTGACCATTTGTCTAAAACACTTAATGACTGGAGAGTACTATTCTGCAAGTCCATATGCATCAAACACTATGTCATTAAACTCCAGCCAAGTTAATTGAAACTGCATTTTCTGGGGATGGCAAGGATACCCACACCTGCCCATATCCTGCATTTCTTAATATATTAAGACTGAGATCACACAATAATTGAGAAAAATAGCGGACTTCCTCATACCCACTATTTCATTATCCCTCAGTTTTACATCAGCAGAAGTCAGTAATGGTGTAAGTCAATGAAACTGCTCTAGTTGGTTTCATGTTCACAGCACTAATATTGACAAGAAAGGCTAGATCCAATATAATATATATTGGTATAATATAATATAATATAATATAATATAATATACTATAGCATATATACCATTGCAAAGCATATTCCACTGTGATCACAGTTAAAACATGATTTTGTCAGGTGGCAATAAATAAATAAATAAATAACCATGGAATGAAGTAATAATTCACAACACAAAAAGTCTGAGCTTGATGCTGTTCCCCCAAACACACACTCAAGGAAACTAGAATAACAGTCTGTGCAATTTAAATCCAACATAATGCCAGAATTGGTCTACCTTATTATGTCGACTTGCCGTATCATCAAAACCCATTTTGTCGACTCCATAATATTGAAAGCTGGCTTAGTCGAACTCCTGGAACAGCAAAAATGGCTTCTGGGAATGTAACCGCTTGACCGCCATGGAGAACTTTGACATTTTGCCCACATTAGTGTGATCTCAGAGTTGGTATATTTAGTTGCAAGAGGTGGGTTTTATCTGCTTCATTTTGTTATTTTCAATGGTGGCCAACTGATTACATTCCTGGAGGCTGTTTTTGCTGTTCCGGGAGTTTGACTAAGTCAGCTTTTGATATTATGGAATCGACAAAATGGGTTTCGATAATATGGCACATGACATAATGTGGTAAATCCACCAGAACATATGCACATATAAGGTTTTCAGTGTTTTACTAAACTTTGCTCCTAAAAGAAATTAAAAATCGATTTTTGACAGTCACAGTACCAGTAGAGCAAATAGCAAATAAGGAAAGATTACTATAATAATATTCAAGATCCCAGCAGCTACAGCCCAAAAAGATTTCTGGTCATCTATTAATGATCCTGGCAAAAAGTATGACCCTAATCCCGTCCCCAACAATACACTTCAAATTGTCACACAGTTCAACTCATATTTCATAGATAGCATAGCCTCACTTACCAAAGACTTCCATGCCACTAATCCTGACCCTTTCCACCAGTCACCCACCAATGCACCCACTTTCTCCTTAAAACCAGTGCCCACAGAATATAAAAAACAACTCTTTAACAAACTTAAAGTATGCTCCACCTCAGCCAATAACCTTCCAAGTGAATATCTTAAAATGTCTGCAAACAGTATTGCCTACCCTGTCGCTATTCTTATAAAACAGAGGTAATCCTGACAGCTCAAGTCAGGTCTGGTATCCCACCTGTGACCCAGATGGTGAAAGGACTAACAAGAATCAGAGTATAGAAGATTAGTCCAGATAAAATCACTTTAGCTAGCAGAGCTAGGAAGCTCTTTCAATCTGATACCCACCCTGTGGGAGGAATAAAGGCACCTTGTTGAAGTTTCCAGCAGTTTATTCAGTTAAGTAGGTAGATGGACAAGTGTTCTTGTTCTAAAGCATTACATTCAACAGGTTAGTTATCTAAAGCCAGTTATAGACAATGGTGGGAGGATCAAGGGGATCTGATTGGAGTATATCTGGGGTATGGAAAAACAAGGACCCAATCCCAAAGCTTAGAGGTCAGTCCCTTATTTGAATATTTCTGAATGACCCATGAGGGTTTACCAACTTAGCAGCCTGTAGAACCTCATTCTTAGTTTTAAAAGTTTTTATTTTTAACAAACAACAAATGACAACACACCATGAGCTACCAGTATAGATCTATATTTAAGAAAACACTTTCACCAAAGCTTCATCAGGTCCATCTAATAATGTGGTTTGTAGAGTGGTTTACAGTTTTATCATTAAAAATGCCTGCTTTTCTGAGGATATCACCAGACTTTATTAGCCTGTTTTGTATCACATGTAATATGACACGCTGTGTCTGCCTTTGCCGGGCTCATATTCCTTGAAGCAAATTATAAAAGCTTTATTACAGAACCTTTTCCAGTCTAACTTGTCCTTATCAGTGCTTGTATCACATGAACTATAAGAAACAATGCCCACTTTTATGGTGCTCATATTTTTGAAATACATTATGAAAGCGTAATCTCTTGTGGCTGCTAATAAGAGGCTTGTATACTTGACTAATGTGGCCAGTTCCCTATGGTGTAAAGAATACAGCAGTGTGGAACTAGATCCTGGGGTAACAATTTTTGCTTTACTGAAAATTATAAAAATTATGTTAAATGCAGGCCAAGTGCCTAGAACATCTATATCTGGTTGTTGTGGGGTATCTAGAGTCAGAGGGAAGAATGTCCCTGATCTCAGAGTGTGGTTCTATTGTGTTCCATTCTGGGGTCTTCACTATCAAGCCTCTTTATGGGTCTAGCAGTTAGTGAGGGCTCTTCCATTCAGATTATTCTTCTCTTCAGGTTCTGGGAGGTGAAATAATCATAAAATAGCTTGATAGTTCTGTGCCTAGCTAGATAAAGGGCTGGAAACTGGGAGGGATCATGGGGAAGGGCAGTTAGCCAATCTCCTGAGAGAGGAGGGTGGTGTCATGGGGCACAAAGTGGGGTCAGAAAATGTAAAAGGCTAATGGAATCAGTATGGGTGTAGGTGTTAATCAAACTAGGAGGCTGTTGTTTGCCACACATTTAACTTCTAACAACAAAAGGAAAGACCAAGTCCTAAATCACTAGAAGAAACAATTTTCAAATTCCTGAAAATTACTGTTTGAGTTTGCACACATCATGAAGAAAAAAGCATTTTCAAACTCCTGACAATTACTGTTTAGGTATGTACATATCGTGAGATCATGAAAAAAGGAAACAAAAACAAATAGAGTAGCTTGTTTCCTGTGTCACTGGTTCACAGGGCAAACCATATCAAGGTAGATGCAGTCATCTGCAGATCTAATTTCATGATTCGCCTTTTCATATTAACAGCAACAATTAGAGTTAATTACCAGTTAATGTCCAAGTCCTGGATTAAACATGTGTTTTAGCTGTATGAGTTATGATCTAGTTTTCTGAATGCAAGCACACTTTTGTTGGAAAAGTTTGACTTTAGACCAGGGTGGTAGTGGTGGGCATCCAGCCTGATCAGCTAGCTTATTTCCATTTTTTGAGGATGGCATTTTGGTTTTCTTTGCGTGGTCCCATAGTGAGCTTGTCCAGGATGTGGAAGTGGAAACCTCCATGGTCTGGGAAATCACAACAATGCTTGACGAGTAGGCTTTTGAGGATCTGGAGTCTGATGTCAGGTCATGTGCCACCCTGATTTTGAACTTGTTCACAGTTTTTTTCTGCATAAAAACAAGTGCAGTCATTACAGTGCACACATTATATAACACATGCAGTGTTGCAGTTACCAGAACAAGTGCTTCTGTTTTTTTCCTGAGTACTGGGTAGAAGAAGTAGTCCTTGTTGTTCATGTAGTTGCAGTAAGTACAAGAAGGGGGACATGAGGGTAAGTTTCTCTGTTGTCCTCCTCCAATCTGAATTTGTATTCTGTCCATTCCTTAATGTTTGTGGGTCTCTTGAACACAAAACAAGGACGGGGTCCTAGCTATTTTTCCAGCTATTTATTGTCTGTAATCACTGCCTAGATGTCAGTCACGATCTTTCTGAATGTTTTGTAATATACCATAAAAGTGAGAGACATGCTTCTTTTTTTTCACCTCCTGTGGGTCCTAGTATTGGTTTTTGTTATCCCTAGAAGTTTCCTAGGAGGGGCCCCACAAACTGGGAGCCTCTACCTTCTTTAAAGCTCTGATGGGGTTGAGGATGGACTTCAGTAATCTATTGCTGTACCCCCTCACCAGAAAGTCTTGGTGTAGGATGATTAGATTTGTGCTGAAGTCTCTAAACTCTTTGGAGAACCATGCAATTATCATCCCTTGAGATTTTATAACTTTTCTCTTGGTGATCTGGGACTGCATGCTTTTACTTTGCAGCAGCAAATAAATCCTGGTTGGGTTTCTGAAAGACTATTGGAGAGGCATCTCTTTTCAGTGTCCTTAGATATGATTATGTCTAAAAACCTAACTGAGGACTTGCTGTGAGAGGCTGAGAATCTCAGGAAGCTAGAGAAATTGCTGACATGGTTTCTTTGCCCCCCTCCCAGATAATAAAAGTGTCCTCAATGAAATAGAAACCAGTAAAAACAAAGAAGGCCAAACCAGTGGTTTTACCAAGCCAAAAGGAACAAGTAGTCAAGTATATCCTTATAAAATCCTTGTTTATTAGCACTTTCGTCCAACTCCAAGTGCACTTCCTCAGATAATCATTATTGCTGTTCACTCTCAAATGGTTCAAAAGCTATTTGTCTCACAGATACCAGTCAGTAAAATGGAACCACACACTATTTTTCTGTACTTCCCAGTGCCTCTTTGAAATTTTTATTATTAACCTGCCTCACTAATACAATAGGCTGACAACTCTGCACTGATACATTCATCAAACAAAAAAAATAAAATCTGTACAGCCACGTAAAAATGGCTCTATAGCTCACAGTTTATGCTCAATCCTACAAAACAAACTACAGCTTTCCCTCACCAAATCCCTCTCTCATGAAACAACACATTTCAAAATATTCTCTCTCAATAATACTGACATTGAAGTCACATCCCACACAAAACTTCTGGGAGTGACCATAGATGACAATGTAAAAGTTTACCTACAAGTACAAAATTCTATTAAAAAAAACATGAACAACTAGAAATACTGTAAAGGGCAAGTTCCTTACCAGTGCAGCTCATGGTATGCTAGCTTCTATTTACCTACTCCCATCATTACTTTATGGCTGCCCCATCTTTACAAATCTCCCAGCCTCATAAAAAGCAAAACTTGAGCAATACTACAGTAAAATTGTCAAATATGCAGCAAATACCCTTTTAAGAACCCATCAGTGCAATGCCCTCAAAAAACTAAAAAGGTTAGATTTACCTTACCATTTAACACATATACAACTACTTTTTGCTTATAAAATTATTCATTACCCCATACCTGCCCCATGCTAAATAATATCCTACATACATATACCTAAAACAAACCTTTAAGCTCTGATGACCAAAAACTTCTCACTGTCCATAGACCAATCAAATCTGCCTGAAATGGGTTGTATTCCTACTCCACTGCCAAAACAAGGAACTCCATCCCCATAACCATTAGATCAAGTCTTTCATTCCACCAAATCAAAATTACACTAAAGGATTACCTAACACATTCTTAGCTGTTCCTCCTTTACACTAGGCTAACATCTATTTTATGTCATTACATCCCCATCCACCTCCTCCTGTACTCTCTTACACTTCCACCAATTCCATAAGCTTTGTTGCATTTTCCCTTGTTGTATTTTATCCTCACTCCACTGCACTACTCTTCTAGACTATATCTTAATACTGCAGCCCAGTAATGCTTCAGACAGGATAAACTGTAAATATAATTACTTAGCCCATATTTGCAGCTATTTTTTCCTAAATCATGTATGCAAATCAAACTAGTAAAAGTCAATTAATCCCATATGTGCTGTTTTAGCTTCATGTTTACTTTGTATGTTATAAATACCTTTTAATCTATGTTGTAAATGCCAAGGAATCTTGCATATAGCATCATTATCCTGCATGTGGTCATCACCATTATATATTTCTAATCATATGAATATTATATACCTCATGTGGAGCTTTTTCCCCAGGACTCCAATAAAAATGAAAAAACAACAGTCATGCTCTCCCTATAAGTAAATTTCAATAAATATATAATAAGTAAGTAACTGTATAAGTGACGTAATGGCTATGGTGGGTATACATATGTTGAATACATCCTCTCAACAGCTGCACTGTCTCATCTCAACACATTCATATATGAAAGCACAAGGGACTCCTGATAGCACAATGGTTTAAAAGGTTAAGGAATGTACTTATTTTTTTATTTATTTTTAAATAACAGCATGGTATACTAGTAGCATGCCACAGCAGCAGTGTGGTTAATTTATATATGTACTATGTATTCACGGTGAGGTATTGATAGTTAAACCACTCGGGTGACATCCACATGACCAAACTCTGACCCAGCCCGTCCTACCACCACGATCATAGGTAAAGACTGCTTCCATGTCACGTTCATGTCCAACAGGAATTCAAAAGCCAAGTGGATTTGCAATCCTGAATTCAAAAGGATGACAAAGCCCATCATACTCCAGTGTAGGTGGATTTATTTTACTTAATATAATCAGTAATGAGGCTATTGTTTCTTGATAAGTAGGAAACTGCTCCCACGGTACCTAATTTGAAAAAAAAAAAAGAGTAGTTATAGTGTGCAAAATTTTCAAAACTTACCATCACATCTAGTGTGTACTACCATAAAATAAGGTTTATTCACATCTTGCTATCAAATATTTAAGATTGTGTAGCATAATGTAGTGTAATTTAATACATTCTGATGTAATGTAATATGATATGGTATAGTATGGTATGGTATGGTATGGTATGGTATGGTATGCTACAATATAGCATAGGACAGCACAGCATAGCACAGCATAGTACAGGACAATACAATGTAGTCTGGTAAAATATATAATTGCTACATTTGAGGAAATAATAATTAGAGGCATCAGACATCATCTGATATACTTTATAAAAGTAAAGTCCAATAATTTGTCAAAGTTCAACTGCCTCTTCCATATCATTGCTGTGCATGTATACGTAATGCACTCACACATTTACAGATGGTTATGGGCTGACTAGAAACTATAAAAAAAATAAGTAAATATAGAAGTAAAAACATGCTCTATCAGGTTATAGAAGAGATACATGTACCCTTATGTAACATTTTGCTATGTAAGTACTGCACTTTATATTTAGAGTGGTGAGGGAAGCACAATTACTATCAGCTAATATCAAGATTTTTCTCCTAATAATGCAATTGTCATCCTTTTTGTATAAAATTAATTTTTATATTACATCACATTAGGTGAGATTGAAATAGGAAAGAAGGAAAACATTATTAATACTCTCTGTGCTTTTAAATAATGTACTATATTTATATGCACAGCTGAAGCACTCTTTCATTAAGCCACAGTTTGTTTGTGTCTTTATTTCTTTAATCCATCTGAGATCTATCTACCTATTTTACTCAGTGACCGAACTATGCAAAACATTCAATGAACAAATAATTCTGCTCTCCTAAAAAGAATCATCTGTCATCTCTTGTAAAATACACAATAGCTTGTCTCTTATGACTCTGCATACTCTTCTCATATCACTCATTTTAAAACAGTGTAGCCAGGCATTTTCTGTGCTCAAGTAAGAGCATTTGTATGCATCTCTCAGAAAAAAGCATGATTTACACAGGTATTACAGCTCTCTAAACTAGTGCTTGCAACATAAATGGCTGTATAATTTGCTCAAAGATAAGGAATACTTATCTAAAGACACATAATTTCTGTTTGCTCAGTCAACTTTTGAAAAGAAAAAAAAATGTAGAGAGGTTTTGAACATGTTTTACTGTGAGGTGGGATGGGGCAACTATATAAGGCTATAAGCACAAAATGGAGGTTTCTAGTTGCACTCCTCATTATGATCACCCACCTTCTCTGTTGTAGTCTCCTTTGTTCAAATCTGTTCTAGTGCTTTTGCCCTTATACAGGTAACATTTTCAAGTAATGGTGCCCTTTCCATAACTAAATTTTTCACCCTGTAATAAACTTAGCAGCCCTGTTATTTGCATATTACAGCACTTTATATTGTAAGGTTTAGACAACTGTGCACTGTACCCCATATGTGGTCTCAATAAGGCTGGGTGCAAAGGAAAACTCAGCACAGAATATTGAGAATTGAGTCTTCATATATTGCAGTTTCTCAAGTTTCTCATCTCATTTGCCTTGTGCATAGTCTTATAGCACTAGGACATGCGGTAAAAATGTGGAGTAAGCCAGACTCCAAATGTCATTTCTAAACAGACTAGTCAAGTTATATCATATTCAGCATATACTCTGCCCTAGGATCACATGCATAAACTATAGTCATGTTACATTACATTCAGAAGATACTTTGCCCCAGAATTACGTACAACAAAATGTATACCTTTACATTTGTTCAAGATAAATAAAGCTGCCATATAGTTGCCCGTTTCTTAAGATTTTGCAAATTTAGGTTAAAGTAATCCGTAAACCCTGAATAAAATGCCATACTTTAAAATAATCTCCAAACATATTTTTGCTTATTTTGTAAAACGTGTTTTATCTTATATAAAAATGGTTAAAAATAAAAGCCAGTACTAATCTCTTAAAGACCCCATCTGTAGAAAACAACAGTGTTTCCCTCAACTTTTGATATCACTTCATCAGTAACTTTTTATTTACCTATTTTGTTGTGTCACTCATTTAAACTAATTTATCAGTTAACTTTCTCTATGAAAGATAACCAAAACAATGGCTTACATGAAATGTGAAAAACCACAAATAAAACACATGGTGTGTCATCCAGGAAGAGGATGGACTGACACTAATGAAAATGTCAACATATATATATATATATATATATATATATATATATATATATATATATATATATATATATATATAATATATATATATACACATACATACAGTATCTTCTTCTTTTGGCTTTTCCTGGTTTGGGTTCACCACAGTGGATTACCTATCTGCTCATGACTGGCAGTGGAATTTTTTTATGGTGTTGAGTTGCCAGCCTGGTGCCCAACCTTCCACAGAAGGCACACACATGCACACACTCATACCTAGGGCTAATTTACAGTGTCCAATCCATCTACATCATGTCTTTGGGATGTGGGAGGAAACCAGAGCACCTGGAGGAAACCCACATGACCACAGGGAGGACATGCAGACTCCACACAGAAGGCACCCCAGCTGAGGATCGAACCAGAGAACCTCTTGATGTGAGGTGGCAACATAACCCCTGCACCACCGTGGCTGCTCCAGACATATATCTCCTTCTTCTTCTTTTGGCTTTTCCCGGTTAGGGGTCGCTACAGAGGATCACCTGTCCATTCATGATTGGCAGTGGAGTTTTATAGTGTCGAGTTGCCAGCCCGGTGCCCAACCTTCCACAAAAGGCACACACACATGCACTCACACCTAGGGCCAATATATATATTTAATAATCAAAATACTGCTAAAAAGTGTGTCTATCACACAGCCACAATTGCAGCACAATAACAGTATACAACCATAAAACAATGCAATGCTGATCATAGATTGAGCACTTTTGGCCCTCCAAAATACAAAGGGACTTCATTAGAATAAAGGAAGTTGTATCATTCATCAGATATATGCATAACCAACTCCACCCTTAATTAATTAATAATTAGAATATATAAATACAAAATATAAATACAAAGACACCAAAAAATTAAGCATGTGTAAATATTCAATGAAACCACGTGGAAAAGAAGACAATTGTAGACATATTGAAAAATGCATTTGAAGTGTTCAATCTATTATATTATAATTTTGCTGCCCAAAGTTTTAGGACAGGGATGATTGAAACAAATTAATTTAAACTGGGCTCACTGTAGTGTGATCATAGAGTTGGTGTTTATAATTTAACAGGGGCTGGTAGCAGGGGGACGTGCCTCATACATAACGTGTTATTGTGTGTTTTATGGGTTTTGAATTACACGTTTTTTGGAATTAAAATTTGTAAAAATGTAACTCATTCTCTTGTGACTTCACTGAGGATAGGGAATTCTGTGAAGGCTTGTGGAAATTGTCTATTAGCAAAAATGGGGTGTAAGATTAATTGATCCAAACATTCAACATCTTTCCTCAATAACTTTTCTCAACACAGATTTTAATGTTCAGTTAAAATGGTCCACTAGCTTGCCTGTCTTTTTTTAATTTTTTTAACTGCCTTACTCTCCTTTACAAACACTATCCTTCAGCATAAAAACAATGGCTATCTCTCCTCTGCTACTTTCCTAGACCTATCTAAAGCTTTGACATGGTCCCACACAAACAACTTATCTCTGTCCTCAATAACCTATCCTTCTCACAATCAGTCACCAACTGGTTTCAGAGTTACCTGTCTGACCGCCAACAATCCGTTGTATGGCAGAATGACATATCTCCCCAACTACCTGTCTCCATAGGGGTTCCCCAAGGATCCATCCTTGGACCCCTACTTTTCTCTGTTTACACCAATAATCTAGCCTCTGCCACCAAACATGGCACACTCATCCAATACGCGGATGACTCAACCATCATCTGCTCAGCCCAGTCCCTACCCAAACTGCAAAAAGTCACACAGGAAGCCTTTTCCTCTGTTGAAACATGGTTATCCAATGCCCAATTAATACTCAACCCAAACAAAACTAAACTACTCATCTTCCAACCCACCAAACATACTCAAAACAACTCTCACTTTAACATCACAGCAAAAGACAACACCACTATATACCCAACTGAACACACCAAATTGCTAGGAGTGGAAATAGACAATAAACTAAAATTTGACATTCACATATCCATGACCATAAAAAAGTCCACAAAAAACTAGGAGCATTATACAGAAATATACAATTTCTCACCAAAGCAGCAAAGATTTCAATAGCAAATTCCCACCTTATCTCCACCCTACTTTATGCCTCTCCAGTATATACCAACCTAAGGCAATGTGATCTAAACAAGCTAGTGACCTGCTGCAACATAATCGCAAAATTCGCCACAGGGGCATCCTACCGTAGTCACCACTGTCTCTCACTTGCTGAACTGGGCTGGCTTGAACTCCCTCACCTCCTTCAGTGGTATCAACTCTCACTCACCCACAAACTAGTAAACCATCCACTAAATGTCCCATCCCTCCAGAATCTACTCCAACCCTATCGCACCACCAGACCACTAAGATCCAGCAACAAAAATCACTTGCAGATGACTAAAGCCAATAACTCTGCTGGTGAAGCACTATTCTCTTGCGCCATAGCCAAATTATGGAACTCACTCCCACCCACAATTACCTCCGTACCATCATGCACCAACTTCAAAACTTTATTAAAAGCGCACCTAAAAACATGCTGGCTATGCCCTTGCAACTCCCACTCTAATATCATCCACCCCATCCAACTACTACCTTGTTTTCACCTCCACTAACTACCTTGATGATAGCAAGCTCAGATGTTCATAAGCCTAGTACTTATTATACAGCAGGAACTTCTCATTGTTATATTTGTTAAAGCCTGTTATGTACTTCACAGATAAAGATTCTAGTTGTCTACTGATGTACTATGTTCTTCATCTGTAAATATGTTGTAAGTAATTTCTATGTTAAATTGTTAATCACTATGTAATCCAATGTAACTACTGTCTGTTTATTTTACTGTGGAACTTTTCTCCCCAGGCCTCCGCTGAAAATGGACCCACATCCAGTCAGACACTCCCGGTCAACAAATTTAAATAAAATAAATAAAATAAATAAATAAATTGTGTGACCTTGAAGTATTAGTACAGTTGATACATTACTTTGGGTGTAAGTGGAGTCTTCCGGTCAGTTTTTCTTGAGTAACCCCTCTCTGGAAAATAATAAAACATTTGCTACCTACAGAGCTACCATGAGCCTTACATAAGGGATAGTCTTAGGATACTTAGCTGTGTAGGCCAAAATAACCAAGATGTACTGAAACCCATTCCTCTACTATCTTCGTTTACACCATTCCCTCTTCTGACCTACAGTCCCTTGTGTAGTCACCCCTCTCTACTTTTTACTCTCACTCTACTTTCCCTCAAATCTGAAGCCCCTACACTTACACATTTCTTCTTCTAGCCACTAATCTAGTTATACCTTGTTTCTTTTCATTATATTACCTGAAACCTTAACTTCTCCTCCTGCTTACCTGCTGGATTTATTATTGTTGTTTCTCCTGTTACAACCTATTACTACACTTTTTGTATATATAGCTATGTACTTTTCCACTGAGTACATTATGTTTTTCTTATCCATTGTATTCATAAGATTGTTTTGCTCTGTAATATTGTTAATTTGTCTCTATTTGTATGTATTTGTATGTCTGTTTGGGGTTTTCCCCTCGGGTCTCCACTGAAAAAGGGTAAATTCTTACCCAGCTGGACCAACCCATTAACAAATGTGAAATAAATAAAATAAATAAATAAATTTTACCACTAGCTCAACAATCAACAATGTCTATAACAATGCATTCAAATTATACCCTTATTACAAGCACTAGAATCAAGAAATGCTTTGCTTGGGTGAAGGGCTATGTTTAGCATTCAGGACATCAAGCATTGAAGAAGTTTTCAACTTCTTTCATTATTCCTGGCCAGTAAAATCTTGCAAGGATCCAAGCTTTAATATGCCTCATCCCAAGATGTTCTCCCAGTACATGAACACGTTAGCCTCTTCAGTAGTTTTCTATTGAGGGGTAATAGATGATGTGCTACTTCCTCTCAGTCCTTATTCTGTACAATAGATCATTTTGTAACTCTGAGTAAGAAGTAGTAGCATGTTTGTTCTTCTCGTTCCTTTATAACTCTAGCTACATTTCTCTTGCTCTGCTCAAAGTGCCATTTACAATGATGTCTTTTTAAAGATTATCTGGCTTACATGAAGATCAGCCAGCTCTGAAGTTTGCTTAGGGTCAGTCTGCTTTGCATTAGAAGGCATGGCTTCTTCTTCTGTCAGTACAAGCATTGGAGTCTCAGTGTGTAACTTTACTCCTTAAGAAAAGCAAATCAGACAACTGGTCTTTAGTATTAGTTTCTATTTTTTACAATATTCACTTTTTTTCTTGTTCCTTTATTTTATAAATCGAAGGCATGGAAACCTATTTCTCCTGTTAAGTGTTCCTGTAGATTGGCTTAATAGAAGTATCACTAGAGCTTTGTTCTGATAGAAATATTGTTTGGGCTCTGTTCAAAATTAGCTTGTCTTTCACTACCCCCTCATTTATATTTCCATCTTCACGTTACTCTCTTTCTGTATCAGTTTCCTTCCAATCTATTTTTTTATCTATTTTTTTCTGTACATTGTTCTTTTGCTGTTTCAGTAAGCCTAAAATCACCTTCTTAGTTTATTGTTCTTCTCTAGGTTATATCCCTTCTGTTAAAGGCTTATCACTATTACATTCTCACTTACTTACAAATATCTGCTGCATGGAACCTTCCCTTATTTGAGTTTATTACATTTCACTGACAGAAAGGGGGTTAGAAGTCTAACCAGGTATCATGTATTCCTCTTTTACTACCCTAGTGAAATATTTCTTATTGTTACATTTCTCCTTTTAAATGCTGTCCTGCTGCTTATGATTCTCTGTTTCTAGAACTTTCTGTTTTAATTTAACAGAAAGGTTAGAATTCCACTAAGTCTGTACATTGTCTATATACTGTCTAAACTTTTTTAACTTCATTACGTCATCACTAAGGATGCACATTGTATATACGCCATCTGTACTTATTAACTTCATTTCTTTAGAATACATCTTTCAGTCAGCCCTTCTTTTCAGTTTTGGTAGTCATTTTTACTCATAGGTTTTCATAGGTTTATTTCAGTGTTCAGGCCCTTAGGCCATAAAGAACACTGACTCATTAGAATCAACTGCAAGCACATTCTCCTATCCAGTGATCAAATTTGCTTTTAAAACACTCAGTATTAGGTGGCAACCTAATATCAGTTGACATATGATTCCAAAGTCTAGGAATCTTTTGAGTTATATAACTCCATCTTAATTGTTTTACAATAAAAAGTGTTCATATTGATATCATCATATTGGTGTCTTCACATGATATTATCCTTTAAAATTTATATGCACTTATAGCTTTTCCTTTTGTAAGCTTATAATGCAGTGTAAATACATTTCAAGTTTTCATTTATCAGAGTAAAATAAGTGATGAACTGAAGATATTCCTTTTGTAAATCTTCATTGAACAGACTCCAGCACCACTAAGTGGTGCTTATCATATTGGTAAAAAGTGCTATTATATTCTAAAACAGGATGGATGTACATCTTATATAAAATAACCAGTCTTTTTTCATCATGCATAAAGATCTAAACGTAAGTGCCATTAATAATAATGCACTTTTTTAAATAGCTACATCAGATAAAAAAAAAGTTGATATGTATATACCCAGATTTTTATAGCAATCATCATATAAAAGTATATTACTTAAAAACATAAATTTGGTCTTATTCCAGAATTTCCAAATTATATAATTTTACACTTATCAGGACTGAATTTCTTTCATACATTGTTTGCTCAAAAAGAACATTGTCCCAAAAATTCAGATATCAAAATTTATAATCATTGGCATATTTAGCTGGCCAACACAGATTGTTTTTAGGACTAGTTGAAAGTACTAAATTAAAAAAAAGAAAGGGGCCAAGTGCAGAGCCCTGTTGTAAACCAGACAATACAGGGAGAAAGCTAGAGTGACACAATTTTTCCTGCTACATATTGAGTATGACCAAATAACAAAAGAATAATCCAAGTGATTAAAAAAAGATTATAATTCTTTAATGTATCAGTTATTGAACTATGTGTAATTGTATGAAATACCTTAGCCAAGTCCATGTAGATAACACTGGTTGTTAATTAATACTCACAAGATCAAGTTACTTGATCCTAGATCTCCACTAAATTTGTGAGTGGTGACCTACCAGGACAAAACCTCCATTGACATATGTCAGTACATCTGTTATGATTCATTGAGTCAGAAAGCAGATGTAGAAATTTTTCATAACAGTTGCATAAAATAGATGTAAGACTTATAGGTCTGCAATTTCACAAGTCCTTTTGTCTCCCTTTTTATAAATGGGTGAAATAATGTATTTTTTTTCCAAATGGAAGGTGCTATGCTATTACAAAGCAAAGTGTTAAGGATTTTATGCAACACTAGCAAAAAAATGTTTTTCAAGCCATGAATCATTGTCAGTGGAATAAAGTCTGGGCCCCAAAAAGTTGTATTTCCTAACTTATTTAATACTACAGAAATCAGTTCAATACTTATTGTAGGACAATTCTTAATAGTTGTAGAAACCAGTTCTGAATTAGCTACTAGACACCTAGGTTGTGACAAGTCAGAAAAAATATTAAACTCATCAGCAATTCTGTAAGGTTAAGTTATCTGTTCCCCATCTACAAAATGATGAAATAGAATCAGGACTCCTTGTAACAGAATTAATATATTTATAAAACTGTTTTATTAGTTTTCAAAGATAATATATGGTTTTCATACTCAAGCTTTTTACTATTTAATAAACATTTAAGTTTTTTGTTAATAACATTTAATCTGGACTTAATATATGGATGAGGTTTTTTTCCTTAATTTGTGAGTCTCTTTTTTCTTTTATGTATTTGTGTAGCTCAGAATCCTACCAATAAGGAAATTTGCTTGTTTTATATACCTTATTGCAAGTTACTAAATCCATAACATTACTCTGAATAGATTCCAGGATAGAATGACATCCATCTTCTTCAGTATTCGATAGCAATGACCAGTCAATTATGTTTAAAGAATTATTTATACCCACAAAGTAAATCTTATGATATGGATATTTCATAATAACACTTGATCATAAAATAGGACCAAACAAAATAGTAGAAATTAAACAATGGTCAGAATTACATAATGGCAGACCCCCAATAAATTATTCAACTTGTGATGATCAGTTTATCACAAAAAGATCTAGGATGTGACTATCTCTAGTAGAAGTACAAATTAATTGAGTCATATCAAATTGAAGAAAATTATCCAGAAAATCAATTTCACATTTCTAGTTTGATGAATATTATAACCAATTTATATTTAGATAATTCAAATAGCCAAGTAAAACAACAAAGATATGCTCAAACTGTAACTCCAAACATTTTATAAATTCTTTGTGAGCACTTGAATTTATGAAAGGTTTTTTGTAAAGACAAATTAATCTTAAGGTATTTGGTCCAGAAAAGGAATGTATATCAATAGAAATGATCTCTAAGTCAGTGTTAAGTTCATTTAGTGTAAACTAAACCATTTTTAAAAGAACTATAACTCCACTTCTATTTCTATATTCCCTAACACATTCAATCTTCTCATATCCAGGGAAGAATAAATTAGTTGTATCTCATGCTCTGTCATTGCTATTATATCCAATTTCTCTTGTTGTGAGACATATTGTGATTTATTATATTTATTTGCTAAACTGTTTACATTACAATAATATAGCTTTAGAATGCTATTAGGTCTTTGGAAGTCTGAGACCACAGGTCTATCTGAAATGGTATTCCTAAAAAAAATTACAAAGTAACCAATTTACTATACATAACATTTGAACCATATTTACTTAAGTGCAGCATGTCATTGGCAAACATTTGATAATCACAAATAAGCTCTTCTTAATAAGTAACCAATAATATGAGATCTTAAACAAATCTTAACCAATTGTTAAACAAGACAGCTTTAGAATACATACAGTCATTTCACTTCTTATCTGGGATTATTTCATGGAACACAACCTTTATTTTGCTACTTTATCACAATTTAATAACATCTAATACCACTGATTTCATATGATTTAGTGGAGTTTTATTCAAGTCATTAGTACCACAATGAATAAAGATAGTAGAATAGCATATCTTTCCCTTTAAATAGATTTTTTAGAAGACTTGCTAAATCTGATCATTTCAAACTTGATAGGCTAGAAACATTCGAACAAATAGGTTCAGTATTCCACAACGTTCTCCTTAATATGCTTTAACATTAAATCAGTTAGAAATAAAATTTCTTTACTTTATGACATACAACCCATTGCTGCGTCAGGGCCTTTATTTGGCAAACTTTTAACATCAAATTGACATTCTGCTGAGAATTTGCAATAAATAACCCCACCAAATGCTATTCTTTTAAGATTTTCACAACAGGTATTCTAATTTTATGAATCTCTTGAGTTAGTTTTTTAATAATTTCATTTTTATAGAATATATTCCAATTTCCAGATATAAAACGGGTGGGAGAATAAAATTTATGACATTAAACTTGCTTTCATCATCAACAGAAACTGACTCCCTGCAGACCTTCATGTTGCAATGATGTGTCTACTCCTTGCTTTGTAACACTACCAGGCTACACAATTTTAGTGTGTAACTCTGTTCTTCTACTAACTCTGTTCTTGTAGGTTGCTCTGTAAAATGTGTTTGCTGATATAGCTCTTTAAATGGTCTAATTTTTGTTTCCTATCTCTGCATCCTTCACCCAACTGTTGTGCCTTTATAGTTTCTAACATTATGCCTGGATCTTTGTTGGACTCATGTACTCTTATGAATGTGTCTTGTTTTTGCTTCCTCCAAAGACAGTAAAGGTATAGCTGAAGCTTATTCACTTACTGCTTCCCCTGCTAACACAGATAAGATAGTTTATAAAAAAGATTACCTTTTTCCCACTGTCTTAACAAATCTTTAGTGTGGGAAAGATCGTTCCCTATTACAATGTCATGTGTTATTGTGGGAACGACAAATACCAGGGTGAACTACCTCTCCAAACCCGGTTTGCTTTTATTCTCAAGTAATGGGATATTTTTTAGATTTCAGAAATGCTTATCAAGATGCAGAAGCCTTAGCTCAGAAGGTTTCTGAAACATAGTAATCCCTTCCAATTCTGTCATCACTCTGCCACTGGGTTTTGTACTCATGGAAGCTGTAGCATGGAGAGTGGTCTCACTGGGGAAAATGCATGATAATGTGGTAGTTTGAGGGAGAGGCTAATGCTAATTTAATCATGTACTATCCCACAGAAATGGCCACGACTCCTAAATAACTCTACAGAGTGGTTCATTAAATGTTCCTTGGAGAGGAAAAAGCAAGTCCCATCTTCTGAATAGTATTGGTAGAGGAAAGTATAGAAAAGCCATGTGTGTGTGTGTGTGTGTGTGTGTGTGTGTGTGTGTGTGTGTGTGTGTGTGTGTGTGTGTGAGTGAGTGTGTGTGAGGGTGTTTGCTGAACTGCAAATGCAGCAGAATGGATGAGAGTTTCTGTGAGTATGTGAAGACTTGTTTGTGGGTGCTGTGTGTGTGTGTGAGCATGCATGTGTGTGTGTGTGTGTGTGTGTGTGTGTGTGTGTGTGTGTTGTCTGCATGGGTATCTGTATGTGTGTGTGTATGTGTGTGTGTGTGTGTGTGTGTGTGTGTGTGTGTGTGTGTGTGTGTGTGTGTGTGTGTGTGTGTGTGTGTGTGTGTGTGTGTGTGTGTGTGTGTGTGTGTGTGTGTGTGTGTGTGTGTGTGTGTTTGTGTGTGTGTGCCCATGTGTGCACACTCAGATGTGCGTCTAGGGGGTGTCTATGTTACCACAATGCATGGGCTGGTTGGGAGAACACCAGCATGGTCAAGTCTGAGAGTATAGTGTTTGATTCAGAGATATGGAAATTATGTGTTAATAAGAGGTTTCTCAGTGAGGCTTTAATAGGTCTCTGAAATAGAGATTCTGTCCATCACTCTGTATGATCAACCATGTGGGCAATTAATGCAGGTGGAAAGAATCTTTTTGAATCCAAGCCATTGTTTCTTATTTCAGTGATTGCAAACTACTTCATTTTTTAAAGTAAGCATCTTCTTTTCACAAACATATCGCTCCTATTATCCTTCATAAGAGAAATCATACTTCTGGAGTCCAGTAATTCCTTTAGTTCTCTGCCATCAATTAAGACAATTGCACTTAATTAATTTTGCAGTAACGCAATAACAGAAAACTGATTCATTTATTTTGGTAGACAGTTTGTTGCATTCCATAAGCACAACATCATTAGTAACACACTTTTCTATTTATAATTTACACAGGTAGAACAGTGTTATTACTAGAACAATGTCTAGTATCAATGAGAATCTCTTCTCGACATTTCAGATAAAGCATGTCTACAATTGATATTTCTGTGTTTGTTGGTTTGTTTGTTTTTAATCAGAACTTGACACAGGTTACCATGGGGTTAAAATGTTCAGTTTTAAAAACAGGTTCATTACATAGCAATCTTTCTTCTACTACAACAAAATTTTCAGCATTCATATCAGTTTGAAAAAACTCATTTATTTAAAGTAGAAGGCAAAACACTTTTAAATCTGTCAGTGGGGCTAACAATGGATACCCTAAGTATCTATTCAAAGTGTACATATATTATTTAAATCACCTGACAGAGATCTTACTATTTTGCTAACAGAAAATGTCCAGGCATGCAACTTTTGAGCTTGTGTCTCTGAGGTAACAACAGCTTGAGCTAAAAATACTTTCTTAATTCAATCTCTTCCGTGACTATGAAAACTTTAAAAGTTTTTCGAGTTAACTAAGTTGAAAGGATTCTAGCCCAGTCTCTTGGGTCCCATCCCTCCTGCCAGCAGTACTGCACAAACACTACAAGGTACACCTCAAGGCCTTTCTTCCTGGTATTTGCTTATGAGATGGAGCTTTCTTTGGCTTTTTTCTTTGGCAAAAACAGACATACTCTACACAAAATGTTCACCACATACTACAGGGCTGCTGTTTCTCCAGTTGCGGAAAAAACATTCGATTAGTGGACTTTCAAGCAGTGAAAGGTATAACTTGGGGTCATTTTCAACATGAGAAAAACTGTGTCAAACATGCGTGCTGCACCTACCAAAGTGATATAAAGTAATCCAGCACAGACGTGAATTGAGTAGTCTGCTGCGGCATCCCAAATCTATTCCATGTTTTAGAATGTTGCATAGGAATGTCCGGTATGCTTTAATATACCAGGCTATTTTGTGCACAGGATGACTGTAATTGATGTGTAGCTTATACTTGCATGCCATAGTGAGGCAGCTAGGTTTTACAATATGACTTGCGTTTACCTAATGAGAAGACACACTGTAAAACCTATGTTGCTGTACCACATTGCACAGTAGACTACCATCCCACCTGACTGTGATTCACAAAAAACTCACTTTAGGTTCTCATAAAGGCAGATAAAAAATCATTATTGAATTCCATTCATGGTCACCACGTAACATCTGCTGTTACGAGCTCTGTGAGAGAATTAAAAATCTAAACTGGAAAGCAATTTGAACCGATCATTGCTATTATCAATTTACCTTAGTCTGGAATGCTTTAAAGCTTTTTTCATCAAACATTTTATAAAGAAAGAACAATTCCCATCATGATAGCTTTTATTACAATTGGATCTGGAATACAGTATAAACATTAATTCTTCAAAATCTTCTCACAGTGAACTGTCTCTCAAAAAGGATTTTCATCAAGTTTTATCATATATTCAAGATCTCACTCTAAAAACTGACAACTTTCAAAAAAACTGGACTTCTTACAAGAATATAGTTTTAAACAGACTGAAATGTTAAAGAATGTAATTGAGAATCAAAATGCCAAAATACAGGACATGGAATCTTCACTTAATGACATAGCTGGAAGGGCAAACGTGGGAGAAGCAGAAATACAATTTTTGTTGTAACAAAATACTTGACTGATTAATAACATAAAAGATTTGGAAAACAGGGAATGGAAGAACTGCATAAGACTATATAGCTTACCAGAAAAATCTAAAGGTAATGATATTTTATCTTATCTAACAATATGGCTCCTGCAAATTATGGATCTGCAGTAAGAATTATCATTTGGTACAGAAAAAAAGTCATTGGCTATAGGAGAATTACTACCATCAAGTCCTTCAGATCCACCCAGGTCAGTAGTAGTTACATTTCTGCCTGATCTTGACAAAGAACTTGCATTTTAACAGCCTGGGTATAATCAGCAATAAAAGTGGGTCAGTATCTAATAATATATAATAATGACTTTGCAATTAAACTCTTGAGGAAAGAAGAGAGATTGTCTTTAATAAACAAAATGTTAGGAAACAACATTAAAATCCATTTTAGGTTCATAGGTTCATAGGTTCATAGGTTGGTACTAGGCTATCAGCCCTAGGGCCTATACAAGCCTAGCCATAACAATTCCCTGGCTATTTCTTCCCACATTATTTACTTTCCTGGACCCCTGTCTAGCAGGGCGACTGACGTGATCCCTGGGGTGAATTTCCTTTCTCCCATCCAATCATCAAGGTTCCTCTTGAAGAGGTCCAAAGAGGCACTCTGCTTGACATGTATGGGCAATCTATTCCAGAGTCTGGGGAGTCTCTGGGTCAGGAACCTATCCCTCCAGCATGTTTTGTTTATTGTGATGACAAGGTTTAGATCCCTGGAGCGTGTAGCTCTGAGGGATTGGGATTTCTTTAAGTGTAGCATGTCCAACAGCTCTGGGTTTGACATGGCCTTGTATGTTAAGCAGAGATCGCCTCTGAGTAGACGATATGCGACAGAGTATAGCTGGAGTTTGTTAAGGCGGTCAGCGTAGGGCATCTGCTTTAGGCCTGTGATTCTTTTAGTGAGGTATTTCTGAGGCCTTTCCAGTTGTTGCAGATGTCTTGAGAGGTACATACCAAATGGGGCATTGTATTCTATAATGGGTCTAATGAGGGATGAGTACAGTGGGACAATGACCTCCCTTTTTCTGGATGAAAAGCCCTTCGTGATGAGGTGTGCCACATAGAAGGATTTCCTGACTGTTGTGGCGATGTGGTTATCGAAGGTGAGACCACTGTCCACCTGTGTCCCTAAGTCTCTTATCACACTTTCTGTGTTTAGTGTACTGCCACCTATATAGTAATTCATGGATACATGTTTTTTTCCCAAAGGGGATAACAATACATTTCTTGGCATTGAGCTTGAGCCCATGGCTCTGGCACCAAGCATCTGTTTCTGTAAGGCCCTTTTGTAGAGTATCCACATCATTTGGGGATTCAATAATGGCTCCCAGTTTGCAGTCATCTGCAAACTTTGTTAGCCAGAGTCCCTTAGTATTGACCTGTACTTCAGAGAAGTAGATGCCAAACAAGAGCGGCCCCAGGACTGAACCCTGAGGTACTCCACTTGTCACTTGTCTGGAGCTGGATTTGGAGTTGGCTACTTTTACAGTGTGGGTTCTATCAGTAAGCCATTTAGCAACCCATTGGGTGACATAGGGATTAATGCCCAACTTAGTAAGTTTATCTATGATTCCAGAGTGGGGGATGGTGTCAAAGGCCTTGGCAAGGTCTAGCTAGGCTGTGTGGACCACCTTACCCTTGTCCATGGCTCTGGAGACTGATTCAAAGAAGTCAATCAGGTTCAGGAGACAAGATCGGCCCTTCACAAACCCAAACTGGGTGGGGTCCAGTGTTTGAAGGTTGCCAATGTCTTTGTTTATAAGTTCCATGATAATACGCCTCATGGCCTTGCAGATAAGGCTTGTCAGACTGATGGGACGGTAGTTTCCAGGATCCAAGGTGGATCCCCCCTTGTGGATTGGGATAACTGTAGCTCTGCACCACTCAGTGGGCACGAAACCTGAGGTGAGGCTATGATTAAACATGACACTTAGGTGAGGTGCCAGTTCATATTGTAGTTCATGTAGTACACAGCCCGGGATGTCATCTGGTCCCATGGATGCTGTATTCTTGGCTTTAGAGAGTGCGTTTTGTACCTGTGTGGCCGTTATTACTGGAATTTGGCAATCTTCCGGTATTGAGATGGGCCATTTAGGGGGTGAGAGGGGTGAAGTTGGCACTGAATCGATCTGCCAGGATATTGGCAATATCCTTCGGATCAGTATATTTAATGCCATTCTGTTTTAGCTCAGAGCAGATCTGAGCATTGCCATTTAGATTCTTGACATAGTTATAGAATGCTTTGTGGTTGTCTTTGGAATCTTTGGCAATTTTATTTTCGTAACTAGCTTTGGAGGATTTTATGAGGCATCTCAGTTTCTTACTGAGGCTAGTAAGGGAGTTTTTTGCATCCTGGGATTTTCCTCTTTTCTGCAAAAGTTTCTTCCTTTTGTTGTAAAGTTTGTTTATGGCAGGGGACCGCCAGATTGGCTTCCTTTTTTTGGATGAGAGCATTTTGGTTCTATTTGGGATGGCATGATTCATGCATGAGTGGATGTGCTTGTACAGTGCCTTAGTGTAGGATTCAGCAGTTGAACTTTCATTTCCCGTCTGCATGGGTGTCATGACGTTTGTAACTTCTGACTTGAGTAGCATGAAGTTGGCTTTGGAGAAGTTTTTTATGGTGGTTTCTTTACTGGGGGGTGGGGGTGGGATGTGGATGTTAAGGGTGATTAGCTTATGGTCAGACCTGACTAACGAGGGGGTGACCATAGGTATGGAACATTGATTTCCCATGTTGGTAATGACCAGGTCTAGGATATTGGAGCCCCTGGTGGGACTATGGATTAGTTGATCCAGGGCATTGGAATTTATGAATTCCAAGAACCGTTGCAAAGGTGTTGGGACATGAGTAGTTTTCCCAGTTAATGGCAGGATAGTTAAAATCACCCAGTATTAGGGTGTTTGGTTCTATCTTAATATTTTCCAGTATGTTTAGAAAGGTGTAGTGAGAATCTTGGGGTATGGTGGGGATCTGTAGCAAGCTACAATTTGGATTGCAGTCTTACCTAGTGTTAGTTGCACTTGGAGAATTTCAGACACATTGTGTTGGCCAACTAGCCTGGTGGTGTGAATATCCTTGGTGAATATTGACACTCCTCCACCTTTAGTGTTTCAGTCCTGGTTTGGTGGCTGAAAAGTGTGGTAAGAGTTGTAGCCTGGTATTGCAGGGATGCTCTCTGGAGCCTTGAACCAGGTCTCAGTTACTGCACAGATATCGATGTTCTCCATTTTTAGGAGTGCCTCGAGAGAGTGCATTTTGAGGTTTAGACTTCTAGCATTGAGTAGCATTACCTTCAGATTTTGCATGCTTGTACCTGTTACGGTGGTGGTTTTGTCCTTTGAAGTTTGCCTAAAAAAGGCACTATAGGGGTGGCAAGAGCCTTAGCCAGTAACCTGAATCCCAGGGGCGACAAGTGCAGACCATCTCTGGCAAAGCATCGTGGTCTGTCAATCATGTCATCCCAGGCAGACAGATACTGGATCCCCTTTGAATGACACCATAAGCTCAGCCAATTGTTGAAGTCAATCATTTTATCCTTATATTGTGGTATCATTCTGGGCGAAGGCAGGATGCTACTCAGGGCTAGGGTCATACCTGCCTGGGCCACATGATCTGAGAGCTCTTCCATGTCTCTTTTCATGTAGTCCAGGGAGGTACGTCTCAAGTCATTCACTCCAACATGGACAATGACAGAGTCATATTTGTACTTGTTGTGGAGTGACTTGAGTGCATGCGTTATGTGGCGGATCCTGGCACCCGACAGGCAGCTGACTGTAATTGTCTCCTTATTCAACCTGGTGAGAGGGACATCAGTATGCCGGACTATAGAGTCACCTATGACTAAAGTGTTAGGTACATTGTCTTGCCTTAGGGGCTGTTGCTGGGTGGCACACTGGTGTTGTGAACTATGTGACACATTGGTTGTGATTGGTGTTTGTTTGCGTTTCAGCTTCAGAGGTCTTTGTTGCTTGGGCAGGTTACAGTTAAGGGCCTCTGCATATGTGGATTTAGTGTTGCTATATGTGGGTGTTGGTGGTGCGGGTTTTTGCACCCAGCAAAGATTAAATTGTTCCTACAGGTTGGTCAAAGAATATTTAATTCACTGGTGGAAACAACTGAGTATGCCAGAAATAACAACTTATTCCATCACCAGATGATATGGACTGGTTTAATGTTTCTCTGTGAAGAGCTCTAGAAAAAAAAAAACATTTTGTTTGAAGTCACTAATTACAAAAGAAAAGAAGAATGCATGAGTGACTCCTTTGCTTTTATTTAGACAGTAATAGTGCTAGACAATGTGCTTGATGTAAGTTTTTGAAACTGATAATTCAGTTATAAATGTCATTTGATAAGTATGTCTTATATATTCTATTTCTTGATATAGTGCTGCACAGCTGGTAAATGGGTAATTTCAGGAAAACAAAAAATACTGTATTTTATATATATATATATATATATATATATATATATATATATATATATATATATATATATATATAGGACTTTTGAACAAAAGTTCAAAAGCCCAAATCCATTACCACCGAACACACTTTAACAAAAGCGCTTTCATCAAAAAAAGTGCTTTCATTAAAGTATGTTAAAAAAAAAAAACCCAAAATCTACTTGACTGCAGGGGGGGGCAAGCCCCCCTGCACTCCCCGATATGGGGAGCTGCACACACCCCTACTTTAATATTTTCACTCTGAGGACGCACTACAGTGGGGAAAAGGGAATTTCCCCTTACGCTCTGTAGTATGACTGGAACAACAAGCATACTTATGCGAAAGTGCTGCTTCGGTGAATAGCACTTTCGTGCAAGTATGCTCACCAAATTGGGATTCGGTGAAAGATGCAGTCGAGCATCTGTGCGGATCCCATATATATATATATATATATATATATATATATATATATATATATATATATATATATATACACATATATATATATATATATATATATATATATATATATATATATATATAGAAACACTTTATAAGCTCGAAATCCTGAAATATCGAATTTCAGAATCTCAAGCCTCAAGTCTAAAGTCGAACAAAGGGAAATCGCGAACCCTGAAATGTCAAATCTGACAATGTCAAACCCGCGGTATGGATAGCGTGTTGGGTGAGTGTTGTTTATTTTAGGGTTTTGGGGAGGGAATGTGTGTTTGTGAGTGTGTTGGGATGTTTTATATGTGGGTTAGGGTAGGTAGATCAGATTGTGAGTGTGTTAGTGTTGGGAGTGGTGGTGTTTGCATTTCTGTGATGTGTGTTTGTGTGGGGGTGTGTGGAATGTGTGGTGCTGTGTTGTCTGTATTATGGAGTGTAGTGCAACCTCTGAGTTAGCATATAGATTAGTAGGGGGTATGGGGGTGTAGGGGGGCTTGCCCCCCCCACATATAGTAAGGGTAGGTGGGTGTGTTTGTTTAGTTGTGTGCGTGTGTGTTGTATTGATTTTTGTACAGTGTCGGGAGGTGTGTGAGTTTGTTTTTTTATGTGTTGTGTAGTGTGTGCTGTGTCTTTTCACGGTTTTGTGGTTTCGGGAGTTTGGGTTTTGCGGTTTTGTGGTTTCAATTATTTGGATTTTTTGACTTCATGGTCTCGAGATACTGAAATTCGATATTTCAGTATTTCGAGATTATGAAGTGAATATATATATATATATATATATATATATATATATATATATATATATATATATATATCATGTGTGTGTGTGTGTGTATGTTGTGTGTGTGTGATATATTAAACATGAAATAGCTTTGTTAGCTTTATTTTGTTAATAATCTTTGTCAACTGTGTTTTTAAGTTAACAGCAAGATTGCTTGTTCATATACTATTAATTAATATCTATGAGCTCCTTTATTTTTATTCATTTAAGATATACTTTTACTTTCCACTAAAGTCAAGTGCTCATGTTTTTTTTAAGACAGTTAGTTTGAATAACAGAACGTGTTTCAGAACTCATTGTCTTTCCCAGAATTACAGTGCTTGAGGCACTGCTGAAATTTTCCTTTTATGCATCTTAATTTTACTTCTCACACTTAACCACTATATAAATAAAGATAATAAGGCATTCATGAATAGCATTACTTCAAATGCTCACAGGTGTCTCTAACACATCAGTATTCTCACATATATAAAATAGATTTATCTGCTATAATTATGTGACAAATAGAACAGTTGGTGAATGACTTCCATCTAAAACATTGACTTATAAATGTGTGCCAGCATTAGATAATCAACTTCAGTGACTTTCTTTTTGATTTTAACCACTACAGAAGTCATGGAGTCAAGGCATGGAGTCAATGTGCAGACATTACTTTAAATTAATGTAAAAATGATAGTGTGAGAATTTTAGCTTCTAACATGGGGAAATGCATGAGAAGACAGTGAACCAGAACTGAATGTTAT
Source organism: Protopterus annectens (assembly GCF_019279795.1). Taxonomy (NCBI): domain Eukaryota; kingdom Metazoa; phylum Chordata; order Ceratodontiformes; family Protopteridae; genus Protopterus; species Protopterus annectens. The sequence continues at coordinate 340,336,288 of NC_056725.1, forward strand.
AATCAACAGGGTATTAGATGAAGTGAATGATCAGTTAGGTAGCAACATTTGGATTCCAAAGGAAATGATTTAATAAGTACTTATTTTATTTATTTTATTTTATTTTATTTTACATTTGTTGACCGGGCTAGTCCAACTGGATCGTTGTCCATTTTCAGTGGAGGCCCGGGGAGAAAAGCTCCACAGATTAAAGCATGGTTATAGAAATACATGTAAAATAATCACTTATGATATAGGCAAAGAGCAAAAATACAAGGATATTAGTTCAGGTCAGGTAATGCAAATCTAACAAAAAACAAATAATACCAACTATGTAATACTAATTATGTAATTAAAAACAATTAGAGAGAAAGATTGGAGTGTTAAATAAATACAAATATAGTTGAAAGATGAAAGTAGGTTAGTCTGGATTGGTACAAGAGCAGAGCCAGAAATTGTTCAGATGTGAAAGAAGTTGTTTCTTAAAGAAAGGAAAAGTGGCTAGAGAGGAGATATGTAAGGGAAGGTTATTCCATATTTTGCCAACTGAGTTGGAGAAAAGACTTATGCAGTAAAATGAAAGTAAAGTAATGAGAGAAAGTTCAGTTGTAGATTTTGTATATCATAAAGTGTCACACTATACTTCAGAGATGTGTGGATCTACTATACATTTCTGGTATTTGGAAGGGGTGAATTTCTAGTGCAAAGAGCAAGTTAATGAGGGTAATATTATTCCTTACACTCTGAAGACTTCCACAGGATGCCTTGGTTATTGGTCAAGATTTAAGTTATTAGATGCATGGTGAGATCTGAGAAGAGGGAAATCAGATTCTCCATTGTGATGCACTTGTGTGTGTTCTATTAAATATATTATTTTGTCGTATTTAGCAAATAATGAAGTTTGGTATGTAGCTATTGCATTTCTTCTCTGTTTTTCAGTTTTGTAGATAAAAATTAATATACGTATATATATATATATATATATATATATATATATATATATATATGTGTGTGTGTGTGTGTGTGTGTGTGCGTGTATATATATATATATATATATATATATATATATATATATATATATATACAGATATATGATCATTGGTTTTACTTATGTTATATATTAGATTCTTAGATTCGTACTTTCATTTATGTTAAAATTATCAGTTATATTGTTTGGATGTTTAGAGAAAAGGTAAACTCTAGTTAATGGCAATGGAAGTTATGTTCAAACTTTACTACAGCAAAATTGATGAGTGTGGCATGTTCTCTTGACAAAGTAATTCATACAACTAAGTAAATAAAGTTACTGATATACCTAATATAAAACCTAGACACAGAAGTGCATGGATATAAAAGGGGAAAAAAAAGAAGAATAGGAGGGAAAAAATGGATTGTTGTAGGTATGTGGGTAACCATATAAATGTGTATGTGTATAAGTGAAGATATTTGAATGTATAGATGGTTATTTATGCATATTGGAATGCAAGTATGCAAATATGTACGTGTGAGTATATGCATGTGAGTAGATTTTTGTATGAATACATGTATGTGTATGGGTATAAATCCAAAAATAGCATTGAAACAACCAAAAATCAATCAAGAGCAAAACGCTATTATACAGATTCACTAGTAGAAAAGCTCGAAACCAGCAAGCAATAATACTACCAGTTTAATAGGAATAAAATATAAAAAACAAACTTTCTTTAAATATTCGATTAAGCGCTTTCATCCACTACCATGTGGACTTCATCAGAATACATTAATTGATAAGTTAACCCAATTTATACACTTTTTGGCACCAAAATATGCTGTGAAACAGTCTTTCATTAAAAAGACATACACTATATTAAAACTAATTAAAAAGCTAATTAATAGACTAGTTCTAAAATGACTTGCAGAATATAATTTTATCATATCTATTGATACTGGCCATCTTTAAACATACTGATTTACAAGAAACAATTATAATATCTAAACTTTTAAACTTTGTTTGTTTATATATAATGCATATTACAACTGTGGATGCTCCACGGGCTTGCGTTTGACCTTCTGTACTTACTATATGTGCAATACATATGCATAAATGTGCAAACTGCCTAATATACAAAATATTAAAATAATAACAGATTGTGCTCAAAAAAATAATAATAAGTCATAGGTCAAATCTAAATGTTGTGACCATGTAAATGCCAGCTTCACTAGTGAACGCTGTTGTATGTTCTATACCATTTCAACTTATTAGTAGTAGTTCCATCCATTACTTAAAAAATATTTTTTAAAAATAATGTTAAAATATTTTATAACATTATGTATATTTCTGCAACATTGGTTTAACTGTTATATAGTCATTTAATCCTGGTGTAGTTGAGGCATCTGTTAATATTTGCCATCTCACTTCCCTTTCTCCCAAGATGGCTTTGATATTTCCTCCTCTATAATTCACTTTTAACTGTTCCAGTATAGCAAATCTAAATTCATGACTATCCCCATATTTCATAACATGTCTCGAGAGTACATTAGTGTTATCATTTTTTCTGATAGCATACTGGTGATCGTATATTCTTTTTTTAACTTTTCTCTCCGTCTTTCGTAAATAAAAACTAGGACATGACATGCATTTGGCGATGTATATAATTTTACTAGTGTTACAATTGCCATACTGTAAAACAATTTTGGTTTTATTGATATTATCTAGTGTAATCTCTTCTCTTTCTAATATAGCTTTACATTGTTCACAACTACCACATTTTTTCGTTCCCTTTTTCTGCATGTTTCTTTCTTTTATTGTAATGTTCATTTCTAAAATCAATTTCATATTAATTCCCATTTTAAAAACAAATACAGGGGTCTCACCTACTACTTCTTTGATTTCACTATCTGCTGTGAGAATATTCCAATGTCTACTTAAAATATTTTTCACTTGTTTCACCTGAGGCGTGTATTCTAATATACATGCTCTACTATATCTATCAAAACCGTTGTCTTCCACCTTAGACATGTTTAATTGCTGTTTACGCAAAACCGGTGTATATTTTTTCCCCCATTCATTTATTACATACATCCTTGTGTCATTCAATAATTTTTCGGGGTAACCTCTAGAACTAAAGAGCTCCTTTATAAAGTCTAATTCTTCTAGCATCTCCAAATATACTGATGTCATTCTAGCTGCATGTATGCACTGCCCTTTAAATATACTTTTCTTTGTTTTGTAGGGGTGGTTACTGGAAAATTCTAAGTAATTGTTTGAAAAAGTTTTCTATCTATAAATTCGAGATTTAAATCCATTGTTTTCACTAGATATATATGTATATAAATATGCTATTCCCTCCATACTGCTATTGTATGTGAACTTTAAATATTCACTCGTACTGTTTAAATACTCAATAAATGTACTAATAATACTTTCTGGACCGTCCCATAAAATAAAAATATCATCCAAAAATCTCGAGTAATATCTAATATACTTATAATAATCACTTTTAAATACTTTTTCATTTTCCTAATTCAGCATAACTAGGTTTGCAAAGATCGGGGCGCAGGCAGCCTCCATTGCTACTCCTCTAGTTTGCTTATAATACTCTCCTTCAAAGTATATATAATTATACTCGAGTACTATAGACATAAGTTCCATTATAAGACTAATTTGGTCCCATTTCAAGTTTGAGTATTTCCTAATACTATTACAAAAACTTTCCAAGCCTTGTTGTTTAGGAATGCTTGAAAATAAATCTATCACATCAGTCGTTTTATACACTATGTTCCTTTTCCATAAATCAGATGTTAAATTACCCATAAAGGCCCATGAGTCCTTAATTAAATGTGGTACATTATTGTAAATATGCTTAAGCCATCTATCTATGGCTGTTCCTAAAGGAAAAGTTTCTGAATGGCTCCCTGATATAATGGGTCGAAACGGTGGATCTACAATATTTTTGTGTACCTTAGGTACACCTACTATGGTTCCTAAAACCGGATATTCAACACTCATGAACTTTTAGGTTTTGTTGGTAATTCGTCCATCTAGTAAAAATTCTTCCAAAAACATGTCTATACGTTTATATCCAATATTTATTTCATTTATAGATACTGTGGTATAATTGCCTGATTCCTGCAGAATTTGGTACATTTTATTATTATATTCTTCCGTGTTATATATAACTACCCCCCCCCCCTTATCTGGCTTCATTATTCTAATCTTTTTATCTTCCTTAAGTCTTTCTAATAGGCGTATCTCTTCATTAAATAAGTTACTAATCAATGTTTTATGTCTTGTTTCATTATTTAAACTGTAAATCTCTCGCACTACTATTTTCTCATAAATAGCTACATTTGGATGCATGTGGGATTTATATGTGCTTTTTTTCTTTAACACCTTTTCCTCTCATTACAGGCTTACTTTGAAATTGGATAGCCAAGTTATATTATATATAAACGAACAAAGTTTAAAACTTTAAATATTATAATTGTTTCTTGTAAATCAGTATGTTTAAAGATGGCCAGTATCAATAGTTATGATAAAATTATATTTGGCAAGTCATTTCAGAACTAGTCTATTAATTAGATTTTTAATTAGTTTTAATATAGTGTATGTCTTTCTAATGAAAGACTGTTTCACAGCATATTTTGGTCATTTTGGCACCAAAAAGTGTATAAATTAGGTTAATTTATCAGTTAAAGAATTCTGATGAAGTCCACATGGTAGTGGATGAAAGCGCTTAATCGAATGTTTCAAGAAAATTTGTTTTTTATATTTTATTCCTATTAAACTGGTAGTATTATTGCTTGCTGGTTTCGAGCTTTTCTTCTAGTGTATCTGTATAATAGCATTTTGCTCTTGATTGATTTATGTGTATAGGTAACCATTTGAAATTTTGGGACCCAGTTTATTGAGTCTTATAATGCTAAAACTGAATTGTCAGAAAAGGCCCTACATATACATAGTCCAAGATGGCCATTTCTTCAAATATTCCCTTTTCTCCAAGGCATGGTGATCTCAGAGTTGGTATGTATAAGTTGGGGTGTGGGGGGACTTGCAATGCAGAGGGAGTTGCAGTTTAATACATGCATATGTGTATGTGTGTATATGTTTGTATATATCTTTACACACACACACACACACACACACACACACACACACACACACACACACACACACACACACACAAACACACACACACACACACACACACACACACACACACACACATGTCTATTATATATAGATATATATATATATATATATATATATATATATATATATATATATATATGTATATATATATATATATATAGATATATATATATATAGATATATATATATAGATATATATATATAGATATATATATGGGTGTACTTTTGAAGAACGAAAGTTCACTACTTCGAACTTCAAAAGTACACCAACACTAATGCGAAAGTGCACTTTCACGAAAGAGCACTTTCGCAAACCAGCTAGACCGAACGGGCTAGCAGTCACGGACCTTAGGGTTAGGGCAGTGGTCATGGTAAGGGGATAGCCCTACTAGCTATCCCCTTACCCTAACTGAACAAAGAGAAGATCACAGTGAGCTGCCTGTCGGGCGCTAGGATCCACCACATTACACAAGCACTCGGGTCACTCCAAAGCAAGTACAAATATGACTCAGTCATTGTCCATGCTGGTGTGAATGACCTGAGATGTACCTCCCTGGACTACATGAAAAGAGACATAGAGGAGCTCTCTGATCATGTAGCCCAGGCCGGTATGACCCTGACCTTGAGCAGCATCTTACCCTCACCCAGAATGATGCCACAGTATAAAGACAAAATGATCAATTTTAACAATTGGCTAAAATTTTAGTGTCATTCAAAGGGGATCCAGTGTCTGTAAACCTGAGAAGACATGCTCGACAAGCCACGTTGCTTTGCTAGGGATGGCTTGCACCTGTCACCCCTGGGCTTTTGGATATTGGCAAAGGCTCTTGCCACCCCCATAATGCCTTTTTTAGGCAAGGTTCAAAAGACAAACCCACCTCCATAGACAACACAATGAATAAGAAACTAAGGGTAATGCTGCTCAATGCCAGACGTCTTAACCTCAAGATGCACTCACTCAAAGCCCTCCTCAGTATGGAGAGCATCGATATCTGTGCAGTGACAGAAACCTAGTTCAAGGCTCCAGAGAGCACTCCAGCACTACCAGGTTATACCTCATATCATGATTTTTGGCCCCAAAACTCAGACCGAACCATAAAAGGAGGGGGAGTATCCATATTCATCAAAGATACCCACACCTCCAGGTTACTGGCATTGCACGAGGAATCAGAGACCATCCATGTGCAACTGACAGTGGGCAAAACTGCTTTTCAGTTTGGAGCATGTTACAGACCACCCTCTCAAAAACAGAAATCCCACTCGGCTTTCCTGAGATCACTGGAGAATATGAAGATCTTTTCAAACACCATTATATTGGGTGACTTCAACTACCCAAACATAGACTGGGAGCACTACTCAAGCCCCAACACCCTAGCCCAAAGGTTCCTAGAATTTATAAACTCAAATGCTATGGAACAACTAGTCACCACTCCCACAAGAGGGGAAAACATACTGGACCTGGTCATCACCAACAAGGGGACTCTATGCTCCATACTAGAGGTATACCCCTCATTAGTAAGATCTGACCATAAATTAATCTCACTGGATATCCACATCCCGACCCCATCCACAACCCAGAAAACCATAGTGAAAAATTTCACAAAAGCGAACTTCACACTTCTCAAAACGGAGGTGGAATCATTCAAGGCCCGTGGACCAGTGGAAACTACGACCCAAACTGTAGAATCCTTTGTAAATGCATTCTATGGACACCTCCAGGAATGCATGGATCATGCTATCCCAAACAAAACCAAGACCGAATCGTCCAAAGGCAGGCGTCCAGTCTGGTGAACCCCAGCCATAAATAAGCTGTACAACAGAAGGAGGAAGCTACTACATGATAGAGCAAAATCCCTAAAAGGGAAAGCATCTCTGATCAGTACTAGCAAAAAACTACAATCCCTCATAAAATCCACCAAGGCCAGCTTCGAGAAAAAAATTGCACAGGA
>NC_056725.1:340348346-340473346 GCF_019279795.1 Protopterus annectens
TTGTAATAGAAAATAAGTGAGAGAGCGTGAAAAAGTGTTGTAACCCATTAATAAAGGTATAAAAAGTCTGGAATAAAAGTATTCTACATGCACCAAAATATGAAATGAATGAGAGAGCTACTACAAAAGTGTGTAATGTTATTAATAAAGGTATAATTCCTGGACTATGTCCGTGCACTTTCTTTGATATGTTGTTGTACCCTTGCAGTATGTAAATAGTACAGTTATATGAAGTGCTGTCAATCCACACTTGTGTAGGTCCATATAAACTGGATGAAGGGAATGCCAGTAGCTCTTAAGCATATATACAGTCCTCAACTGTTGGTTCTTGGCTAGCATGTACAAGTTAATCTGGCACATGAGTAGCTTGTGATTGTGTACCCCACAAATGTCAGTGTTCTGCTAGAAGTGTAGGGGTCTGTAGAAATGTAGCTGATAATGTCACCTGAAGACAGCCAGATATGTAGATGTATGAATATAAATGAAATATAGAAATACGTAGCAGTAACATCTGCATCTTGAACAGTTTGTATGCAGATACAGGTCAGGTATATAAACAACCATCAAAACCCATTTCACAATTTAATGGACACTGCCTAGTGTAATAATACATGTAGGGGATATATACCTGCAGTCAGTAGGAATGTAGAGTAAAGTTCAAAGTATATATAAGTTGTTAATGGAGTGATCTTTTTACACCCTACTTTATGGTCATAAATAATGCCATTCCACACCTAAATGGGTATGTGTAATCTGAAAAACTTTGTTGGGACATATGTCCTATTGGTTTATAAATATCTGCATGTACTTTGATGCATATGCCGTGTTCACATACCTCAAACTTGGTGGCCTGTTGCCACCAATCAACCCTGCATGCTGTTGAAATGTTCACTGTTGTTCTAAATATGCATGTGTCATGCTTGCTGTTCAACTGTTGGAATTCTTGTGTGTTGGGTTAATGGGAATACTACTGCATGTTGTTACAACAAATTTGGACTGCTGTTGTCTGTTACTAACCCATATTATCATTAATTCCTGATAAACATAGAACGTATGAGAAGGTCGGTCTCAGTGGACCCTCCTCTCCTACCTCAGCTGGCGATGGCACCTGGCACCAGCATGTCTGGTGCCCAGCCCGGGACCTCCTCCTCCGGTGGCCCTGTGCCACCTTCGGGTGGAAGCACTGCAGGGGATGGGTCTCATCCCCCCCTGCAAGCGTGGCTGGAGGAGGGCCACCCATCACCCTCCGAATGGTCCGGGCTGTGGTGTGTAGGGAGATCAAGTGTACAGTCGCTGATCCTCTATGCCAGCTTGAGGCAAGAGTGGCGTGACTCATGGGTGAGCCTGCCCCTCCTACGCAGCCCCCAGCACAGCCACCCTCGGGTCTGTGAGGGTGCAGTGGTGACTGCCCATGGGTGGGGATCTCAGTTCCACTGTTACCATCTGTGGGCTCATGGGCTTGCGATTTCCAAACATCCTTCCCCGTCAGTTGTGTTTATCCACCCCATGTGTCATATTCCACCCCTGTATACGTCTTGTTTGTCTTGTCTGTTTACCTCCCCAACCTACCTACCACAACATACCTACTTCCCCTACCTCACATTCCACTATCACCTGAAAAAAAAAGGGCAATCTGGTCCCGCAAAAAAGTTACGCCCCATACATAGCTGCCCATTTTACAGAAATGTCTGCCGGACACAGACACTGAAATTCAATTGGCAGTACAACATACTTCATTGTCCTCACCTCTCTCCCAGGGGTGTAAGGTTTCAAAATTCCCTCCAAATTACAAGTATATGCACAGCTGTTGCTGTTAAAGAAATTGGCAGCTATGGACCTTCCCTACACCCGTCCTGCACATCCCGAGCTGTTTTCCCTACTGTCTTTCCCTCTTTGTGCCCCTTTTTCACCACTTTCCTATCTCCCCATTTTTTTTTTTTTTTTTCAAAAAAATGAGCGTGGGTGTTAGCGGGTGTAAGCACTTTTAAGCAGTAGTAAGCGGGTTTGAGTGAGTGTGCGCATGTGTGCGCTTAGCTAAGTATTGCTAAGCATCGGGCAAACCCATGCAAACCCGCTTACAACTGCTTAAAAGTGCCTTAGTCACCCTGCATATGAGGGGCCTTGTTCTGCTCAGCAGCAAAATAAAACACCACTGCCAGTCTCGAACCCCGGACCTTGGAAACACTAGACTGCATGAAGTACCACTAGGCCACAGTAGACATACAGTAAGATGTTGCTGAAATATATATATCATGCATCAGAGTGTGTGAAATAAAGGAGAGGTAGAAGTGCCATAACACAAAACCTGTTCTGTGGAACTATACCAGCAGTTGTTGTGGAATTGCATTACATGACTGTGATAACAAAACCAGACATTCTAGCAGTAAATACTGTTACAGCAGCACTTCACAACCCCCACTCAGTTGAGTGTGTGAATAAATATTCACAGTATAGCAGTTCACACACAGTGCATGTGCCAAATGAATACATCTCAATAACTACTTTTGTATGGCAGTAAATTGTATAAGTAGAAAATAAACTACATACTCCCATGTATCTTGTGTTAGCATATGTAGGGGTGAGTACAATTCTACACTGACAACTGTGTAGTGTAAGTGGCAACATTCAGGTATGAGTACAACAATTATATCACTGGCTACACCCCAAGCATCAGATATAAGAACTATACCAACCTTCTGGCTTACACAACAGTCTCCACAGCAAACAAGCATGGTCCCCACTCTGGAAAGCTGAAAAGGCTACGTCTACCTGACATAGCAATTTATAGCATTGGGTTGCTATGACAGTGAGTACTGCAATTACCATACAGCAGGCTGCATGCAATTACCAAATGGTGGCCACCAATTGGTGCAGAGGCCATCACATACACATGTGCAGATACCTATAAAAGCATGCTGTACCTGCTGGCCACACATGCAATTATACCATTGCAGACGGTGAAAGAGAGAGAGAGAGACACACAGAGACAGACAGAGTGAGAGTGAGAGAGAGACTCACACCCCCACCCACACCAGTGGAAAAAATATATACAAATAAAAAAAAATTATGTAAACATAAAAAAAAAAAAAGCATAACATTCAGACAAAGAGACAGCTGACTGAAAAATACGAACGCATACAAAGGAAAGGTATGTAACAGATATGTATTTACTGGCATGTAGTAGATGTATTTGAAGACTACTCTACATACTTTGAAACATCAATATTTGGCAGCAGTACGTATCTATGCACAGATGCCCTGCATAACTACTGCCATGGACATATCAGTATGTAGCTGTGTGCAGTGGGACATAACTGTGATATATGTAGCTCAGCATTAAATGTCAAACATCTGAACCATGTTATCTGTGTTCTGTATAGTAGTGTGGACAATGTCTGTTAGGGAGAGTAGTGCATACAGCTATCTAACCATGGATGTGAAAGAGTAACAAAGTCATGACAGTCATATCAACTTGTAGCTTAGCACTGGCAACAGCTGTACCAGGCTAGTCTGGAAATTAAGCATTTGCAGCTATATATACGCCCTCTAACATTACTGTGTGCACACATGAGGCACCTGTTCATGTTGCAGCAAGGCCCAGCAGGTCAGCTGTGAGGTCCATGGACTTACAACAGTGTGGAATATGTGTGTGTATGGCACACACATATGGAGAGATCTGTCTGTGTCAGATATCTTAGCATCTGTACATGTGCATAGAGCAAGGGACATACTGCAACTTTTTGTGAAGGGTGGACATATATATGTTGTTGAAGGTTGTTATGTGCATACAATGTAGGTTGTAGTGTGTGGCAAACAAGACAGCATACAGTGCTGGTATATGACATGTGGTGGTTAAACACATTGTGGGTATGAATTGTCAGGTTTGCAGGGTTGCAGCCAGTGAGGCCTGCTAAAGCTACATGTGCTAAGAACACCTTCAATGCATTCTGCACAACACTATATATAAGTACATAACAGTATACCTCGCAACCTTTGCATAATTGATATTCCCACCATGAAATGCAGACCGTATATGTGCCTATTTGGATATCAATATGTACACCAATGTATGTTTATATTTACCCGTGTATATACATATGAATATATATATATATATATATGTGTATATATATATATATATATATATATATATATATATATATATATATATATATATATAGACATAGAGAGAGAGAGACAGGCTCATATATACTGCAACAGATGGCCATTGACAAAGCCATGGACTCAAGCTCAATGTTGAAACTGCAATGGCATCCCTTCTGTAAATAACTCCGTACCCATGAACTACCACATAGGTGGTAGTCCACCTAACACCAAAAGTGTTATAAGAGACCATGGGACACAGGTGAACTGTAGTCTCCCCTTCAATAATCACAGTGACACACTAGTCATGTAATCCGTCTACCTGCCACACCTCATCACAAAAGGTGTGTAATCCAGGGACATATAGGTTAGTGTTCCCCCTAATCATCACACATAAAGCCCATTATAGAGTATAATGCCCCATGTGGTATGTACCTCACAAGACATCCAGAGCAACTTGAAATGACAAAGACATACCTCACTAAGAGTAATACCAGGCTCAAACAGATGCCCTATGCAGACCATTTCACAAACCCACAACTACACCGTGTCACATACCGCCTACCCAGAGGTGACCTCTGCCTAACATTCTAAGCTATGTAAAAACCAGAGCTGTTGGACATGCTGCACGTAAACAGATCACATTCTCTACATGCTACATGCTCTAGGGACCCAAACCTTCTGACCACAATAAACAGCACATGCTGGAGGGGTAGATTCCCAACTGAGAGACACCCTGTACCCTGGAACAAACCAACTATCCATAGCAAACAAAGCTCCTAATTAGCAGTCGTCATAAATAATCATGACGATTGTATGGGAGATAGTGAATGCACCTAGCCATTCACCTCTGTGTGTCTTCTTGACAGGGCCACGTGAAATGCAATGACCTGTGTGTCAAAGGCCAGAGTAGCGTATGGCTAGGCTTCTATAGGCCCTAGGACCAATAGCCTCATACCTACCTATGAAGTGATACACACCCACATGTACCTTTTTCAAGGATTGCTATGTGAGTTTGACTGAGTGTGATAGTGAATGTGTTGGTGAATGTGTCAGTGTTTGGTTTATGTGTGATAGCTTAGTGGGAAATTGCTTCCGTCATGGTATCATGTGTCCTAGCTGTGATCCCAGCAAAAGATGTGTATACAATTGCTAGGCTGAAAAAGCAGTATGCCATACGATCTGACATAGTGCCTTGTCGACTGGGGTGCCCACTGTAGGCCAAAGCAGTACATGCATGCTTATTGAGTGGTACTGCTGGTGAATCCAACCCCTGTATAAACTGTAGTACTACCTGAGGCTGTATGCCTAAACAGCACAGTATGGTGTACATCCACATTGATTGGAACCAAAGTTCTGTGTGTTCCCTGTAGTCCTCACAGATTACATACCTCAGGCATACAGTCTTGTAACTACTGACACACAGTACTGTAAGGTACACAGGTAAAGGTCACCTGTGTTGCCATACCTATGTATCTGGTATGTATGTGTGATGTGTGTGTGTGTGTATGCCTGTACCATGGCCTCAGTCATATGTGTGTTACAGGATATATGTGTGTATCTAGCAACATGTATAGAGTAGTACAGCAGTATGCCACCTATATTCACAAATGTGCACATATGTTAGGCAGGGTTCTGCCATTGACAAGTGTGTAATACCGGCGATACTGTCACTGGACTTTACAATCATTGCAATGGATTACACCTGTCATGATGCATTAGCATGATATATACCTCCTGTGTCCATGTTGTGCATTGTGTCACATACAGTGTGCCATGTACCGGTGTATAGTATGACATACTGTTGTAAGTTCGTAGCTGTGCAAAACGTGGTTTGACATATAGAGTGTGCTAGGCACTGTCAGGCAGTTGTGGTTTGAGTACTGACATGTGGTGTTGACAGTGTGTATCCTCTGGCAGCCAATAGGTTGCTATATATGGCAGTTAATTGATACCTGTACATTAGATACATACGTGTGCCTCATGACTTGCTCACACATATTGTTTCATTGTCTTCCAGGGCTATGTCCCACCATCGTAATCCCGCCTATAGCACGGCAGAGGAAGAGGTAATAACATCAAGCCTGGTGCAGCAGTATGCCCTGCTGTTCTCTAGAACCAGCCAGGACCAGCATGAGCGGACTGCGCTGTGGCAAGAGCTTGTCCAGCGGGTAAACGACATAGACATGCATAACCGGACATATGATCAGGTACGCCATCACTGCAGTGATTTAATTAGACATGTCCAGCAGCGTGCATCTGATATCCGCAGTCAGCAGCTTGCCATAGGTGGGGGGGTAGCCATCCACCCCCCCCTCACCAGAGTGGAGGAGCTGCTCCTGAGCCAGGTGGCTCCTGGACAACATCAACTCCAACAACTGACGTGTGTCATCATGGAGGCCGGAGTCACCCAAGAAGCTGACATGGAGCATGCAGGTAACATGGCATAGCTGTAGACTACTGTTACCTCAATTGTTAGAGCATGCTTATGTGAGATGTGTACTGTGTAGTTAGATGATGTGGTGCCTAGTGTTGTGCAATGGTAACAATTAGGAATATAATCAGTGGGCCTGTGACCGTCAACCATTGTACCATTGTAAGATTACAAACACACAGTAGCGATGCCAAAGTTGTTGTAGGTCCCTCTGGTGTGACAGCAAGGCAGCTGACGCATGCTGGTGAGTGTGTTCTACCTTTAATACTGCTAATGAAATGTGCATGTCATAGGTGAGGTGTAGGCCATGAACACATAACACACATATGCATAATGCATGCTGTGCATGTTTGCTGTGAGACTATGCTATCCCAGTAACGTAGGTAGCTGCCTAAAACACATACAATACACAGAGCATTCCACATAATTTTGGCAACACTGATGTGGACATTGGATAGGCAGAGTCGATACACATGCACACAACATACACAACACTGGCATATGCAGTACACGTTAACATGCTACACATGGCGTATTCAGATGCCCGCTGTAAGGTCACACTACAGTATCCCACACTCCATCCACACAGCACACATTACATACCTGAGGGGTAGATGCCTCACATGTGGTTGTGTGACACTCTTCGACACATTACACATTCATGGCAGGCAATGCCCCCTATTGTGCACCTTACAAACCCATGTAACGACTGGCTGTGAAATGGTGACTGTAGCCATGGTACTGCAGTTCCAGTACAGCATGGTATGTGCCTGTGTGGCACACATTAGTAGCCTTGAGTGACCACATGATGCTGCATGATGATGGCTAATGGTAGTACAACCCATCCAGTTACAGTGACCACAGTACTACACATAGCATTACCTGCTATGCACCTCAGTGTTGTGTGTGTGCTAACATAATCACCTATACACAATATGCATAGCATTCACCATTTGTACAAAGTGACACATATATGTCTTGTAATGCTATTGAGTGTAGAGGTCACATGACTCACACTGTGTCTGTGTGACGTTGAATGTTGCAGTTGTGTTGTAGCATGCCATGTCGTGTCTGGCACTGGCATGTCCACATTATGTCCTGCACTCACCATAACCACTGTACAATGTACATGTTGAGCAATGGTATTCCAACAGGTAAACATGCACCACACATCTTGTGTGTATATATAGCATGCATGTGCTAATCCTGTGTCCACTATTATCTGCTGAAGACACAGATGCTCTCATCATGCATGGATATCTATATGACACACAGATACACATCCAGCCATGGTATGTATACCTGTGAGGGGTGGTGCATGGAACATTGCAGAGCTTATAATACTTGCACAGCACTGTCATGTCCATGTACACAGTGCATTCAAGGGTGAGGCCAATCACTGAACAACATCACACATGCATCAAAGACATGTATAGTTTTATTGGCAAGGGCTGACAACACCCGCACTGCATGCTGTTGGGAAACACACGTCCTGCATGCTGACACTTGTGATACAACTGTTTTCCTTGTGATACTGTACCCCAACATCACCCACTATTGAGTATGTTTTGGATTGCTGGTGGTGTGTGTGTGTGCGTGTGTGTGTGTGTGTGTGTGTGTGTGTGTGTGTGTGTGTGTGTTTTAGTGATGGGTGCATTTGTGTACATGTGTTCATGTGTGCATGCGTGCATGTGTTCATGTGTTCATGTGTGCATATGTGCCTGTGTGCATGTGTCCATGTGTGCATGTGTGCATGTGTTCATGTGTGCATGTGTGCATGTGTGCATGTGTTCATGTGTGCAGGTGTGCATGTGTACATGTGTGCATGTGTTTGTGTGTGCATGTGTGCCGACATCATGTACAGCTTGTAAAGTATGTTTTTGTCTTCCTCTCACAGGTGCTGACCTTGTGCTGGTTCACTGCAGCAGGGGAACTGATGTCACTGAGCAAAACAATGATACTGATGATAGGTATGTTGAGGCACAGGCATGTTTGCCAGGGTCTGTCGTTGGACCACCAATCAACAGTACACAGCTGTCGACCCCATCCATGCATACAGTCATACTGCCAATACATCCATCACCAATGCCCATAACTGAGGGACAGCATACAGTTGATATTGGCCAGGACAGTGTGGTATCCATGGCACATGCATCCCAACACAGCAGCCATACCCAGATGTCTGGAAGGGTACCACACAGGCAGATGTCCAGGGGTTCTTGTAGGAGCAGTGCTACTCAACATGCCACTGGCAGACGTGCCACAGGTCTGACAACATCACACATGCACCAGGCTGTCATGGAGGCACAGACACATATGGAACGGTACACTAGACAGGGACTAAGGGCACATAACACTGCCATCATTGACAGTATCCATGACCTAGCAGGTGCCATCCGTCATTACACCGAGGTCACCGATAGACGTTGGGGAGAGACATTAGATATCCTCCGCAATGTCATATCCATGTGTCAGGACAGTGCGGGATGGTTAAGTCATCGACGTAGACATATGCCAGCAACAGCAGCAGCTGGCAGTCACCACGGACATCCCTCAAGCCACAGCCGCTCCCGTAGTGCCAGTACCAGCCCCAGCATTGTTGAGGGTGGGCTGTCCATTGAACGTCCTAGAAGGCCATGTGCATGTGGCTCTGGACAGTCCCAGTAGGGACCTGTGTCCAGTGTACATCCATCGACCTCTGGGGATAGTACCAGTCTGGCTTTACCTGATAGTGTCAGTAGCACCCCTGCCAGGCACAGGTACCGTATCCGTGGCCAGAGACGGTGATCTGTGAAGCCTCGGCTTGGATGTCCCACAAATACCTGTATATGGCAGCCACATGGTGGAACTGTGTGCATGCAGACACACACACATACTCCAGACACCTAGGGCTAACACATACCCGCACACATTACATCAACATTGCCACATTCCAGTATTCTTCCCCCCCCCCCCCACACACACACACACACACACACACACACACACACACACACACACACACACACATACATGTCGATTAGATGGCTCACAATAGGCCTCTGGAAAACCAACAACACACCCTGTGCATATGATGAAACCTGTGTCACCTCCTGTCATCTATAACATCGATGCAGGAACAGGCTACCATGGTGCTGATGCACAGGGTGTCTTTATAGCAGTATAGCAATGTTAGCATGTTGCCAACAGTACAGTGTAATGATATGCTTGAAGGTGTAGCTGAGCAGGCATGATGCATTCATGCTATGATTGTCATTGTAGTGTTGCTTACACCAGTGTTGGTTCCAATTGTGTATTGTCCGGCCACGTGACACTTGGCTGATGTGTGCAGTATTGACAGCATGTGTTAGAGAGTGGACAGTATGTGTGGGATGTGTGTACCACAGATTTGCAGGTGTACATTTGTGAACATGGTGGAGGTGCACTGTCTGCATGTACGTGCATAGTGGACACATGGCCAGGGCGACATGCCCTGCATTACACAGTAACACTGCATAGTTTCTATTGGTGGGCAGTATGCATTGTACTACACACATTCCGGAACCTGACTACACATGTGTGTATGACATGGTTTGACACTATGCTGTGGGTGATACTGTTGCTATCTGTCATTGTTTTGCATTCTGGTAGTACACATCACTTCCACAGCCTGACCGTTAGATGATGTCTTGACAACCAACACACAGATGTAGGACACACAGCAACATTTGGATCCTTCAGGTACTATACTATGCCAGTGACCACTGGTATTCACCTACACCCATTACTGACATCACTCAGGTTTGGCATGTAGCTCTCTTAGATACAAGCAGTCACAGTAGGATATGTCTGTCCACGTCTTATAATGCATACTGCAGCCTATAATGCATTCTCCAGATGACACACACATTCTGCACAAGGGTATCATATAGACAGATGCCTGTTGTCAAACCCATGCTGGAAAGCTATAAGCCAAACTAAGCATAGTCATCCACCTTTACGAAACACATTATCCCCACAGTATCACATAGATAGTAGCCAACAACATGATGAACAGGTACCGATCTGTACATGCAACCAAGTGTTACATCATCTGTGCTTTGTTTATCACATTTCCAAAGGTATTTTTAGATCCCTCTGTGGATGACATAAGCAATAAGGGGTCTGCGTGCATATCCACAAAGGTTGTTCAACACCTGTTATAAATAGTCATAATTGACAGACTTTGCTGCATTTGAACAGGTCTGGCATATACCCCGGCCATAGACCCTCACACACACATTCCAATAGGAACCATAATGACTTTGTGTGACACAGATGACCTAGGCCAGGGATCGCTGCAGTGGCTGGCCTTGTCACAAGCATACAGATGTGACCTAAGGTCTGGGAAGCAGCAGCACAGTATGGTAAGGATCACAGCTGTGTTCTTGGAGAAAGCAGGGTTCCCACACATGCAATCATTGAGGTTATATGTTCGTATTTGTATTTGCCACACAGCAAGCTCACATGTGCAATGCATACTGATATGTCATACAGTAGTAACAGCAAAACTCACAACACATTGACCAACAGTCTCACACACATACAGCACACACACGCATCAAGTGCATGATTCAAACCCCTATCTAACTACGTCATGATACTAGAGGAGTACGCATTAACACAACGTGCTATACACATTACTGGCAGTTCTCTTTTACACAGGTATATTTGTAGGATGGTGACATCATCAAACTTGACAAAGGTTAGTTTAACACTTTGGAGGTGTTTCACTAGTCTCCTAAAAGGTTGCGCCTTCCCAAGGAGAACACACACAAACACACACAGCTGTGCAGTTTCACTAGTATCCTAAAAGGGTGCTCCTTCCCAAGGAGAACACACACACACACAGTTGTCCAGTGCAGGATTCAAACCCCTACCTAACTACTTCATGATGCTAGGGGACTATGCATTAACACAACACACTATACACATGGCTGGCAGTTTTCTTTTCCACAGGTATATTTGTAGGATGGTGACATCATCAGCCTTGACAAAGGTTAGTTTAACACTTTGGAGGTGTTTCACTAGTCTCCAAAAAGGTTGCTCCTTCCCAAGAAGAATACACACACAGTTGTCCATTGCAGGACTCAAACCCCTACCTAACTACTTTATGATGCTAGAGGAGTATGCATTAACACGAAGCGCTATACACATTACTGGCAGCTCTCTTTTCCACAGGTATATTTGTAGGATGGTGACATCATCAGACAATACAAAGTGGGTTACATTAGGTGACATTAGACGGGCTACATTGAAGGAATGTCTAAACACTTTGGCCATGTGATCATCAAAGGTGAGTTTACTATCTACCTGTGTCTCCAGGGACATAATGACTTTTTCCGTACATGCTGGATTACCACCTATGTGGTCATTTGTGTGCACTTTGTTTCACCCAAAGGGGATGACTATGCAATCTTTGCCATTCAGCTTGAGGGCATTGTTTTGACACCAGGTATCTCTCTCTGTAAAACACATCTGGAGGATATCTGTGTCAGCTGTACAGTTGATTATGGACCACAGTTATCATTCATTTGCAAACCTGTTCAGTCATACACCTGCCATGCTTCCCTGTACCTCTGAGCAGTATCTACTGAACATGTGGGGTCCCAGGACCAAGACCTGTGTGATGCCATTTGTGACTGGCTTGGAGTTGGACATGACACCCACAACTATGAACATGTGTGTTTGATCTGTGAGCCACTTGGCCACCCATCCTGTGACATAGCTGCTAATGTTCAAGCTGGTACACTTGTCCATGATGACAGAGTGGGTAATGGTGTAGTAAGCCCTTAGTGAGGTCCAGGTGGGCTGTGTGGACTTCTTTCACCTCCATCTATGTTCATGGTAACTGTTTTAAATAACTCATCTAGGTTGGGGAGCCAGGCTGTGCCTTTGACAAGGCAAAGTTGTGTAGAGTCCAGTGTCTGGAGATCTACAATGTCTCAGTGTCTGGGTTCCATGACAATTGGCTCAATAGCTCTGTATACCCAGTGGAGTAGAGATATTGGCCAATGGTTTCCAGGTTCTGTTTTGGCACACCCTTTGTGGTGCTGGATGACTGTTAGTGTATGCCATTCTTTGGGTACATATACTGTGGTACGGTTGAGTCTGGACAGTGAATGTAGATGAGTGTGTAGCTACTTATGGGCCTACTGTAAGACACAGCCTGGGACAACATACAGCCACACTGATGCTATGTTCTTAGCTTTGGTGAGGGCTGTCTTTACCTGCATGTCCATGACATCTGGGTCTCTGCATCCTTCTGTGATGGACACAGGCCTTTTTGGAGGTGATAAGGGGGGGGAGTTTACACTGAACATGTCCCCCTGGATGAGGGCAGTGAATGTTGGTTTGATGTATTTCATTCCTTTTTTCAGTAGCTGACAGCATTTTTGGGAGTTGACACCTACATGTCTGGTATAGTGACCGAAGGCTTTGTGGTTGTTATTCCTACATTCCTTGGCTATTTGTCTTTCACAAACGGCCTAGGATTATTTTATGAGCGGGCACTGTTTCTTCCTGATAATGATCAGTGATGCCTTTCCTTTTGTGAAGTTAGATCTATCATGTTTTCGTTTCCTCCTTCTCTTGTCTAGCTTATTTATGGACAACATACACCTGCTTGTTGTCCTATTTTAGGGGGAGTGCATCCTGGTTTTATTTGTGATGTCTCATTCCATGCATCCCTGTAGATGCTCATAGGATGCACTTGTGAATGTTTCTGCAGATTGCATACCATTAGCCTATAGCAAGAGGTGTTTGGAACTTTCCACTGTGCTCTGGGGAAGTGTGCAGTTTGCTTTTGCAAATGTCTTCACAGTGGTTTTATTGACTTGGTGTGGGTGTGGGATGTGGATGTCCAGTGTGATTACTTCCTGATCTGATATTCACAGAGAGGGGTTTATCTCTGTTGTGGAACACTGGTATCCCATGTTGGTGATGATCATGTCCAGTATGTTGTCACCTGTAGGGGCCATGCTGACCAGCTGTTCCAGGGTGTTAGAGTTTCTTAACTATAGGACACATTGGGCATAGGATGTTGTATACGAGTAATTCACACACTAAAAGTTTGGGTAGTTGTAATCTCCTCATATAATGGTGTTTGATAGGACCTTTATATTTGCCATTGTTCTCCGGAATACTGAGTGGGGTTCCTGACACAAGGTACATGATCTGTAGCAGGCTACAATCTGATGGGCAGCTTTGCCCAATCTTAGTTGCACTTGCATGGTCTCCATGGCCTCATGCTGTGCCAGTAACCTGAAGGCGTGGATATCCATAAGGTAAATGGCTACACCCCTTCTTTTTGTAATTAACTTGTGGTTTTGGGTCCAAAGGTCAGAGTGATTGTGAGTGTTTTATGTGGATCATATCCAGCAGATCTATGTTTGACATAGCTTTGTATGTTAGGCAGTGAACACCTCTGAGGTGGCGATATGTGAGGGAGTACGGATGGAGCATTTTGCAATGGTCTGTTTATGGCATGTATTTCAGGACACTAATGCTCTTTGTGAGGTATTGCTGCTGGCTTTCCAGTTGTTGTAGTTGTCTTGTGAGGTACATAGCAACAGTGGCATTGTTCTCCTTTATAGTTCTAGTGAGTGGTGAGTAGAAGGGAACACCGTCCTCTTTTATTTTGCATGAGACACATTTTGTGATGAGGTGCGCCACATAAGAGTGTTTCCTGACTACTGTGGGAATGTGATTATCAGAGTTGAATCCACTGTCCACCTGTGACCCAGGGACTCTTGTCACACTTACAGTGTGAGGTATACTACTACCTATGTTGTAGTTCTTGGCTACAGGGATTTTAGCAAAGGTGATGATAATGCACCTTTTGGCATTGAGCTACAGCCCATGGATTGGACAACAGTCATCTGTCTCAGTGAGGCCCTTTTGTAGGATGTCCACATCTTTAGTGTTTACAATGATGGCTCCTAGTTTGCAGTCCTCTGGAAACTTCAGTAGTCACAGACCTTCCGTGTTAATGTTTACTTCAGGGAAGTGGATACTACACAGCCTAGGAAGTTATCTTGTCCCATGGCTGCTGTGATACTGGATTCGGAGAGTGTTTTTTACCTGTGCAGATGTGATGGCAGCAAATTTGCAGTCTTCCATTATAGACATGTGCCCTTTCATGGGTGAGAGGGGGGGTAAAGTTAACAATGTTCCTATCTGCCAGGATGTTGCCAATATCAGTTAGCTCTGTACATTTAGTGCCATTCAGCTATAACTCACAACAGCTCTGAGTGTAACCATGACTTGGACCTGTCTGTTGGGCAGACATCTCCTGCTTAGACAGTATGCAACAGAGTACAGCTTGGGCTACATTCATTCTTGTTGCATGGGACAACTATTTGAGGCCAGTAATCCTCTTGTTAAGGTACTTCATTGGTCTTTCTAGCTGCTGAACGTGCCTAGTCAGATTCATCGCAAGTGTGTTGTGGTACTCTCTGACATGTCTGAAGACTGCTGAGTAGTGGCAACCTCCATTGACCTATATGCACAGAGCTTGGCAGTTTGTGTGAACACATAGCAGGATTTTCTGACCAGTTTGTGAATGTGTTTCTGGAAGTAGTGATGACTATACACATTTGTCCATAGATCCCTTATTATCACATCTGTATTTAGCCTAAGTGTGTGAGCATGCCCAGTATGACCTTTCAGTATCTTCCTGCCTGACATTTGCTTCATTTCTTTAAGTGTGTGAGCATGCCCAGTATGACCTTTCAGTGTGATGCTGCATGAAAACCACTACATTTGTTGCAGTGTGTGAGCACGCACAGTATACACATTTCTACTATATGTGTATGGTAAATCAAGGTGTATTTTTACAGCAGGGCTCACCTTTGTGTCATAGATCTGCAGGGATCATGCTGTGCCTACAGGGCTTCCATGACTCATTTTGCATAGACTTATGAACATTTCTACATACAGGGGGGACAGCTATTCTTTGTACATTTCTACCCGTGGGCACACCGGATTGTTATTGTGGGTGTACATAGGATGTGGGTTCCACCTGACACTTATACACATTTGCTGTGCCTACACTGCTATGTACAGGACACCATTACAGTCTGTACTGTTGCCTATCGTACTAGCTTGAGGCATACTACTGTACTACAGATCTTACCATCCATTGTCACATATATTAGCTTGCGACTTCATAGCCTACACAACCCACATCACAACGCCTGGCCTGATGTTTTCTGTCTGTATAGGTGTGTGGGTGAGGTTACCCATTTGCCTTATTGGGGGCATGATACAGCATTGCTTTGTGTTTGCATTAGTGTACAATTGTCCTGCTGTGTCTGTGCCACTGTAATGCTATCATGGCTTAGTGGTTCTGTACTGTGACTATAGTGCACAGTATCCTGGGTTCAAGCCCTGTCACTGCTTTTTATTTTCATGCTAGCCAGACCAGACTGGTTAAGGAACAGTAAAGCAGTTATGAGCATGTTTGAGTGACTTTGCTCAACTTTGCCCGACCTTGGCCAACATTGCACGAACAATTCTGTTTACATATACTAGATATTGGTAGAAGCTGCTTAGCACTGCTTTATATTGCTTCAAACATGGCAATCATGCCACAGGTGGTGCTGCAGGGCTGCCTATGTCAGATGCACATACTACACTCCCTATACATGTTTGGAAACAGGTAGAGTCAAGTTAGGCATCCCTTTTATTTTATGTGCGAGTCAGAGAAAGGTATCATTTCCAGGGTTCCTACTGAGCCAGTGTATGTGCTATGCATTGCCTCTTTGCCAAGGCCAAGGCATACTGGGCATGCCTCCTTCTGCCTACTGGGGCAGACTCAGGTTGTTCCTCCTCCGAGTCATGCTCTGCCTCTGCAGGCCTTGGCAATGGTGGGGGGCTGTTTGGCCCTGCCCCATGCTGTTCCTGCTGCAGCTGTTTTCGCAGGATCATATTGTGTAGCATGGCACATACCATGACAATTTGGGTACATGCAGTTGGTGAGTACTGCAAGGCTCCACCAGATGTGTCCAGGCACCAAAACCATGACTTGAGCATCCCAAACACACGCTCAATTACATTTCGTGTTTGTGCTTGTGCCTCATTATGGTGTTCTTGTTCAGGTGTGTGTGCATTTCTGATGGGTGTCATCAGCCACGGCTCAATTGCATATCCAACAACCCCCACTAGGTGACCATTGGGGATGTCCTCATTGGCAAATGTCTGGTACAGCTGCGTCAGATGCCAGATATGGGAATCGTGGTAGCTTCCAGGGCAGCCAGCACACACATTCAGTATTATGCCCAGGGCATCGCACACGACCTGGCAGTTGATGGAGTGGAAACCCTTGTGGTTGATGTAGGCCCTACCCTGCTCACCGGCTGGTGCTTTGATGTGTATGTGCATGCAGTCAATTGCACCCACTACCTCAGGGTATTCCGCTATTTGCTGGAAGAGACACATATTGCTGGCCAATACCTCACGGGAATTGAGGAAATATACATGATCACCGACATGTGCTGAAATGGCATTCAGGAACTGGTGCAGTACCCTGGATGCTGATGCCTGTGAAATCCCCATCATATCACCAGTTGGTCTCTGGAAGGTACCTGTTGCTAGTATTCTTAGGCCAACACATACCTTGGTTTCCACTGGGATGGGTTCCCCTCTGTTGGTTCTGTGTGTGAGGTGTGGCCTGCACAGCTCAACAATTTGCTGCAGGAGCTCTCTGTCCACTCTATAGCGCTCCACTATCTCCAGCTCATGTAGCCCCTGGTAGGTTACCCTGGGTCTGTACACTCTTCTCTGTCTCCTCACTGTGGGTTGCTCAGCAGCATTCGCAATGGCACCACCCTCAGCATCTTGCACATGTTGCCTTATAACAGCAATGGCAGCCCCTAACATTATTATGTCTCAGTTTAAGCTTTTTAAGTTTTCACTTCTCTTTGTTGACTGCAGTGTTGCAGTGTTTCTGAGAAAACCATGGGGGAATGTTGTTTGCAGAGTTTTAAGTGCTGGGCTGGGCTGGGCTACTGTGCTGCCTGTGTAATTGGCTGATTCTGATTGATTTCACCTGGCAGCTCTGCTAGTTCTCCTTGGTTAACTTCCTACTACTTCTTTTCCTTCCTTTTCCCTTTCTGTTTCCACAGGGGGCAGTGCCATGCAAACACATGCACACGAGCGCACACGCGCGCACACAGACTTATTCAAGCTTACACAGGCTTAGGCGGGTGCGCATTCGTGTATACAAGCTTAGACAGCCTAACGCAGGCTTACACGGGCGCAGACACGAGCACACAGGCTTAGACGGGTTTACACGCGTGCACACGAGTGCACACATGTGCGCACACAGTGTAAGCAGCTTTGCAAGAAACTTTAGTGATAGCCACGGCGTACACCTTCAGTTTCTGGGTTTCAGTTTAGACAACTGTAAACACACCTCTCCTAGTCCTGAGTAACTCACAGCAAACACATGCCACTCTGCTCCGATAAGCTTACAGTCTTTTTGATACATACCCCCTCATGATGTCACCCATCTTCTACTCTGTTCCTTTCCTTATCCTACTCTTACATTCTAGGGACATGGTTCACATAGCAGGAAATATTGGGATTCACTATCCTTATCCTCATTTGCATAGGATTGTCTACTAATACTTGGTTACATCTCTCACACTGAGCTTCCCCCCTTAGCAACCACTACTCAGTAACCATGTTGTCTTCAGGCTGCCATTCACTTGCATGGCAGGTGAATATTTTGAATTAAATCATATTTGTGGCTTTTTAATTCTTGATTTTCTGATTTTTTTAGTGCGCCGCACATTTGCGCGGCGCTGCGCTACGCTTAAACATCGGAGATCAAGGAAAAAAATGTATTTTTATTATTTTGCAACACATAAAAATGCCACTGGCCATATATTTGCCCATTGGCATGCTTCCTCAACTGGATGCATCCTTTATTTGGAGCTGTCATGGCTCTGTTTTGCTATTTGCAGAATGGTACTCAGTTGCCAACCGAGTACATTTCTGCAAATAACACTACTCTTACTCGGACAGGTTAGTATTTCCTGGATTGCAAATTTACCTCATTTGCATAGCTGTCAGCAGCAATTGAGGTCATTTGCATAAACTAACCCTGTCCGTGCAAGAGTCATTTTAGGAGCTCTCTTGCACACCCCTGCTGGCTGTTCCTGGATCGCTCGGCAGACATGTTGGCTGCATGGAGTCTTACTCTACTCTTAGACTCCGTGCAAGCCTTCGTGAATCTGGCCCATAGTGTAGGAATTTATACTCTTTTTATAGTGTTTATTTTGCAATTTTGTACGTGTTTTTTAGGCCCTACAGGTAAGTGATATGTATACATTCTTTATGGTGATTCTGATATAGTGGTGGTAGGAAATTAACTTTTTTCCCACTGTAGTGTGATCTTGAAATTGGTATACTTAATTTATGGGGGGTGGGGGGGAAGAGCTCCCCACATGGGGGTGGTGCAAGGGAGCTTGCCCCCCCTGCAGAAACATACTAAAAACTGTGTTTGGTAGTTTGATGTTGTAATATGTGGAGGTGATGATATTTTCATGCGATTTGCAGTGTTCCATGTTATGATGCACATTTTAGATGTTATGAAATTCAATGTTATGGGTTTTATTGTTCTGGGTTTTAGATGTTATGGTTTCATTGTTATGAATTTAGATGTTTTGGGTTATAGATGCTTTAAAGGGGACCTATATATATATATATATATATATATATATATATATATATATAGATATATATATATATATATATATATATCTTTGTATGGATATGTATACTTATGTTTACATTAGTGTCCTTGATAAAAAAATAAGTTTCTGTGGTTAAGTACAAGGGGCTTTGAACTGAAGTTTGTTATATGTAAGTTGGAATTTTAAAGTTAGAATTCTATGAGTTATTCTATAATACTGTTTCTGTTGTTGTTTTCAATATGTCATATACATCACTGACTGCTTTAAGACGTATACAAATATTTTCCTATAATTAACAGTTAAGCTAAATAATTATTCTTGATTCCTATGTAAATATATTATATACATTAGTAAGCAAACTATGTTGGTTACTTAATCAGGTTTTATTTATATATATTGTTTATGGGAAATATCCTCACTATAATCAGAAGAAATATGTGAATGCTTAGTTACCATATTTTAAAGTGTCACTTTCAACAATTTTATTCTGTTTCTAGTAATAGTTGTTTTAAACAATGCATAATAAATAACCGTATGTATTGGCAAAAATGGAAGTCAATATGAAAAAGTATCTGAAATAATACTAAATAATATTTTTTTCACAGGGCAAATAAGTCAGTCATTTTAATCATCTGTGTCACATATACACATAATTTTTGAGAGACAAGCCCCCAGATTTACTATCCCTCCATGCAGGACTAGCTTAGTCCTGCATGGAAGCGGCCGTTTAGAAGCAGGACAGCAGCGCGCCATGCATAGTAATGAGGTGCGCTACCTGAGCCCCTAGTCTTACATGGAGAGTGTAAGAGTGCAGGGAGCGTGTCTGAGAGCAGAGCTCTCAGAATATACATGACCCTGCAATGAAGAATAGGAGAAAGGGGTCAGAAATGAGCGAGACCGCTCATAGGTGTCCGCATATCCCCACCAATAGTCCCCCTTGTGTACAACAGCAGCAGTATACATAAATGAAATGAACAAACTCTTTATTTTTTTTTTTTTATAAAAATCCCATTAAAGCTAACTGTAGGTACGTGGGTGTGCGCATTGCTTATTTATGATTAATGCAGCTTAAATGGCTGAAGAGGATAACAAGGAAGATATATGCAAATGAAGCAGCATAGCAATAGTGCAGTGGGCAGAGCATCCTCTTTAGGAGCAGGCATTCCCTATTTGAGTCCCATTGCAGCACATTCCATTTTCCATGGCAAAGCACATTATGATCAATATTTATGTTGCAAAATCCACTAAATAACATATATTTATGAACTGGAGTACTGCAGTAAATGCACATGTGAGGTGTCAGTGTCATAATGAATAAAGCACTAGTAAGAAGGTTTAACAACCAATAAGCAGTAGTAAGCATATTTAAGCACTAGTAAGCAAGTTTAACCCCGTTTGCATGTCGGTAAGCAATGCGTACACTTGTTAAACAATCCTGAAGCTAACTCTCTGTAAGCAGATGTAATGGCAGATTAGCAGTGCTTACCATCATGCAAACCTGTGCAAACACACTTACAAATGGTCAAAAGTGCCTTAATCACTCTGTATCCAATGGCCCTTGTTCTGGCCATCAACAAAATAAACAGTCATGCAAGTCTTGAACCCAGGACCCTATACACCATAGTCACAGTAGTTAACCACCAAGCCATCACAGAAGTAAAGAAGAATGGCATATCAGCAAACACGTATTCACTATAGTAAAACCAAACTGAATCTGTGAAAGGAATCAGTATACAGACATATGTGTCTCAACCACTAAATAACATAAATATGTGAACCAGAGTACACCAGTAAGGCCAGAAGTCAGGTGTAATTGTAATAGAGTGTTGAAGTCCCCAATAAAACACAAGGACCCCATACAGTGTACGTACATATGAATCATGGATACCAGGCATACATAAAAGGTGTAATGAATAATAACTAAATGCCAAAAAGGAATTATAATGCAAATTCTAATGTAAGCAATGCTAAGTACTGCTCAGGCTAGCTTAGGAGGTATAAGCAATGTGTAGGCCAGATAACTTAATGTGCCCAGTGTTATATCCCTTTAAATAATGTCAACCCTAGGTAAGCAGGCTTGCCCATCGCTTAGCCTTTTCAAAACCGGCCAGTCACAGAAAAGTGTGGGAAATCGGCCCTACTTAAACCCAAGAGGTGGGAATGCATCTCATAACTGGTTGTAGCTTCTCCTTGCAAGCACAATAGCAGAAAGGGGAGAGGGTCTGCACTTCTGGGCACAGCGCTGGTGCATCCAGGAGTCCGAGGTCATGGCAGGACTCCTTGTCAAAGACCATGATCAGAGAGTGTTGCAGGGCCAGTACCAGGGCTCCCAATATAAGGCAGAGGCCTGGGACCATCTTGCCCGCAAACTCACCAGTGCCACTGGCATACTCCAAACTGGTGAGCAGGTCAGGCATCACTATGCCAACCTGAAGCAGCATAAGGGGGACCTCTTGAAGGAGTGGCTCCAAGAAGCTAGAGCATCAGGGGATGTTCCAGTCGTGTGTACGTATCACCCCACTATGTGTGTAGTAATTGCCAGTTCAGGTATATCATGGATAGGTATGGCTAAATATTCCTCTTATGTCCCCCACAGCTGCAATGGAGCAGGCCACAAACCAGGAGGCCCACGTCAGTAGCCTGATGAGGTTGTGACACGAGGCAGGTCAGTAATACTCATGCAATTGCTGTCATAGGAAATAAAACTAAAAGTAGTAGTAAATTAATTGCCTGTATAAAACCTGTATAGTTCAAGGCAAATACTGCATACACCAGAGATTATGGCAGGAAGAGTCTCATAATGTTTGTATGTTGATAAAAGTGTAATAGCCTGACACTAAAGGTCTAACTGCTGGACTGCATGTGTATACTCTGGTATCATATGGTAATGTAGATTAGCAATCATGCAATAGTACTATAGTATTAAGCACTGTGTGCCATAAATTAAATGTGTAGGAATGCCTGTATATGACAGGTGTAATCCCCAGAAGCCATTTAGTACAACTGAGAGACACATAGACAGAAAACAGGGAAAATGCAGACAACAAAACCCGAATAGCACATACAACTGAGATGTGAACTGTTGTTTTTTTAGCATACACAGTCATGGTTTGAATCCTGCCAGTGGTAGTACTCTGCATACAGAATCATACCCTACAAGTGTACAGAATGTCCTGCAAAATGGTCCATATCTGTTGCCTATCAATCTGCCCCCTGGGAAATCAGTGGGATGATCCCAGACATATAGGTAGCAAACAGGAAATACAACTGATTGACACACATCTATGAGAACAAAGCTGTCACACTAGCAACTCCACAATACTTTATGAGACTAAGAAGCCATGCATGTCCTATTTATACCCCAACTTATCAAGCTGTGGTCAGAGTGTGTACAGTAACAGAGTGAGATGTATGTGCATAATAGTAATGTGGAATCTGGTACTGTGTGTGGGAACATTCAGGTAGTGCTAATAAACATTTCTCCCACAGATCTGTCAGATACCAACACTGTGCCCAGAAATACAAGAATGATACCCAGTATTGGTGCTGTTTACATTGGTATTGTATGGCAGTGTGACTGATGTAGTTGCTCTAAATAATGAGGTATTACACATCACTGTCCCCCACACTGTCCTACAACATATAACTGTCTAGGAAATCTGTATGAGTGTTGTAATACAAGGTCAGAATGCAAAAGCACAGGGGATTAATAAGACAGAAAGCAGGTAGAAGATATACAGCAATATCTATATAGCATAAACAACTGTGAACAACAGTGTTTAAGTTTTAGCAGACACAGCCATTGTCTGAATCTTGGGAGTGGATGTAGGCTGCATACAGAATCATACCCCATAACTGTACAGATGAGGCCAGAATGTCCAGCATATGGACCCATATCTGCTGCCTGTCCCCCTGGTAAGTCTGTGGGATGAGCCCAGATGCTTAGCCAGCAAACAGGGAATACAAGTTATTGTCAAACACCTATGAGAACAAACCTGTCACTGTAGCAACCCCCAAAACTGTTAGGAGAGTAATATTTCAAGTATGTTCTGTCTACTCTCCCATGTTGTATAGCTGTGACCAGAGTGTGTACAGTAACAGAGTGAGATGTATGTGCATAATACTAATGTGTAATCTGGAAGTTTGTGTGGCAACAGCCAGGTAGTGCTAACAAACATTGTTCCCACAGGTACATTGGATACAAACTCTGTGCTGAGAAATACAGACCATTATAACCTGTACTGGTACTGTTCACTCTGGTATTGTAGGGAACTGTGAGGGTTGCAGTTTCTCTGAATAATAAAGTATCACTGATCACTGTCACCCACACTGTGCTACATAATATAACTCTGTAGGAAAGCATGTATATGTGTGTGTGAGGTCACTAAAGGTGGAAGAGGGCAAGATTTTAGATATGTCCAGACACACCAGCATGTGGTCAACATATGGTCAGAGTCTGTGCAGAAAGAGTTGGATAGCTATGTGCACAACATCAACCTGAAATCTGGGAGTATGTGTAGAAACAGTCAGTTAGTGTTAACAAACATTCCCGCCACAGGTATACCAGGTAAGAGGTGTATACTGCAGGTAAAACCAGATCAAGTGCAATGATGATGACAGCCATATCACTGTCCACACTAAGGCTATAGGGTAGTATAGTAAGACTGGTAAGGTACAGATAACAGCACTGACAAGGAAAGTAATGTGGACTGCAGGAATATACTAGTTATTAATTTACATCTTTCTCTCCCCCCCACCATATCTCCAACAATAATCAACATACTCACCCCAACTGGTATGTAATGTCACCTATATTCTGATACTGTCCAATTGTTTGATAAATATATTAATGGTTCCCATGCATGTGCTATACTGAAAATATTCCAACATTGGTGGCATGGTGCCATCAATGTGCCTGCATGCTGTTCTTATTACCACTGTAGTCCCACATATGCTTGTGTTCTGTTTACTATGCAACTATTCCGTATCTGGTGTCTGGGTTAATGGGAATATCTATGCATGCTGTTATACTTAATCCTGGAATGTGTTGACTATTACTAACCCACATGTGATGGTGAAATCTAAACAGTATAACATGGTTGGGAAGGCCGATCCCAGCGGACCCACCTGTCCCACCTCAGCTGGCCGTGGCACTGGGCACCAGCATGTTTGGGGCCCAACCCGGGACCTCCCTGTCCATTGATCCTGCACCACCTTTGAATGGAACTGCCTTAGGGGATGGGGCTCGACCCCCTGGGAGTTGGCATGGACAGGCACCCGTCACCAGGTTGGGGTCGTGGTGCATAGAGAGATCAACCAGCAGTTTGGTGATCTACTCTAGCTCGAGGGCCACATGTCATGATTAGAGAGTCAGCCTGGCTCTGCGACTCAGTCCCCAGCACAGCCACCTTCGTGGCTATGAAGGTGCAGTGTTGAATGCACATGGGTGGGGACCTCAGTCCCACTGTTCCCACTAGGTGGCTCATGGGCTTCCGATTTCCCAACACCACTCCCCATCAAGATGTTTACCCCCCACATGTGTCATATACCGCCCCCATATGCTTCTTGTTTTTCTTGTCTGTTAACCTACCCAACCTACCTCCCCAAATATACCTACTACCCCTCCCCAACATCTCACTCTCACATGAAAAAAAAAGGCAATCCATTCCCACAAAAAAAAATCTTGCCCCATACATAGCTGTCCATTTCGCACATGTGTCCACTGGACACATGTAATCCAGTCTAATTGGCATCACAACTTATTTTTGTTGTCCTCACTCCATTCCAGGGGTTTGAATGTCCAAATCTACCTCTAAATTCAGTGTATATGCACAGTTGTTGCTGTAGACGAAATGGGCAGCTATGGACCTTCCGTACATCCTTCCTGCACATCCCTGGTTATTTTCCCTACTGTCTTTTCCTCTTTGTGCCCTTTTTTTCACCACTTTCCTATCAACCCCTTTTTCTTTTCTTTTAAAGAAACTAGTGCGGGGGTAGTGGGGGTAAGCACTTTTAAGCAGCAGTAAGTGGGTTTAAGCCTGTTTGAGCAGGGCTAAGCAATGCCTACACAGGTTAAGCAATTTAGAAGCTAACTGTGCATAAGAAACTGTAACCAGAAGTTAGCAGTGCTTACCTCCACGCAAACCCGCTTACAACTGCTTTAAAGTGCCTTAATCACTCTGTATCCAATGGCCCGTGTTCTGCCCAGCAACAAAATATACAGCCTCTGCAAGGCTCAAACCCAGTACCCTGCACACCATAGTGACTTACCACTAAGCCATGTCAGATATACATAATCTTGATGTTTTGAAAAACATATCATCCAGCCCAGTCATTCAACAGTACAGAGAATGTATTCCAACATTTACATGTATGTGTGTGTGTAAATATATTAATATCTAAACAGATACAACATATCTATTGATGTATATACATATATATATATATATATATATATATATATATATATATATATATAAATATATACATATATATCAATATATATGAACATATATGCATGCAAATGCCTATATCTCTAGATATGTATGTCTACATCTATATGTCTAAATATATACGGCAGGTTTTATATATGTCAGCAGATATATATATATATATATATATATATATATATATATATATACACATCTGTAAACAATGGGGAAATAGTAAAAACATATATGTCCACATGCAACGTTAATGGGGTTGAGAGGCCCCAAACAATATATGTCTTATACGAATAGGTATACCCTCCCACAGCCAAACACATCCCCCCTGCAATACACTACCAAGTGTTGCAGATCGCATAACCAGGGCCAGACATGACATGGGCGTCCCTAGGATACATATAGACAGACACATATATGCTGATACAGATAACGAAATAACCGACACGAAACCCCCCCAAAAAAAGAAAGTTCAAAAACACGAAACTTCACATGTCCGACAAACCAAAATCCCGACAATTAACAAAACAAATACCTTTCCCGAAAAACATACACACAACACAAGCACCCTAAAAACCTTACAAATCTACACTAAACCTTACATACACAACTATCTATGCACTAACCTTAACCCAAACCCTAACCCTAAGGTCCGTCATTATCGCACTCTTACCTTACCCATACCCTAAACCTAACTCACTTAATCCACCCCTAGCCCTTAACTCTTTCACTATCGCATACTTACCTTACCCGCACCCTAACCCTAACTCACTTAATCCGCCCCTAACCCTCAAGTCCGTCACTATTGCACACTTATTTTACCCGCACCCTAACCCTAACTCACTTAACCCGCCCCTAAACTTAAAGTCCATTACTATCGTGCACTTACCTGACCCGCACCCTACCCTAACATCCATCACTATCACACACTTACCTTACCCACACCCTGACCCTAACGTCCGTTCCTATCATACACTTACCTTAATATGTCAGTGTTCTCAGCATCGGGATACTCAACTGTCAGTCTTTCCGTTGTCGATATTCTGCTGTCGGTGTTCTCGTTGTCGGTGTTGTGGAATTTTCGAGTTTTCAGGTAGACCTATATATATATATATATATATATATATATATATATATATATATATATAATATATACATATATTTGTAACTACACATACACACACAGCGATATGTACAGTAAGTTACATATATAGTACTTGCACACAATATGGAATAGCCACTATTCCTACAGTTACCACCTTACCAACTAGAGACTGTATGAGCCACCCATACAAATTACATTCATTGCCTGCAACATATACCCACAGAGATATCAAAGGATATAACACTACACACAAGTGTACATAAATGGGATAGCTTTATTTGTGTACTATTACAGTTCTATATGCCATGTCATATAGCTGTTTAGACACTGACATCCATATAAACTGAGTAATGCAACTGTGAAGCAGTTATACTAATACAGTAGTCTGGAAAAGTTAACAAATGTTGCAACCCAGGCCAAGGCCATCATGTAGTACAATAGTAAAGACAGACAGGGCCATAGGATACCAAACGATCAACTGTAAGTAATGCAGGTGTAGAGTTCAGCAGCCTCTATCTACACTCTGTATACAATTCCTTAGGGGGTAAAGACCTCAGTTGACACAATGGGATGTAACTGTTACATAACAAGGCACAACTGACACCATCACAATTACACTGACAAACAGAACAGTCTGTATGGCATTTGCAGTAGGCCTGCATTTAACCAAGGTGGATTGTATAGTAATGTACATCTATATACCTTAAGGCAGCTCGCTCCTGATGGTCTTCAGGACTTTGGGCTTTCAGGATTCTGTAGCGCTCCCATATACATATATGTATATATAGATATATGTATACATAGATAGACATATATGTACATATAGATATATGTATATATAGTCATATATGTATGCGCATCCTATGTGTACAGATATGCCTAGTTATGTTAGTATATATGTAGATATCAATAACTATATGTGCATACATATCTATTCTGATATACCTACTACTGTCAATATATATGTAGATATCCATACGTATATGTACATATGTATCTCTATCTCTATATGTATAGACATATATTGCTCTGTATATGGATATATCTGTGTTTATTTGTATATCTATGTACATATACATATCCATTAAAGTATGTCGATATGTATATATGTATGTCTATATAGATATCTGGATAAGTGTATGTACATATATCATCACCATATGTCCTGAACGTGGAGTGTATCCCTACCTCAGCCCCTGTAGTCTCAAAGTCGTAGTGCAAGGGGATGTCAGGTATGTATAACAGGTATACTTGTAGAGTATTGCTACTGTAATAGGGATTGTCTTCACAGGCATGGTGTGTGTGGGAGGTCACATCTGCTTTTAACATGTGCACCATTAGCTACTAAAAGACATCCTAAGGACATCATAGTACAGTACCACTGCTAGCACATAATGATCCTGTGGACTACAGCAGAGATAATGGCCTATATATGTGAACAGTCTGACACACTCTGGACAGTCCGGAGGTAAACACATAACCCCTTAGTGCAAGACATGTGGACCAATCCTGACAATGTGGATGTTAACAGCCATGTAGATGGGTATAACATGTAACTATTGGTATACATTTGCCCCATAGGTTATGCATTCACACATCCCTGTCTGTCCTGCCACATAATAACCACTGGTAAGGAGGTGCCATGGCCACATACCACCCACTAAATATTGACATACATCTGTACAGCATACCTCTGCTCTGTCTGACATATATGACTGTTATGGTGGGTTGGCAGCAGTACATCTGGCAAGTAACTGGACATTACATCTCCCTGGGTAAGTACACTAGGCTGCTAGGCATGTAACAAAGCACTGTGCAAGCTACAGGCAGACTGGCTCAACACTGGCCTACATTTCCTATGGGGGAATGCACATGTACCTGCACATAGATAGCAGGCTCTGTAGGCATGCCACAGCACAGAGTAACATACACCTATGTGTAAGTGCATCACCACAACCAATGTGAACACAGCCACAGCTACATATGGCATGCTAGCATATTATTACAGTATATGGACTATCTGTTTAACACCAACCTCATATTTTCCACCCACACACTAACCCTACATATACTGGGCCACTACACAGTGGGGTCTGCTGCCTGTCTGTGGTATGGGACATGTGCTTGTATGGCCCTACAAACATGTAAGCCGATAGAATAACATACAGTGGAGCAGTATGTAACATCAGATAGAACAGGACCAAGAACAATGACATCTACCACAGTCTGTACACAGACCAAAGTACATATTAACAATACACACAATGCCGAGAATCACCATAAGTACACAGACCTCAGAACTGTACACACAACCACAGAATGTCCAGGTTATGTCATCAAATATAACCCCTACTATACATTACATGTGTAGCAGTCTATTATCTCACTGGCTTGTTATCAGATATGATGTCACTAATTATGGTGTACAGTACAACTGCACCCCTTACTGCATGAAATATGTACAAAGGTTGTTAAGGTTGTGGCTGGAGGCACATACACAGGGCCAATATTGACATTTTGCTGTGATAACCTCATACATTTACTGTTGTAACAGGGTTTGTTGGACCATATGTCCTATGAGGGATATGAAGTCAGTAACTCTTATGGCTGTCACCATCTACAGACTGCAATCCTCACACTACCTTCTGCAGTTCACAGATAGGTGCTCTGTGGGCAATACATGAAACAAAAGGCACCACACACTGGCCAGTCTGCAGATGGCCCTACAGATGGGTGTTGCCTCATTAACATAGCACTGACATGGAAGGTATGTTAACATGTAGGACAGCCATAGCCACACACACCCTGTTAAACCAACATTACACCAAATGCAGTATAGCAGCACTTACAGTCTGTAGTCAGGTCAGACACATCCCCTCCTGTGTGTTGGCCTGTTTCCGCAGTGTATGTTGTTAGAGGTAAACCCCAATCCATCTGAGATGCTAAACAACAGATCAAGTTCCTGCTCACAGTGAATGAACGGCCCACCACCAACATGATGTTCCTAGATACTGGTGTGCATTTCCATGCAATTGGCTATGGGAATGTTACCACAGCTGTTCCACATGCAACCAGCTAGAGGAGGGCTGCAATTCATGCAGAGACCATCAGCTGATCCTAAGCATCACTTAAAATACACATGCTGCTGCCTAAGCAAAGCAGGTGTAGTCTCCACATCCACCAGTGTGAGAGTAAGAGAGGCAGACAGAGGCACAGAAAAGCCACGGAGGGGTGGGAGAGTAAAACTTATGCATGTTTGTGTCACATACCTACCAGTACAGGGTATCAAACCCCCAATGACTATGCAGTGCTAACACATGTCCATGCAGTTATTGGATGCACAACATAGGTTACATGTTGGGGAGCCCTCAGAACATATATGTGATGGTGAGTGACATCTGCAACAGGGATATGGTAGTGATGTGGTAGGTGTAGTACACGTGCCTGCCCGAATGAACAGGTGTCAGCATCAACACAGCCACACTCTCACAGGGATGCACACACATTGCCACACTTGGCAGGGCCAGGAATACAACTCATCACTAGTGGGATTGCCACAACACAGTATTGTGCAGGTATCACATGCACCACAGGGGTCATATGGAGGTTATATGTGCAAAGGGTATGTGGAGGTGTCTGACATCAGACAGCATGCTTCAGTATGCCAATGGGGGTTGTAGTGAGTGAGAATTTGGTCATATGTATCATACACCACACACACAGACACGGGTGCCAGTACTGACATGCATGTGGGCACTGCTTCACGGGTGTGTTATGGTTGATGGTGCCAGACAACTATACAAGGTTAGGTGATGGGTATAACTTGGCATCAGGCCACATGACAATGGTCTGTATTGTGGCTCAGTATTTAATATTAATGGATTTTTAATATTAATTAATTGTGATGTCATAATAGTTGGATATAAAATGAAGTGTTTGAGAATGTTTATTGATTCTGATGAAATCCCTATGTGAGAGAAGAAAGCGCTCAATCCTGTTGTTCGCTTTATTATTTTAATGTATTAGAGTGTTAAAAATAAAAAACTGAAGAGATTTCCATCTCAGCAGTACCTATTTTTTGTTTTTTGTGGACTTTGCACTGTTGGGTACATTTATTTTGTTTTATTGTGGCTCAGGGTTGTAGTGTCTGGAGTTACCCACACAGGTGGGTATTGTATTCACCATCTAGTCACCTGAGTGACTATTGCATGTGGCCAATGCTGTGCATTGCTTGCCATGTATGTGTTCCTTAGTCCATGATATGGACAGTGTCATGTGGAACTGTACCTGGGGCGTTTGGCCCATGTTGTGTACATAGATCGTTATCGTCATATTTTCCAGTCCTGGCCTCATGTGGAGGGAACTGTTCATGGACAGCAGGATTGCCCTGCACCTACATTGATAGCATGATACCAGTATTCCCTGGTGTCAATGGCATCTATCCATACAGGGCTTGTATAATCACACCATGGTTACTATCAGTGGGCAATATGCAGGGTACTACCAACGTAGCAGCTGTTGTCTAGGCAAGTGTGTGTGTGTATGAGACATGGTTTGAGAGTGTACCCTGGGTAATACAAGGGTTGCTAACATTGGTCAGTTGGCATTGATGTCACATTTAGGGGTATGGATATGCACCCCAGCCTCTTGGCTATTTCACATCTGTTATCCCTGTACAGTGGACATTGTGATATATACTTGGTCTACCATATAAGAAGTTTGCAAAACCCACTCCACATTGAGTCCAGTTGTTACACACTCACAACCACCACTACAAAGGATATGAACAACAAACACACACACCTGTCATGTCTGGGATTAGAACTCCTACCTTACTAGTATATTACACTACACTGTTATAGGACACATCACAGAGAATACTGGAGTTCTCCTTTCCCAAAGGTGTATTTCACAGTGAATGACATCAGCAGGATTGCCAAAGTAGGGCATTTGAATTGTAGTGAGTCTGACTAGCATAAATGCATTGCTCCCTACACAAACATAGAAACATCCACAACTGCCATGTGTGGGGAAAGAACCCCTACCAGAGTTCTACACCACACTACAGCATGATGATGTTATACAACACACCACGAAGATTAATGGAGTGCCCCTTCCCCAAAGGTGTATTTCACAGTGAATGACATCAGCAGGATTGCCAAAGTAGGGCACTTTAATTGTAGTGAGTGTGACTAGCCTAAAATGCATTGCTCTTTACACATGCATACGCATGCACACACACACACACACACACACACACACACACACACACACACACACACACACACACAAACAATTGCTAAGTCTGGGATTAGAACTCCTACCTAACTAACTTATCACACTACAGCAGTACACATTTATAGGACACGCTACAGAGATTACTGGGCTACAGCCTTCCCAGAGGTGTATTTCTAGGTAGATGACATCAGCAGCCTTGCCAAAGTAGAGCATTTGAATTGTAGGGTGTGTGACTACCCTAAAAAGCATTGCTCTCTACACAGACACACACACACAGACACACACACACACACACACACACACACACACACACACACACACACACACACACACACACACAGTTGCCATGTCTGCGATTAGAACTCTTACCTAACTAGTTTATCACACTACAGCAGTATGCAGTTATGGGACATGTTACGGAGATTACTGAGCTACATCTCCCCCAAAGGTGTATTTCACAGTGCATGACCTCAGCAGGCTTGTCATATTAGGGCTATGGGGAGGGCAGTGTATGTGCATGGGACATAACCCATTCATCTAGAGGATGACACACCACATGTGGGCACACATAGGGTCAGATTTCACAGGTACATGTATACAGCTGCTAGATGACTACTTCCTTGTGCAGTCATGTTGCACAGCTAGCACGTGCACCACATAGTTTGTAATGCTGACAGATACCGGTGGATAGTATCTACAGTGAGTGACATCTGAACCTCATGTGGTTGTGGACCATAGGCTGTGTGCTGGGTTGGACAGGCCTGGATGGCTCCTTGTCGCAGTCACCCTCTTCCACACATCTATGTATGTCTACCTTCGGCTTATTATAGTGTGTTGTCCTTAGATATATGTCTGTATTCCTATCCATTGTGTGTGCAAATCATGTGTGGTGCATACTGAGGAGTGTCTGCGCTAACATCTGTGACAGCCAGATATGTCTGGTCCACTTGTGTTTGCAGACATGGCCTTCATGTGTTTAAGTGTGTGAGCATACCCAGTATGACCTTTCAGTATGTTGTTGACTGACATTGCCTTCATTTCTCTAAGTGTGTGAGCATGCTCTGTATGCCCATCTGTACTGAATGTGTGGATCAAGTTCAGGTAGTTTGTACTGCAGTGCTCACTTTTGTGTTGTACACCTACAGGTAGCATACTATTTCTGCAGGGTATCCGTCGATCATTTGGCATTGACTGTTACTACATTTCGACACAGGATGGGAGGGCACAACTGACTATTTCTACATTTCTACATAGGATTGGGGGGCACACCTGACTGTTACTACATTTCTACATAGGATGGGGGGGGGCACACCTGACTATTTCAAAATTTTTACACAGGATTGGGTGGGTACACCTGGCTGTTACTACATTTCTACGTAGGATGGGGGGCACACCTGACTTTTTCTACATTTCTACACAGGATTGGGGGGGCACACCTGACTGTTATTACATTACTACGTAGGATGAGGGGCACACTTGACACTTGTACCCATTTGCTATGACTGTATTGGTATGTCAGGCACTCCATTTCATTCTGTATTCTTACCTATCATGCTGACTAGAGGCATACCAGTGTACTACAGATCTTAGCTTTGATTTACCTACATATTCGTTTCTGACTTTCTACCCTTCAGAACTAATGTCCCACTGCCTGACCTGCTGTAGTCTGTCTGTGTAGGCCTGGGGAGGTTACCCATAGGCATCATTTGGAGGCCATAGCACAGTCTTTGTTTGTGTTTGTCTACACCTGTCCTGCTGGCTGTGACTGTTGTTGGGTATGTGAACCCCCCTGACTGGCATGTGTGAGTCACTTACCTTGTGGGTGTCCCAGTATTGAGGGTGGTGCTGTAGGGCTACCTATGTTGGATCCACATAGTCACTCCCTACACATGGTTGAGCACAGGTAGTGCGATGTTTGGCATCCATTTTACTGTATGTGAGAGTCAGAGAGAGGTGTTATTCCCTGCGTCCCTCCTGTGTCAGTGTATGTGCTATGTATTGCCTCTTTGCCAAGGCCAGGGCATACTGGGCATGCCTCCTTCTGCCTACTGGGGCAGGCTCAGGTTGTTCCTCCTCTGCATCACTCTGTGCCTGTGCAGGCCTTGGCAATGGTGGGGGGCTGTGTGGCCCTGACCCATGCTGTTCCTGCTGCAGCTGTTTCTGTAGGATCATATTGTGTAGCATGGCACATACGAGGACAATTTGGGTACATGTAGCTGGTGAGTACTGCAAGGCTCCACTGGATGTGTCCAGGCACCGGAACCATGACTTGAGCATCCCAAACATGTGCTCTACAATAATTCTGGTATGTGCGTGTGCCTCATTATGGAGCTCTTGTTTGGGTGTGTGTGCATTTCTGATGGGTGTCATCAGCCACGGCTCCAGTGCGTATCCAGCATCCCCCACTAGGTGACCGTGGAGGGATGTCCCAATTGGCAAATCTCTGGTACAGCTGCATCAGATGCCAGGTGTGGGAATCATGATAGCTTCCAGGGCAGCCAGCACACACATTCATTATTATGCCCTGGGCATCGCACACAACTTGGCAGTTGATGGAGAGAAATCCTTGCAGTTGATGTAGACCCTAACCTGCTCAACAGGCGGTGCTTTGATGCATATGTGTGTACAGTCTATAGCACCCACTACCTCAGGGTATTCTGCTATTTGGTGGAACAGTTGCATATTGCTGGCCAATGCCTCACAAGTGTTGGAAAAATATACGTGCTCACCGACATGTGCTGACATGGCATCCAGGAATTGGTGGAGTACCCTGGATGCTGATGCCTGTGAGATCCCCATTATATCCTCACTTGGCCTTTGGAAGGCACCTGTAGCTAGTATTCGTAGGCCTACACATACCTTGGTATCCACTGAGATGGGTTCCCCTCTGTTAATTCTGTGTGTAAGGCATGGCTGGCACAGCTCAACAATTTGCTGTAGGAGGTCCCTGTCCACCCTATAGCTCTCCTCCATCTCCAGCTCATGTAGCCCCTGGTAGGTTACCCTGGGTCTGTACACTCCTCCATCTCCTCACTGTGGGTTGGTTGACAGCATTCACATCCTCACCACCTTCAGCGTCTTCCACAAGTTGTTGTATGATAGCTATTGCAGGTCCTATCATTTTGCTGTTGTGAGTGTTAAAAGTTCCCTGCTTGTTTACACTGGTGGTGTAGAGTGTGGGAAAAACCAGAGGGGAAGGTGTTT
This sequence comes from Protopterus annectens, assembly GCF_019279795.1. Lineage (NCBI taxonomy): Eukaryota > Metazoa > Chordata > Ceratodontiformes > Protopteridae > Protopterus > Protopterus annectens. The sequence continues at coordinate 340,383,594 of NC_056725.1, forward strand.
GCATAGTTTATAGTAGTGTTCTGTGCTGGGCTGGTCTGCTGCCTGTGTAATTGGCTGATTCTGATACATTTCACCTGCCAGCTATGCTAGTTCTCCTAGATTACCTTCCTACTGTTGTTTTTCCTTCCCATTGCCTTCCTGCTTAAGCCCAGGGGCGCACCACACAAACAGAGTGCTCAAATGTGCACAGAGCTGCTATTTCCTGGATTAACTTTTTTTTTAAACCATTAAAACCCGGTGTGTGGCACGCACACCCACTTAGGCAATGTACAGAGTGCTAGGCAGTCAGACACACCCCCTTGCTTAGCTGTGCTTAGCTAGGAACAAACGTGAGCCACAGGGCTCCAATCTGCTTACAGTATGTCTGACACACACCCCGTATGATGTCAGCTAACGCCTAGGCTTGCACCAAGCTATTTCTACTCTTACACTGTTGGGAGCAAACTAGCATGCTGGGGAAAACTGGGATCCACTATCATTACCCTCATTTGCATAGGATTGCCTGCTAATGCATTGTTACATGTCTCACACTGAGCCTCCTCCCTTATCAACCACTACTCACTGGCCATGTTGTCTTCTGCCTGCCATTGACCTGCATGGCAGAATAGTGATTTTAGTTAGAATGCTTATTTTAGGTTTGTTTTGTTATTTTCCTTCCGATCCTGTTTGCACGCTGCTGCCCTGCGCTTAAACAGTCGAGATCGGCTAAAAAAAATATAAATTGATTTTTTTATATTTATGTTGTTTGCAAGGCCAGTGGCCTTATACTTGGCCATTGGCAGGCTTCCTGACTGATATGCAGACTTTATTTGTAGCTGTCACAGTTCCATTTTGGATTTTGCAGAAATGTACTCGGTTACTAATCGAGTACATTTCTGCAGATTGCACTAGTCCCGCACGGCCGGTTGCAAGCTTCCTGGATTGCAAATTCACCTCATTCGCATGGATTTCTCCTGCAAATGGGGTGATTTGCATACAGAGGCTTAGTCCATGCAGGACTAGTGCAGGAGCGCTCATGCACACCCCTGCAGGCTTTTCCTGGATCGCACGGCACACAATTTGCCTGCTAGAGCTCTTGCACTGATCCTGCACACCGTGCAAGGCATACAGAATCCAGGGGAAGGTGTTATGCATCAGAGAAAATATGTTGTTATAAAGATTTAAAACTATTAAGTTTCACATTAGTAAGACTAAGTTAATTTCAATCTTCTGACATAGTTCATTAACAACAGTTTACTTCTTAGGTTTTTTGTTTGTATAGATTGAGAGGTGAGGGGAGGTTAGTTTAATTGGTTTAGCCATTTATAACTGAGAATTTGTAAATTCCAGGAAGGTCTAATATTGTTTTGAAGTTAATTGTGTGGTATTGTTTATATTATGTGTGTTCTTGAACAAAAATATACACTAATTTTGACCTACTATATTAAGATGACAATTCTAAGAGAAATGTTATTTATGCTAAAAGTTAACATTGCATTTACCAAAATAAAGATTAATAATATTTTGAATGCAACATGTATCTGAAATTAATTTCAGTTAATATTAATGGTTTAAATATTTAGAGGAGAGACAGTCCCTGGGATTCATTAGCAATTTTGCAGGTGCTATGCTATGCCTACACGATGTAAGCATGATAGTGCGATGAACAGTAGCACTAATTAAATATGCATGCAGCTCATCATGCCAACATGTTTAGAAGTACCTTTTCATGGCCAGCAATAGTATTCACAGCCATGGAAAGGTGCTTTGAAGCATGAGTACAGAATGTAAACAAAATGTCTTGTAAATAGACAGTGCTCAGACACGAGCATGCACTGCAACTTATACATATTAAGGGCAAGTAGAGGGAAGAATACAGAATGACGGGAAGTGAAATTGGGGAACTGGTATACTAGATTCTGTTATAATGAATAATTGATGTTGAACAGGGGAAATGTTTAAAATATACTCATATCCAGCAGGCAAATATGACAAAAGTGTATAAGAAGCATTTCTGACATAAATCTGCCAATATAGATGTAATGATAATTATTGTCGATGACAATCCTGCAGATATGCTCAAAAATAAAAACAGATATGCTGATAAAGGATGTGCTAGGGACATAAAGCTGCAGTGAAACAAAAAAGAATGAAAATGTGATATGCATGAATTAATTGCTGACTTGATATATAACAATTAGCAAGGATAGTAGAAAATGTATGGGATGAATGCACAGAATGCAATTATTATGTATTAGATGTGTACACTGGGGATTTATATTTGTAAGCTGATACTACCACTGTATTCTCCACCTCAGCATGTATGCACAAGAACAAAAGGACCTCACAGCTGTAATGTCAACTAAATCAGAAATTGATATGTTTTAGCAAGGAAATGACAGTGGCATCAATAGGAAATGGGTTTGTTACCCATGAGCATGTAAAAGACAAGCAAGTGTTGTATAGTTATGAAAATACTAAATGTTACTGTAATAACAAGCAACATACGTAAGTGATAAATGACAAGACAGAGCAGATCTCATGTCAAGAGTCCAGTATTCTCCCTGCTGAGGTGCAAACTTGTCTGATATAGTAATACTGGGCATGCTCACATGGAATTACAGCGAACAGTAACATAGCAATTCAATGCCAGCAACACAATAGAAAATGTTGTAACAGAAGACCAATCACAGTTTATGATGGTTTTACAACATACCATACAGTAAGAAATGTTAATGGAATCACTCATCTGCCATGACGTTGTATAGTGTGACAATGACAATTGCAGTATTAAAGACATGTCTGAAAGAAGACGTAATACAGAGCATAATTATCTTATGAAAAGGTAAAGCATATGAGTAGTGAGTGACATAAAAAGCATTGCATTATGTCAGTTTCACACACATGCCAGAACAAATATCAGCGAGATTCATAACAATCACTTTTGTCACATAAATACGCATTATCAGTCATTTCATGATGAACTCCCTTTAATGGTCAACAGCACTTTCCTACCATATAAGGTGAATGGATGATCTACCTGGTTTGAAAACAGCCTGAAAAAGGTGGCCCTTTGAGGGTGCCGTAAATATTGTCTATGTGTAAGTCACTGTTATCATTTCTCTGAATAAAAGCATTGCTATGTGATAAATTGTCATAGCTTATAGTAAAAGGGATAAACATCTATATGTGTGCAAAGCAAATGTGGTTGTCAACCGTGTTAGTGACATGTACAGTCACAGTAACACTAATACAACATAGAACAGTAATGGATTGATTTCAAATAACTACGCAAGATCAGAAGTTAAACATTAGTGCCTGAATCACAAGTAGAACACAACCATGTTGAGGTACAACTGATACAGTGCACAGTTAAATGGATGATGTCACCACTGTTTATTAGCTGGATGTTTATGATAAAAAAGTTCAATGTATGCAGTAACACTGTACAGGTTAACATCATATATGTTTTTCAAGAACAGTATACACAGTATGAGAATGAAAGGTACATTCACAGCTGGTCTCAAACATCCTACATATGTATGCATACAATGTACAAAGCACACTATCACAGTCATGCAACACAGGAGAGTTCACCCTCCAAATGTGACATACTGCAGGTATGTTAGTAGTACACAATCATTGTATGGCCAAAAAGTAATTTATCATGTGGATGCTGGGATTTGCTACTGTGACACAGTGCCACTATAATCTACCATCATAATTAGAAGTATACCTAAAGGTGGTTGTAATGTTTTCAATCATATATGACAATAATCACTGTCACACTATTGAAACAGTGATGGAATTGAACCACCTACCTATTCACTTACACCATCTATATAGTACATTATCAGCAGCCAGTACCATAGGAGAATAATGAGTAAAACTGAGACATACAGCATCCATGAAGGGATGACATCAGCAGTGCATTGCCAAGGAAATTTAACATTAGTTTTACAGCCAACGGGTTTTAAAAATTGCCACAGCAAATGTGTGTAAAAGATTCATGAAGTCATTGGAAGTCACACTAGTAGAAGTTAAGCAATGCTATATTTCAGCATCCTACCCCTCTAGTTACACATTCTAGTGAATAGTATAAGACATGCAAACACCACAGGGGAAGTCTGACATTTAAATAGCAATAGTTCACTTGCGAAATAATTACCTCATCACTGTGTTGAATCCTGGGGGAAGGGAGACAATTTAAATGTTGTAGTCATGTGCCATTATTGATGCCACACAAAACACCCGCCATTTGAAAAATGGAAATGCTACCCTCCCACCGTACTTAGTAAATATCTGCATCACCTTCCCTCGAAAAACATAAATGGATATTTTTTCAACCCATGACACTCCTATTTGAAGCATGAATTTACACATTTGTGGTATGAGTATTACCTAAAAAGGCATTTGTTTTCTTTATGTAATGTCTGAAAAACTGTACTCATTAGAGAACAAATAGTATGCACAGCTACACCCTTGTGCTGAAAAGAATTTGTGGATGTGAATGGTGGGCTTAGAGAATGGATGATGTCATCTATCAGTTTAAAACATTTATCAAGAGTACAGGTTGATTAAGCATATGCTCACCTAATTGTAAAACACCCTCACACACACAAAAAGTCTTTCATTCTGGTCACTGAACCTCCTACCTATCTATGTTACACAGTCTAGACAGCACTGTATTAATAGCAAGTGCCATAGGAGAAGTTTGAATCTTAAGGGGAGATGGTGCACTTTTATCAGGAAGACCTCATCAGTGTTTTTCATAGAGGATGTTTCCATAGAAATTGGTATAAGAGAACTATATACACATTTACATGGATTCTCTTCATGGAAAAGGGATAAAGCAACAAGCATTACACATATACACACATATTCCATGTTTGACATCGAACCTCCTACCTATCTAGGTTACAAACTCTGGAAAGCATTGCATTAGTCACAAGAGCCACAAGACAAGTCAGTCTCTTAAGGATAGAAAGTGCAATTTTGTCAGGATGACCTAATCAGTACGCATCCAGAGGATGTTTCTGTAAAAACTGAGTAATAGAGCTGTGAGAACAGTTAAATGTCTTCTCTACTTAACCCTGGAAGAAATGGAGAGCACACCCTATCACCAGATACCCCTCCAGCACAAATAGCCGAAAACTTTAAGAAGCACATCATAAAATCAATTTCGGACCTACTAACACCCCTAATGCTGGACCCCCCACCTTTCAACCTATTCCAGACTCCAACCCCAGCCATCAACTACTTCTAACCCTGTCATTATTAACCCCCCTACTCAACAAAATTTCATACAAACCCCATTCTCATTTCAGCCCATAGCCACTGACACCATTAAGAAACTGCTACAGAAACTAAAACCCTGCTCTACCTCAGCTTATAATCTCCCCCTAATACTAGCTCAAACTGGCTGCTAACTCAGTAACCTACCCAATTAGTATCCTTATAAATAGGTCTTTATCCAAATCAGAAGTACCTATCATATGGAAACAATCTCATATCACCCCCATCCACAAAGGAGGCAACTCTTTTGATCCATCCAATTTCTGTCCTATATCCATCTTGTCACCCATATCCAAAATTCTTGAGAGAGGTATTCATCAGCAGGTGATGCAATATCTATTGCAAAACAATCTTTTAACCAAAACACAACATGGCTTCCGACCTAGCCACAGAACAGCTACAGCCCTATTTATTATCCTTTACAGATACCATGAACAAGGCCAGAGATGCAGGATGCTATACAGCCTCAGTATTCCTTGATCTCTCCAAGGCCTTTGACACAGTGTCTCACCCCTTGCTTTTGAACACACTGTCTAACTTAGGCTTCTCACATAACACAGTAAAATGGTTTCAGATCTACTTCAAGGATTGCAAACAAAACAGTGAAATGGCCCAATGAACTTTCACCCTTCCTCCACAACCCTACTGGAGTCCCCCAAGGCTCCATCCTAGGACCCCTACTCTTTAACATTTTCACAAACAGCCTTCACACTGCCTCTCACCCTGGGATCCTCATTCAATACAATGATGATTCCACCATAGTCTGCACTGTTCAATCACTACCAGAACTACTCTCAAAAACTCTGTCGAATCCTGGCTCAGAAATGCCCAACTCTTTCTTAATCCAAAGAAGACAAAACTAGTACTCTTTCATCCAAACAACACCTCCCCTGTCACTGATCATTTTAGCATCCTTGCATCTGTCAACACTGTCATAGAAATAGTGCAGGAAACCAAACTTCTAGGTGTTATCATTGACAATAAACTTTCATTTGACCCCCATACACAGCAAAATATAAAGAAAACTCATCAGAATCTTGCACTCTTATATAGAAACAAACATTTCTTTACTGCAGCAACCAAAACTACCCTTGCAAAAACATTTTTATTTCCCTCCCTTCTTTATGGTGCCCCTATCTTAACTAACTTATAAAATTCTACCTTAAGCAAGTTGGAACAGTGCTACAACAAAGTTGCAAAGTTTACCACAAACTCTAAATATCACACACACCACTGTAAACCATTCCTAGAATTAAACTGGCTTGAACTCCCTAACCAACTTGTCTTTAATCAGCTATCTACCTTGCACAACCTTATTTTCAAGCCTACTGCCTGCCCTGCATTAGCCAATCTAGCCACACCTTGCACACCAAATCGATCCCTGTGATTAGAAGACAAAAATCTCTTAGCTATCTCAAAACCTACAAGAAAACCTGGTCACTCTCTGTATTTATACTATGTCTCTATACTTTGGAATTCACTACCTCTAGCTGCCAGGTCTATGCCTGGCCAAACCCACTTCAAAGCCTCTTTAAAAAAAAATCATCTCAAAAATACATGGCTCTGCTTCTATACCATATCCTTAAGCTGCTGCTCAGGCTTTATTGCTTCTATTCTTCTTAACTCACTCGCACTATCTATGTGCATCACTACTTTTCTGGATGCTATTTTCCTAACTGAAACTAACATTCTATTTTGCATGTACTATAACAGTCAACGTCACACATTGCACTACCTACGTACTATTTTTGGACACTATCTACATCATGTATGATGAGAGCGACTATCATTGTTTGTAATGTTTTAACCGTATAGAATTGTCTACATGTGTAGTAATATATTGCAACATCTTGTAGCAGTTTGTTCTTTCAATTTATTTTTTGTATAGTATTTCTAATGTAATTTTTATTGTATTGGATTATACTGTATTTGTATTGTACTGTATGTGGAGCTTTTCTCCCCGGGCCTCTGCTGAAAATGGGCTCTGTAGACCCAGTCAGACCACTCTGGTAAACAAATGTCAAATAAAAAAATAAATAAATGTATTCTATTCAGGGGAAGTGGATATGGCACCAAGTGTTAGACACAGTCACACACTCATGTCTACCATGTTGGGTAGTGAACCTCCTGCCAAGTTACACAATCTAGAGAGCACTACATTAGTCATTAGCATCACAGGAGAAGTTTGACTTTTAAGGGTAGAGAGTGCAGTTTTGTCAGGATGGCCTCATCAGTTTGTCTCATAGAGGAAGCTTTTGTAAAAATTGGAATAAGGGATCTGTGCAAATGTATTCTTCTCAGAAGGAAATACAGCACCAAGTGTTACACACAGTCTCTCTATCTCTCTCTCTCTCCCTCTCACACACACACACACACACACACACACACACACACACACACACACACACACACACACACACACTCGTCTTCCATGTTGGGCATCAAAGCTCCTACCTACTTACACAATCTAGAGAGCACTGTATTAGTCACAAGCACTGCCCGTGTCAAATGGAACAAATGAATATTGATAAGATCCAAATGTTAGGAAGAGATGGTACTATGTATCACAGGTTGTGCAACAAATGCATGTGTGTGGACAGGACAATGTAACATCACTGATTGTCACATGTAATGACATTTTTCTCTACTGAAATGTAGATATTGTCCTTAATGTACAGTGTGTTACTGTGAGGAACATTGACGTATTGCACATAATGGGATGACGTACACATCGACTTTGTTACACCATTGGATTATCACTCAAACATTCCTGTCACTTCATGTCTTGATGATCACATACTTGTACTGTCTCATACTTGCTCTATGTTCATTGACAAGACAAACATGCAATTCATACATTGGTCAGTGCACTGCAGAATGATAGTGCTGGATTATGTGAAAATAGGTTAACCAAGCTGGTGACACAGTGCAAGTGTAAACACTGTAGAGTAGATATATACTTTAAATGAATTCTGAAATCAAAATTACGTTTTGACAAAAGTAATACAGACATACCAACATTGTGCAACATAAAAATATAATTATTTAATTTTCTCTTTGTTTTTATCATACTCTTTTAGCGCAGCACTGCTGATGGCAAAGTATTAGCACAAGCTTAATCATATCTTGAAGTATTAAACTTAGAATGGGATTTAACAGTAATTTGTGTTGCTCTGTGTCAACTTCTGCACAAACATCTGTAAAGACCGGCTTCAAAATAACTATCAGGCACATGAATATAGCAATGAAACGATGCGTTAAGTACAGCTGCAGCCAACCTTTACATTCACAATAATCAAACACATCCAGAAATATATTTTCATCCATAGGTATTGGAACATTTACAGCATGCCAAGAAAAACATTTCTAACAGAGTATTATCTAAACCCACCACATGCAAAGTCATAATTGTGATAGTTACCTTTTGAAAGCAGATTTCAGCAAATGTGAATTTATGTATTAATCTTCATTACCTGACTGATCACTGTAATCTGTACATTCAACTCTTCATCTTGTTCAAAATTACATTAAACTGAATAAACATGGCATAGTGCAGCTGTGCAAAGTGAGACAGAATAATGTGGGTGAGGGCAATCAGATCCCATGAAACTGTCAAAAGCTGTGTACTTCAATTTAGCCTTAACTGTGTTTGTTGCCCAGCAGCAGACTGTGCAAATGCAGAGGTGGAAGATTAATGATACAGAAGGGAGAAGACACAACAGCAGGGTGACACGGAGGCAGGAACAAAGTAGATTATGATAAAAGAAGGATAAGGGTGGTTCGCAATACTATGTGGCAAAAAAGGTACACCTAAATTAGTGTGCCAAAAACATTCAGTAACATTTAGCTGGCTGGATTAGAACCCTTCAAATTATTCAAACCTCTTTCCACATGTGAACATTAGCTCATCACTCCACAAAGGAATTACTGCATCACAGCATTAAATAACACTATTGAAGCACACTGACAAGTTAGTGAAGCAGAAGGGGTGAACTGCGTGTGATAGAGACAGATACAAAGAGGAATAACAACATGATGTTTTGTGGGACATGTAGAAATATCTGAATGGTGTTGTAGTCTTACTTATTAAATCATCAGTAATCTGTCATTTTCTGAAATAAATAAACTCATTGCTATAGGTACAATAGGAGAGTATAATAAACATGAGCACCTAACCAGGATAAGGTTGGCTTAATAAATCTTCCTGTTGGGGCTGCAATGTTTTTGAAAATGATGTCTTGCTAAAGTATTCAAATGTGTCAACAAAATGTTAAAATGTTTTATGTGGAGAAAAATACAAATATTTGCAGTTAAATATATATTAGACATATGAAATGGCATGAAATAATAAATTGACATACCGCTGCAATTGAACCCATGACACTATGCAAAAACAACAGGTTACAAAAAGGAAATTATCTTAACACACAACATATGAATTCCTACTTTAATACTCCCAGCAACCCAAGAACTGTTAGATTAACTTTTCCATATTACTGCTTTTATTCTGTATTCACAGATTACAGCAGATTTAAACACATTTGCGCAAACGTAACTGGACCACTGCAGATTAAACTGAAATCTTCATCCTTTGCAGTAAGAAGTTAAACAACGTTCACTGTCACTCAGCATTGCTGTGTGCGCCAAACTCCTCGCAAATGCCAAGGACATAAAGTGAAGCATTTTCCAGGGCCATTTCCAGCAATGTGATTTATATGTGAATGTAATATTTGACCAGATTAAATGTGTTAAAAAGGGGGATGGATAGGACAGTGGTAAAAATGGGTTGCCAAGGATAGTACACAGGTGATAGAATGCAGGAATTTGCAGGAGGATCACACCATTGCTATACATTTATTCACAACATAAATGTACAGTTGCACACACAGTTTCCTGACATTGCAGTGACCACTCCAGTGACGGGTGACAATGACTAAATAAAGTTGTATGACCAACTGGGCCAAATCAATTGTGTGAAGGTGACACACAGGCAAAGTGGAGAGCTAGATATGGGGCATACTTTTTATTCTTTTTATTGTGCCTATTTTTTGAGCTGGGAGAAAAAGGAATGCTGGTGCCAATGTTATACAACGATACAGGATATGAGATTTGCATACAATGCATATGTCACCTAATGCTGTGTGGCACAGTAACATTTGCAAAAGGTTTGTGACTACATATCTAGTACCTGTGTCCACATAAAACCTTTGTGATCAAACATCATAGCTGATGTAGAAATTCTACCTGACATCAGCAGATGGTAAATATCTTATGATATCACTGTTACAATGTTTTAGATACTCAGAGCCAGATGAAAAACAAAACAAGCTGCATCCAGTGTAAAAGCAGATTTTAGCAAGCTGAGGGTGGACGCCAGTACAAAAACAAACAAAAAATCAGAAATCTGGCACCTCATTCTGAAGAACAGCATGTGTGTCACACAAAAATAATAAAATTAATTTTTTGATATAATACATCATTACATTTTGGCAAACTTACACATTTCCTTGCCACAAGTTATATATTTGTAATGATCTTTGCATTAATTTTCTGTATATTGCTAATAAGAGTATTATGGAGAGTGCAGTGAATGTACTGCAACAGGCTGGGTGTATACAGGATATGTTAAAGGATGGTCTGCAAATGTATCCTAACATCCACAAACATCTAGCAAAGTGGCGTGTCAGGCTGTGGCAAATGTATCCTAACATCCACAAACATCTAGCAAAGTGGCCTGCCAGGCTGTGGCAAATGTATCCTAACATCCACATACATCTAGCACAGTGAACTGCCAGGCTGTAGCAAATGTATCCTAACATCCACATACATCTAGCACAGTGAACTGCCAGGCTGTAGCAAATGTATCCTAACATCCACATACATCTAGCACAGTGGCTTGCCAGGCTGTGGCAAGTGTATCCTAACATCCACATACATCTAGCACAGTGGCTTGCCAGGCTGTGGCAAGTGTATCCTAACATCCACATACATCTAGCACAGTGGCTTGCCAGGCTGTGGCAAGTGTATCCTAACATCCACATACATCTAGCACAGTGGCTTGCCAGGCTGTGGCAAGTGTATCCTAACATCCACATACATCTAGCACAGTGGCTTGCCAGGCTGTGGCAAGTGTATCCTAACATCCACATACATCTAGCACAGTGGCCTGCCAGGCTGCAGTACAGCAAACTGTCACCAGGAAATAATATATAGATAAAGGCTAGATAATGAGCTAGTGCAGGCTGTGTGTGAGATGTGTTCACCCCATGTGTCCCCTTGCAGTTTGCAGGGTAATCCCTACCCAGTTAAAACAAAGGTGTGTCTGAGCTTTGCTATACTGGCCTCTGGGAAATTCCACTGGAATATAGCTGATACTATGTGAGTGTCCTAAAGAGCTGCCAGTTATATACTAGGGCAATTGTTGGCAGTCATGTGCAACAAGGCAGATAACCTCATCTACTTCACAAGTACTCCATGGGAGTGCCAAGCTGCCATGGAATGGTTCTATGCCATAGCCTAGTTTCAGGTTTACATTATCATATTGCATGCTCAGAAGAGTGAACGACAGATAATCGACCCCATGTAAGTGAAAGCTTAGATCGTCGAACCTTCAGAACAGTGATTATTTTCCAATGGAAAACAATTGTTGTTCCAATAAAAAAAAAAAAAAAAAAACAGTAAAACATTACTTAATGTGGGGGACTTCACCCTTCACACCCCTCATACCCCCTACGTAAATATACCAACTCAGAGATCGCACTACAGTGCCGAAAAGGCAAAGTAGCGAAAGCGGCCAAACAAATTCTTTCCCAGGAAAAGAATTCACTGAAAATCCGCTTCGCTATTTTGTCTTTTTGCATTTTACTGTTTGACAAAGATGCAGTCGGCAACCTGCGTCTGCAATGGCATAAAAGGGAACCTTAGTTTCCATGTATCTTTAGTGCAATTTTTCAGTCATGTACTTTTTATAATCCCATTCGGAGAAGGTGAAGACCTGTGCTTCAATAGAAAATGGTGGCCACCACTCAGATGTCAGATGGTATACACAGCAGATGGCCTCATCATCAACCTGATGGCAATGTACCCTAATGGTGTGTATAATGCTGCAATTTGGAAAGAAAACACCCTGTGGGCAATGTCCAAGAGACTGATATCCCCAAGGGGCTAATACTTTGCAGGTATACCTGTATATACAAATGTTATTCTGTATTCTGATACAGTGTGATGTAGTCAGCTTATGTTCTGTCAACATATGCCAACAGGTTACTGTAGTTATCTACTGGAGCCCTGACTCATGAAACATTCAGAGTTCCAGCCATGTCTGCTGAGGATGCATTTATCAGAGTACATACTGTGACATGAAACAACACTGAGTGAGTCTTTCCATACTGAAAGCAAGACTTAGATGTCTCGACACACCTGGTGGAACACTATAATAAGCACCAAAAAGGTTGCTCAAATGCTTGCAGTGTGTGCCATGCTGCACAATATGATTACATGCAAACATGGTGGCCTACTGGCACTAGATGGGGGTGATGTTCCCCAAAAAAACAGATTCTTAAAGAGGAGCAATCAAAATGCTCAGGATGACACAAGAGAAGCAGCAAACAGGCATTGGCAATGAAGGCTGTAGCTGTATATGGTGAGAACATCTGACTCTAAATTTTGTCATGACACAATGTAGGCACTCATGTACACAGATTATCATGTGAAGTGTTCCTATCTGTGACACAGGCACAGTAATTCCTATGTGATCTGCACATGGGGAACATCATACATACAATGCAATTACCCAGATTATGTCTTGCCAAATCAGTTGCATACCAGTCAGTGACAGACAGCAGAATATAAGTGATTGCCTGTAATGAAGTATGCTATTGCGACATGTGTAGAAAAATAGTAAATGTATAGCAACTACTGATTACATACTTGTCTGTATATGTCCTACATGGGGTCAGTGTCATTGTTACTCATAATACCAAGAGATGTTCATTACATGCATAGACTGTTGTGTGTATATTGATGTGTGTGGGTCAGAGGTTGGATCATCAGGAGTGGGTTGGCTGGAAGTAGCATACTGGAACACCAAGATAAGAGTGTTGAAGTGAAGCATGAAAATAACATATAACACAAATGATATACTGTCAGCATGGTGTGTCACAACTGTTGCCATTTTGCAGATTGCACACTATGCCAATGCAAAATCTGAAATGTGCAGACATCATGCAAGGCATGTGTCATTTAGGTTGTGGCAGTCAGAGGGGATGCATATGGCATCCCATCTAGGAATTCCATAAACTGCAAATGCAGTGTGCATGTGACTGTCACTGAGACACTGAAATGACATGTAATGGTACACATTTACATATAACTGCAGTGCCTCAAAAGACTGCAAAGTCCACCTGTGAGGAATAACATACAAACCAGGATTAGCAGGATAGTATGCCTGTTAATAAATGTATGGCAGTACATAGGATCCCATATGCATTTTGTATCATATGTAAATAGGAATGCTAGTTGCAAAAGTTGCACTGTGGAATGCATGTGTTATATTGATATGAAGATTACTCACTGGCAGTACACGGAGAAAAGCATGCCATAGCAAAGACAGGTATGCTGTGCCATATAAACATGTTCTCCCAGTGTGCTGTGCCATATATACATGTTCTCCCAGTGTGCTGTGCCATATATACCTCCCAGTGGTAGCAAACAATAAGATCAGTGTCATTAGCAATGAGTTGCATGACATCAACTACAGAATAGATGAATGTGTGAAAAAAATGCAAGTGAAGTGAACTGTGAAACATGTTGTTTGTGTAATCAGTGATACCAGACTATGTTTTGTGCCTTACAATGCCATGACAGGTTATCATTAGTTGTCAAACCTGTGACCAATGCATGCAGCACTTAAAATAAAGAAACATGCTTTGATGAACACAGTATAAAACTATTATTTCTGTGGCATCAGACTTATCAAATATCACAGACATTTACAGTGTGTTTTGTTCAGCACAGTGTTCATCATTGCCACAGGTGAAAGGAGACACAACAAGACACACACAGTGGGATACCTACCATAGTAACACTAACATAGATGATGTTTTCCCATGTGGATGGTTTACGCCGCAGACTCAGCTGTAATGTAAGGAAACCTCAGCCCTGTGGTGCTGTATCATAGATCTGGCAGTGGTGTTTTGTGGTGGGTGGGACACATTGAGGTCTATGCATTGGTATACACCATAGTTCATGAACCATAAGTATGTATTTGAGCATGACAATGAGCAACAGTGTTATGTGCAAGTTACAACTCAGGTACTTAGGATGACTGAGTGCCATGGGCATGGCGCACAAGATGAGGTCTTCTTCTACCCAATGGTGGCATACTAATAAAATGGGTCAGGAGATGCATGGCCCAGGTACCATTGTGGCACTGCACAAGCACAGCAGTGAAAAGCTACAGGGCAGGCAATTGATGCTGCACTTTCACTATGGTCAGCAACTTTGCCATCACCTCACTATGCCTACATTCTTGACTCTTGTACAACACCTGCACATGATGTGCTACATGAGCAGTTGCATGAGTAAGTGCACACAGCTTTGTGCCATGATGGTGTAGTGGCTGATAATTTGCCTGAAACAACAGTCACCCACCTTCTAAAATATGGCTACTCACCTGTGCCACTTGGACACATGCTGTTTGATGGCTGTCTGCTATTTACTCTGGAGCTGTGTTACCAGCACCTCTGTCAGAGTTATGTGAGGATAGTTGATCATGGTTATAATTATGACTAGCAGCTGTTGTTCTACTACCAGTAGATTGACCATATTTACTGTCTTCTCTACAGCAGGACATAGCTTGGCCCAAAGAACTGTCATTGTCAGGGCTGGACAAAGTCATCTGAACTGCCATATTCTTTGTGCCATCAGCTGTGCAGACTCTATGCACTATATCACATCCTGTATCAGAATCAGTGGAAGAGTCCTAGGAGGAAGAAGGAAGTGGATGAGCTGTAATGACAGAAGCAGAAATTCAAGTATGTATTGCATATGTCCACATAACATGCATACTATAATAGTATGAAAGCCAGGTATTCTGCTCTGTTGTACACCATTACATTTCTGTACATACCTGGTCATCAGATCCATGGCCTGACAGCATAAAAAGGTCATATAATGCAGGACATATGAGTATCAAGCCTACACAGGAAATATGTGTAGACTGGTATAACACATGGGAACACTTACCTGACATTTCATCATCTTATGATGCAATACATATTCTACTGGAGTTTATAGCTGTGAAAAACATGACATACAACTTAAGTTAACCTGTGCTACAGATGTACTAATGTTTTAAATGTGAGGTAGCAGGTTAAGAAATGACAAAACTCCATGTCTAGTAAGCCAACCTCAATGTCACCACCTGGTATATGATGATTTTAACAGCTATGGCAGTGTGAAGCCAGAAACAACTGATTCTCTTTTGGTGTAGGAATGACTGGTCTACCCCCAGTGGCTTCCCACTGATGTCTATACCATCTGACACATGATGGCGTACCCTCTGAGATATGTTTTTTCTACACTGTATCCCCAAATCCACCCACGAGATTGCTATTATGCTGTCTAAAGATGTGACAATAGGAGGTACTGCCAGCACAGCTAACTAGAATTTTCTAAATAATTATATGTCATTTGTGAATATCAAACTGATTTATACAAGATGCTTATGTTACAAATGTATTAGAACTGTATGCCATGCGTATATCAGACTGATTTGTACAGATGTCTGTGTTGAAAAGGTATTTGTAAAGTGCTTGTGTTTGAAATGTATCCACAGTGTGCCTTACTGGAGAGAAAAGAAATGTATGTGCACTATTGCAACTCTTTAAATGTATATGTTTTAACAGAGGAAACTGGAAGATTTACATCAGTTCATCAAACTTTAAAATATATCCAAAATTAAATCACTTTATGGGCTAGGCCATAAAGATGCGATCTCATAGATTTCAATGCAGCCAGAGACAAAAAGTCTGCACTAGGAAGCTTTTTGCATTGTCTTTGGAGAGAACTAATTACTACTCTTGAAGCACGGAGGTATAAAATTGTTTTATGACTTCCATCACCTGCCACAGATCTGAGAAAAATCCCTTGTGTGTGTATTTTTACAGGTAAGTGCTAAATCCTGCCAGCCTCCAGCAATGGGGGTTTGCATGGGAACTAGAAGTCAGATAACCAGAAGTGATGTCATTCTGCAGAAGTAATATTTTAGATATTTTTTGAGAAGTCTCTTAGTGAGACAGAATATTCTGTATTCTGTCTTGGGCCTGACAAAAAGAAGGATCATTCACACATCATCTACCATGTTCTATTAAGTAAGTAAGGAATAGCAATTCTCTTAGACTCAGTCAGGAATATAGTGAAGCTTAGTTTAGATATTGTTTTTCTTTATTTGTCAGAGCCTGTCTCTCAATGTTATTTTAAATATTTCCTGTGATTTTGACTCTGGTGTCACTGTGAATATATACTTTGTTTTCTTGTTTTTTTATTATTTATTATTAAATATATATTTAAACCTTTCATTGTGGCTGATCTTTGTAGAGATATTTAAGTTCTGAGAGTACTTACATATTTATTTGGTAACACTGTGTGGGCCGCTGCTAATAGCCTTGTTCTTGGTAAAACTACCATTTGTATTAATATTTACTTCACTCTGTATATTGGGCACCCTTGAAAGAGCCTTAAGGTAGCTGGCAGGAGTGTCTGGTGGCAGTCATAAGTACCTTATAGTCTGGGCAGAAGGAGGCATAGCTACTACTTCTGTACCAGACAGGTGTGTGTGTGTGTGTGTGTGTGCGTGTGTGCGTGTGTGTGTGTGTGTGTGTGTGTGTGTGTGTGTGTGTGTGTGTGTGTGTGTGTGTGTGTGTGTGTGTGTGTGTGTGTGCAAATCAAACCTCAAAGAGTATGTGTGTCAGCCACTTGTGCAGGGACATGAAGCACTGGTTAGACAGAGAAGGTGCTGGAGGTCTTGACTTGGACACTCAGCTGAGATCTCAACTCTGTAGCTGTGTCAGTGGGGAGTCTTATTCGGGATCTGGAGAAATATGGAGAGACTAGCCCCAGACTGACTGCGCCCCCTGTGTGCTCTTAAGGGAAATTGCACTTGATGCAGACAGGTGCATCTGGAAATACTATGTGTTTGCCTGTTATCCTCCCAATGAACATCCCTCACTGTTGCCAGTGGTGAGGATTGAGGCTTCTTGATTACTTGTCCAGAGGTGGTGGGACATCATAAAGGACATTGATTATTATTTCATTCTTCCAAGCTGTAAAGTTCTCATTCCATGTATGAGGTAAACTCATCTACAGAAAATGCAAGTTTATGTGCCAAGACTGCTAAACCCACATGTGCTTCCCACAATCTGTGCATAAATGTAAAGGAAGGCCACATGCACAAGACATGTAGTGTTATGTCACTTAATGCCAACATGCCTTGTTGGGTGTATGCATAGGAATGGAGAAAACAATGTTTGCACTACATGTAAATGTTGTGGAGCTGGAAATAAAAAAATAATATGATTGTTATGCAGTATGCAAGCAATTACACATAGCTAAATATACCGAATTACATGCCCAAGAAGACATCTAATGGTTAAAAACTATATAATTCATACCTCAGACTGTTGCACCCTACACCAGAGGAAGCCTACAAAATTACCAGTGCATCAGCACTGCTGTAGTGTGCTTGCTGTATTTCCAGAGACATGTATACAGACCTTTTATTTGTGACAGTAATATGTGATTCAGCTCAGACAACCTATCACCATGTTATAAAGCAATGTAAAGTTGTAGGCAATTGTTAATACAGTTAAACTCATACACTTACATGGAAGGTCACCCCAAAATTTAGAAATATGAAATTAAATAACCAAGATTTTCTCAGAAAATTCTCTTTACACTTTTATAATTCCACATGATATTAAATTAAAACTGCAGAAAAATTACAGAACAGCATTCTACTGCACATAATGCCATAACAATTGTTTGTAAACAGTGGCCAAATAGACAAAAATGTGCTATCACTGACACTGGTGTATATTATGCGCTATTGTTTTTCAAAGGAACATGTCTAAAAATGCATCAAAACTAACTTATTACAACTATTATACATACTGATTCCTTTAAATCGTAAAGCATTCTGCAACACATCAACTAATCTGTATCCTAAATAAGTAAAACTATGACTTCAATTAAAGAAGAATAGTCAGTTTCCATACCCCTGAAAATTTTCACAGAGGTTACTGCTTTTGCAGACTACTAATAACTGATTCTTCTTCAGGATGTTTTGCACCTAACATAATTAATGAGGTTCACCAATGCCGAATACTTCTGAATTGCATTGCTGTGCACAACAGTCAAGATGCAGATATCAGTTTAAGAGCCTTGAGCTTGGTACATTCAGGGGATAGCTACCATTATAACTGAAGCTAGCGAGGATGTCTCTGATGTGTAAAGACAAGTTACATACCATCTGCTCCACCGTATATTAAAAGGTACACACTTTGTGTTTTCCAGTTCTCTCCATCTCTACCTGCCAACTGAGTATATAGCATCAGCAAGTAATCTGAACAGAATACCTTCAGAGAGAGAGAGAGATGGGGACATAGATGATTGTAGTGTGTCTAAGCAAAATAGACAGACCAGGACACCATCCACCTTCTTCATGTGTATGTTGCACATGAAGCCAGGATGCAAGCCCATCAGTGAACCTTAACCATGATTGACATGAGGAGGATCATTACTCTGGAGCTCTGGAGATAGACTGGCATTGTGGCTGATCTTTGTAGAGATTTTTATGTTCTGAGAGTACTTGCATATTTATTTGGTGATACTGTGCGGGCCACTCCTTATAGCCTTGCTCTTGGTACAACTACCATTTGTATACACCATGTCACCAAATAAATATGCAAGTACATTCAGAACTTAAATATCTCTACAAAGACCAGGTCCACCATTGATACAATAACATTCACCACAAGGCAATCCAGTAGCTACAAGGCTGGCTTGCCATAGTTTGCTGGACTGCCACCAGAACCCTACAATAAGTGAAATGTCCACACCTTAACACCTTGTCAGTGTATGTAAAGACCTACTTTATGAAATTGCATATGCTTGTTGATACCACTAAGTTAATCTCATATGTGTTTCCCTGCTCCACCAATAAGGTATCATATGCCTGTATGTATTAGTGGAATAATAAATATAATAATCAAGAGAACAATAACCAGGATAAACTTCAGCTGCAAATACTATAACTCACTACAAATCAGGACTAAAGAACAGGCAAAGGGAACTTTCTTATAATAATACAAGCACTTCCACACAATCAAGTTCTTATCAAGTTAAAATGAAACAAATCATCAATTACACCACTTAAAATACCTAATAGATCACATGACACTGTTAATAAATGAATTAGGTTGCTCTGCTTTAAAACAGGTTTAAAACTATGACAGTAATTTATTCCAGTAAACACATTACCTTTCAGCCTAGTAATCACTTCTACTCACTGAAATCAGTGTGTTTTGATATCTCCTCCCCTTGAATCTTTGAATAAACATAAAACAAAAAGTGTTTATCATTAATATATTTAATATGTCTAAACAATGCATTATTCTCATTTTCTTTTTTAATGTCATAAATATGTTCACTTATTCTCTCTTTAATTATTCTGTTGGTCTTTCTAACATAAAATGCAGGGCAGCTATCACATGTTGCTATGTAGACTAAATATTCTGTGGGACATTCTGCCCATTGATTAAACATATATTTAATGTTTGTAACTGGGTGAATAAATAGATTTGTCTTCTTCGGCAGTTTGCAAACACTATTATAACATAGAAAGTTATCACCTTTTAGTTGTTTACATAATATTATACTTCAAATCTATATTTTCATAACAGAACCACTGTTTAGGGTTACATTATTTATTTATTTATTTATTTTAGTAAACTATGAGTGCCATAGTGTTCCATGCAGGTGAAGTTTAAACTGTAGCAACTATTTGCTATACTTGTAGAAAACAGTTTGCTGCAGTTTAGAACAAGAAGATTTTTTTTAATGAAATGGAGGAGGGTCAGGGCAGAGCACAGAAATGGGACCCAAATAGCTAGGCAGGAGGGAGGATGTGTTGTTGTTCATCTGGTCACCTGATTGGAATATTCTGATTTTGCTCTTCAATGGAAGAGCTGAGTGGCATGGATCTGTAATAAGCCAATCTGCTTAATGCAAAAAAAGTGCTATTTTATTTTATTTTTTTAATTTATTTAGTTAGTTATTTTTTTGCTCTTCACTTGAAGAGCTGGAGGGGGAGCTGGATCATAGTACTGGCCAGGGTGCTGGTTGAGCCAGCTACAATTCTGCAGGAAACCTCCATATGATGATGATGATGGAATAGATGTGCAGACTTGAGGAGAGAAGGGATCAAAGGGGGGAACTTCATCTGTTACCGTGGCTGCATACATTAAAAGCAGGTGAAATGTATTTTCTTGTTAGTTACACATCCTGCTGGATTTCCCTACAAGCTGCTCACAGTACATGCTTAGGGATATGTACGTATCCCCATTATGTATCACTACTGAATAAAGTAAATAGTACCTGTAGTTTCTGCACACTTTTAATTCAAGCATGCCACCACCGACATATTTGTTTTTTACAATATGTGATATATTACTATCCTTGTTCTGAAAAGGCTCACCCATACTCTGCCACAGCTTGCTGTGAGGGAAAGGTCCATTTGCTTTTTATTTCTTGTATTCTGTATTACTTTATTGCCTTTTTTCTATTTTGTATAATGTGATTTTGTTTTCTTTACACTGTGTTTTACTTGTATTCCGTTTTTAACTGCATATTAAAACTTGAAAAGATACCACAGCTCTGTCTCCTCTGAGTCAGACAGAAACTTTCCCACCCTCCTACCCTGTCACTGTTGTGTTCTTAAACACCACTGTCTTTCTAGTTGCCTGGCCTTTATGTTCATTTGACCATATATCTCATTTCCTGTCTGCTTTTACTGGCTGGTGTAAGCACAAAATTATGATTTTGTGAAATCACCCCCTTCAACTATTTAAATGTATTGGCCATCCTACTGTATTCCATAGTGCCAGAATACAAAAGTGCCCACCCCTTTTAATCTATCTTGCTCTTTTAAAAATAGTGGCTCTCCACTAAAATTTAACTTATTTAGACAGCTAAAACTTAAGTTGCCCACTTTCATATTAACTCCTTAGTGCACACTGCAGTGTTTTAAGATAAACCATTTTTACTTCTTACCTTTAAGCATCTATTGCAAGACCACCAGTTATTGGAGACACCATGTTTTGCCTCTCAGTAGTCATAGTGCTTCTGTTTTCTCCTGGTGAGAGAAGGAGTACAGTGACATTATTTCCTGAAGACTGTTGATCACCGGAAAGCCCAATAACTGCTTTATAGGTGACAGCTTGGAATCTGTGCTTATACTCTGATCCTCGTGAGAGTAGGAGCAGAGTGCATTGATTCCTGACTATTTTTGGTTGGAGAGTGAGTGTCTGTGCTTAATGTACCTGATTGGTCTGGTTGCTTTTCGAGGCATCTACCAGAAAAAGGCTACAAGCCTACAGACCCTTGGATAATCTGGGACAAGACTGTGGATCACCAAACAGGCTGTGGCCTGCTTCTCTTCTTGGGATTGGTGGCAACATTTTGCTTCTGTTGAGAGAAGAAGCAAAGGAGTATTGTATCCCAACAGAGTGAAGCTGTTGTGAAACCAGCACTAGTAGTAGCCAGGCAATAGCCATTCATGCAACTCCCCTCTTTTAATCATTCTTGACAAGCTATTTGTTTTCAGTAAGTACTGCTTGATTTGTTTCTAACTTCAGAATATCTGCCTAAATACTTCATCCTTAAATTTTCAGGGTCTATGTATTAATTTCCCCTCAAGTGTTTGCAGTGCTCTGTACAGACTCAGACACAATGAGTGACATTTTTCCTGTAAAAGCACAATTGAAATGTCTCCAATATCTAGTTGCACACAGGACAACTAGTTTGCAGTGACAAACACTGTCCACATATTTGCAAACCAGATACTCTTGACAGTGATTGATATTCTCACTCCAGCAGTCTAATCAATAAAAAAGGGTATGTTGCCATAGATATGAACTTTCCTGCTGTTTCCTTTACTAGCTTGGTGGATATGGGCATCCCGAGGCAATGTAGAAATTGTCTCATGTTTACTGACAACCAGTTAATTCTCAGATAAACTGATATGGTATGCAAGAGATGTATTTACACAATGCCACTGGAGGCAAAGGTCTCACATAAATGTACTCCTAATATCAATAAGGTTGTCAGTAGTACACATGCTGCACCCATCACGTACAATTCAAAGCAGACATATAGACCCACATATGCTGAGGCACTTACATGTAACCTTCCTAAACCACAAAGTCCTCCTAGACAAAGTAAACATAAGAAATACCCTCAGCAGCCCCAAATGCACTCTTTCAAAACAACATCCACATCATCACATAGAGCTACATCTCATGGAGCCTCTACCTCTAAGCCCATAAGACAAGTCAACACACAATCCAACATTCTAGTCAATGGAGACTCGTGAGACACACTGATGTCCCTCTCACCAGGCTGAGTAAGGAGAAAGTTATGGTCAGTTGCTTATCAGGGACTATGATCTGCCACATTACGCATGTACTCATGTCATTGGACCACAATTACCAATATGACTCAGTCATAGTCCATGTGGGAGTAAATGATCTGAGACGTACCTCCCTAGACTATATGAAGAGAGACATCATAGAGGTCTTGGAATATGTATCTCATGCTGGTATGAGCCTAGCATTGAGCAGCATTTTACCTTCTCCAAGGATGATGCCACAATACAAACAAACAAAAGATGATTGACTAATAATTGGCTTAGTTTCTAGTGTCATTCTAAGGGAGGTGCAATATTTGTCAGCATGGAAGGAGATGGTCAACATACCACGCTGCTTTGCCAGGGATGGTCTGCACCTCTCCCCTCTAAGCTTTTGAATATTAGCTAAACATTGTCTTCCCCCATAGTGCCTTTTGTAGGCAATGCCAAACTGAAAGTACTTCCAACATAGCAAATCAAAACCAAGAAAATTTAAAGGTATAGCTCAATGGTAGGAGCCTAAACAAAAAACTCCACTCCCTGGAAGCTCTCTTTACCGTAGAGAATGCTGATGCCTGTGCTGTCTCTGAGATGTGGTTTAAAGCCATGGAGAGCATACCAAAAGTGCAAGGTTATGACTTCCCACATTTAGACCAGCTACTTCACAGGCAGAGACTAAAGGTGGAGGTGTCTCTATTTATATCAAAAATAAATATACTTTAAGGTTGGTCAAACATTAAAATGCACTTGAGCTGCTCCATGTTCAAATCACCATAGGTAAAACCCAGTACCACTTCCTTGCAAGCTATAGGTCTCCTTCTATGACCCAGGAAACCAATACTATGTATTTAAACTTATTCAAAACACTAACCATCAAACCCAATACCATATTCATGGGTGACTTTAATTACCACACTATTAACTGGGAATCATATATGACATCAAGCTTACATGCACAGAGATTCATGGATTTTGTAAACACAACTTCCCTGGTCCAGATATTTAATACACAAACCAGGGGTGCAATCATACTGGATTGGGTTGTTACTAATATGGGAGAGTGCTGCACACCCCCCTACTGTAATGCCTTCCCTGATAAGGTCAGATCACAAAATGGTCTCCTTTGAAGTAAAAATAAAACTGGAACCCCAGCTTAACCAGAAATATTCAGGAACTATTGTAAGGCTAACCTCCTGCTATTAAGTGAGAACCTGGCAAAATTTCAATCTCCTATAAACCCTGAGAACACCTGCCTATGCAGAACTGTTCACAGAAACCCTGTACAAGCATGTTAGCCGCATAGAGGCAGCTGTACCCACAAGGAAGAATACAGAACTAACTCAAAAAACAAGCCACCCTGGTGGAATCACAAAATCAATTGGATGCATAACAGGAGGAAGAAAATCATGGCAAAAATTAGGAGGTGCAGCACCCAGCAGGATAAAAATACTCTCATCAAACTAAACAAACAACTCAGAGGACAAATAAAGTCTACCAAAGCCAAATTTGATGTACGTTTGGTGTCCCAGGCCAAGAACAACCACAAATCATTCTTTAGCTATGTCTTGACCTCAAAGGCAATACACAATTATGTGCAGAGCTCATTGTAAATGGAGTCACCTATACTGAGCCAGAAGATATAGCAAACCTCCTGGCTGATAAATTCAGCTCCAACTTCACTCCTCTCTTCCCCTCAATCTTCCCTCAGGAAATATCATCAAACATAACTCCCCGTACTATCACTAGGGAACAGGT
Organism: Protopterus annectens; assembly: GCF_019279795.1. NCBI lineage: Eukaryota > Metazoa > Chordata > Ceratodontiformes > Protopteridae > Protopterus > Protopterus annectens. The sequence goes on from NC_056725.1 coordinate 340,408,306, forward strand.
CCTTAATGCTCTGTCTAAGAACAAGAACACTGCATTAATGGGCCCAGACAATATCACAGGATGCCTTCTAAATAACATGAAATATTACCTATCAGGGCCTCTGGAATTACTATTTAACTGTAGCCTCCAAGCAGGCTGCATGCCTCATGAATGGAGAAATGCAACAGTTATCCCTCTGCACAAAGGTGGGCCATCTACAGATCCTGAAAACTACAGACCCATAAGTCTCACTAGCCTTATATATAAAGCCATGGAAATAATTATCATGGAGATGATCAATAAAGATATAGCAAACCTCAAGACACTGGACCCAACCCAGTTTGGTTCCATAAAGGGCAGATCATGTCTACTCAACCTGGTGGACTTCTTAGAGAAGGTCACCAAAGCAATGGATGAGGGCAAAATCATTCACACTGCCTACCTTGACCTGGGCAAGGCATATGACACAATACCCCACTCAGGCATTGTTGACAAACTCAGGAGTTTAGGTACAAACCCGTATGTCACCTGGTGGATAGCCAACTGGCTCACAGACAGGAACCAAGAAATTAGAATTGGAGAGTCCACCTCTACAAAGAGGCCAGTCACAAGTGGAGTTCCTCAGGGATCAGTTCTTGGACCGCTCCATATTGGCATTTACTTCTCAGAAGTGAAGGCCAATGTCTGTGGTCTCTGGCTGACTAAATTTGCAGATGATTGCAAATTAGGAGCTGTCATTGAATCCCACACTGATACAAATTTTCTCCAGGAGGGGCTGACACATACAAACAACTGGTGTCAGAGCCATGAACTAAAACTAAATGCCAAGAAATGCATAATACTATCATTTGGGAAGTCATCCATCACTGGTAATTATCATATTGACAACACACCCCTTAGAGCTGGCACAGTAATCTGGGACTTAGGGACATACATAGATAGCAATCTAGCCTTTGATCATCATGTGTCTACAGTGGTGAAGAAAACATTCTATGTTGCGCAACTTATAAATAAAGGTATGGCATCTAAGTTCAAGGAAGTCATTGTTCTACTGTATTCAGCATTCATCAGACCTATCTTTGAGTACAATGCCCCCATTGGTATGTACCTAACCAGGCATATCTAACAACCAGAATATCCACAGAGGTTCCTCACTAAAAGAATGCAGGGCTAAGTAATATGCCCTATGCAGACCACCTCAAGGCCCTATCCCTGTATTCTGTCTCCTAAAGGGTTTTCAGAGGAGATCTATGCCTGGTATACGGGGCATTGTCAGACCCTACTTTGATGGACCTCCTGTATATTCACAAAACAAACAGTGCCAGAATTACCTGTTATAAAGACGTAAACCTTGCTTGTAATATAAATAGGATCTGCTGGAGAGATAGGTATATATCCTAGAGACTACCCCATCTATAGAACAGGCTCCCCGTTCATGTGTAGCAGAGTTCCTCCCTAACCCAATTCAAGTGCAACTTGGACAACTGGATGGAAAACCAGAAATGCATCCCTGGTTTGGCACCTATGTCTAATGCAAACAGGTAACCTGTAAATGGTTCATCTCCCAGGACCATGCTTACACTTATCAAGGATATCAGAACTTGTCACATATTTGGGATACATGGCTAGGCTTAAAAAAGCCCTTGTGGTCGTTAGCCTAGTAAACACCTATGAACCTATAAACATACATAAATAATATTTGTGTACACATTCACATGCACACACACACACACACACACACACACACACACACACACACACACATGCATGTCTTTTGTAACCAACCTAAATGGTGATCCCATGGCATTTAGTGATATGGACCAAGTACCAGGCTTGTGTGTATTACATGTTTGCCATCACAGCTTTATATGTGTTTCCCATTTGAAGGCTGCCATTATGTTCAAGTTAATAATCATACAGTGTCTGTACAGTATTGGGCTACTACATGCTGATCTGCACAGCAGATATGTATAAGTGTCGCACAGGAATTATACTACACAGTGCTGCACTCTGTGCATCTGCACTGCACATGTGTATAAGTGTCGCACAGGAAGTATACGACACAGTGTTGTACTCTTTGTACCTGTTTTGGCACGGTAAATGCTACAACTTTCAATTCTTTATTTTTCCAGATGATGTATGCTTAGTAGTTGTGTGGCACAACTTACGGAGTTAAGTAATATTTGCCACAAAGGCAGTCAGTTTCTCGTGTCACCATACAGGACTTTTTGGTGCAGTATATGGTGGGTCTATAATACACTTAGATCAGGGACTTTCTTTGCAGTGTCTAGGTGTGAGGTAATAGCTTACCTGCAGTAAATGCATGTCTGTGTAGGATTCTTTTGCATCCATTCCACTGTTTGAGCACTCTTAGGACATGCTGACAGAAGATGTTTATATATTGCAACACCTCATTTCCATCATCCATAGCAAGAGCAGACATAGTCATGCACACTGTATCCTGAGCATTGTCCCAAGTCCATTCAGGCTATGCGTTCGTACAACTATGTAGTAGTAGAGCTTCACACATGTATGGCTGTGCTTCAGATCAGTTGTTATCTAATGCAGGCTACAACAGTTGTAACATACATTTACTTTTTTTGTTGGGTTGCTGGGCCACAGACTACAGCTATGCTAAATCAACAAGCACAGAGTATACTGGTGTGCACCTGACTGTGCAGCATGTGCACATTGATATTCACTGTGGCTCTGTCCTCCATATGTGTGTTATAATATATTACAATCACTGTGTATAGCAATGTTAGTCTTCATGATACTGTACTGTAATTAATAATACCTGATCTAATTTGCATACTGAAGCATAACTGTGTATGACCCTGATGACCTGACAAAGTACATATAATTATTACACATAGGTATATGACATTAGCTGCATGTGCACATCTGTCCTGCATTTATATTTGAGCCCAGTGTTCATGCACAGTGAATGTGTATTTGATGTATTATGTGCATACCTCCCAACTGCTCATTATTTACCATTATTGGCAGCTGTACTCACTAAATCATAATCTTCTTCTTCTTCTTTCGGCTTTTCCCAGGTAGGGGTCACTACAGCTCATGATTGGCAGTGGACTTGTACGGTGCCAAGGTACCAGCCCAGCACCCAACCTTCCACTGAAGGCACACACACGCACACACTCACACCTAGGGGCAATTTGGAGTGTCCAATCCACCTACAGCATGTATTTGGGATGTGGGAGGAAACCGGAGCACCCGAAGGAAACCCACGAGACCACAGTGAGGACATGTTGACTCTGCACAGAAGGCACACCAGCCGAGAATCGAACTGGAGAACCTCTTGCTGTGAGGCAGCACCGCTAACCGCTGCACCACCATGGCCACCCACTCACTAAATCATAATAATCATTTGATATTCATACTCCTTATCCTTCATGACATGCACAATACCAACTATACTTTTACTACAGTGACTTTCTAAAGTAATTTGTGGTGATGGGAAACAGTTATTACACAATATGAGACATGTGCCTCCATTACTGCTCTGATCTCTTCAGAAGGCTTGCTGTACAAGTTTGATGGAACAGTAATATGGACTTGTGAATAACAGTACAGAGGGACCAACTGTATTATGGGGATGCATTGAATAGTGATAAGGGTAATGCATGGCCAATGATGTGGATTTTGCAATGTTTTTCATTGCATCTTACAAAGAACATATGGCATGTCAGCCCACCTCTTGACACATGACACTGGAGGAGACATGTCTGACCTCTGCCAGAGGAGTCTGAGTTTGAAGTTGAGGAGGGAGTAGGTCCATAAGATGAGCCAAGACATACCTACACTATGAATCCAGCAGATCAAAGACACCATGCAAAGAACATTTCTAGGAACAGATGAGTGAGATTATCCAGGACATGTTCATTAACCAGATACAGACAATGTGATAGCCATATAGCTTATTATTATTGATGTTATGGCACTTATTTGTGCTTCTTCTGCCACACGGCATTCATGCATGCCCTGTAATCTCACTGATGCTGTACCACAAGCTATACTCCTCTGCCATGTAAACATTTGCAGTGCATGGCATGTGCCTGTCTTTGTTTGTGATATGTCATAGCGTTACTCACATTCTAGACCCATGTGGAGGCATTACATAGTGCAGACATGTACACCATGTTACAGCATAGCAGATTGGTCCAGTCATATGTCTGTGTTAACATTGCCTGTCATATTGGCAGTATCTGTTTAACTGTGGAATGGTGACATTATCAGGGTGAAGTCTAGGTCTGCATTGGCTCACACTGTGTATGCTGCAGACATTTCCCCTCTCATTTTGTATTCTCATATAAACATATGCACCTGAAATTCTATTAGTGGTTCATATGGTATTGTTTTCCTCCCTTTTCTGCATTGAGGTTGTATGTTGGATTACATACACATAATAAATATATGGTAATAATGTGGTACTCAAATAATCTGTGCATTAGTGACAGGTTAACTCATTCCCCCCAGTACAGCTCTTTTGAGTGTGTACCTTTAACTCCCAGTGGGTGTGGCTTGAGCCTTTATAAAGTGAAGTTAGCATGGTTTTGGAATTATTAATCTAAATATTAACAAGCAATATTTGATGCCTAGAGGTGCAGCAGGTGGTAACTGCAGAAATGCCTGGAAGTGCACTTGGCTGTAATGAGTTAACTACCTCTGTGCAACTGTCCTGCACCATAGTATCTGTACACTTGCCTGTGACACGTGTGTGTTCAATCATACCTGTGGGCTGTGCTTCCCCACAATTTGCATATTCTGCAATTAAAGGTATTTTGCCATTTTTCACAGTTTAATGCTACAGGTGTATGTAGTCTTCACATGAGTGTGTCTGTATATGGCCTTGTTGGCCACTTGTGGATTGTACATTTACAATTCTTCATCACATTTTCACACATCATATTTGTAGACAATCTTTAGGATCCCCACATCCTGACATTGTGTGGCTTATGCATGAGTTACACTGTTATATTTATCTGTGTGCCATTTGGACCTGCAGATGTATGCTGCCTCTGCTTACACTGGTACATTGCTGTAAGACACATTCACAAGTTTCACACAGTAGGAAGGTTACTTAAGGCCATGTAATGCAATATGGATGGCATTTGTCAATTCATCACCATATGATGACATTTTATTTCCACACATGCATTTCCTTGTTTTCCTTTCCACGTGTTTGTGTCACATTCTCAAAGTCATAACATCTGTTGCAGTGTGTTTGCATGACTGTACATATGAAAATATTACGTACTTCATATAAAATAGTGATACATCCATGTTTATGCCAGATTTTCTACTGCTGTGCACTACTGTGTTCTGTGTATGATTTGTCCACAAAAGTGCCTCACATGTATTTGCACTCATCCTACATACAGTCCCCATACACTACAACATATGTACCAATGCTTTGCTCATTGTATTCAGCACCTTGTCCATATGATGTGTTTTGGCACACATTTGCAAATGCATGTGTAGCACTCACCTGCATTTGTCACATTACATATATTTCTAATACCCTGTAGGCATGCTCCACAATGGCTTTTATATATAGTAAAATCTATATCATTGCTTGCACATATGGTACACCATGTAGTCACGTGTGCATTCATGTGTGATGTGTGACATCACATATTTGTTACATTTTCATATGAAAAGTGCAGAGCTACTTTACAATATCAGCAGTTTAGGTTTTCATAAGTAGGTGATACTTGTTTACACCACACTTGACACTACTGTGACACTGGTATATATATTAGCATATGTATGCCATACAAATAAGACAAACAACCTCATCTGGCATGTATGCATGTGCGTAATCCTGTCATCATGGTGTCAGAAGTGGCACATGACATTATAATTGTACAACATTCATGCTGTTGCCACAGTAGGCCTACAGCACCATGTTGTAGAATACAGAACCGTAATAGATTCTATTGTGCATGTTGTATTGGTACAATTAGCTGTAGCATATCAGTGATGGTAAACATGTACACCTGGTTTATACATGCAGTGTGACTAATTCATGTCCACAGATGATGTCACATCATGTTATATCATTTCAGTAGCCATTACTTGCAGTTTTATGTGTTTATATAGTGATGGCTCTCGGCTTCAGCAGGTGGATTTTCAGAACACTGTTATGTATGTCATTAATTATCATACTGGTACTATGGCTTAGTTGCAGGATGTTTTTCTACCATCTCTAAAGTGGGTGGTTCTCATCTGACTTCTGTCCTTGTGGTGCTATGTGTTTAGATTTGTATTACTTTTAGCCTGTGTCATTTATATCCGTGTCCATAGCTGCAAACCTGGGGCATATGGGGATTTGCACATACGTTTCTCTGTGCTGTACTATTTTGTAGACAGGTGTTTCTCCACATACCATGCTATCATTCATTCTTGATCCCATAATGAAGTACTCTCAGTTGACAACACCACTTCACTAATGCTGTGTACATTGATGCATTATTATTCATTTGTTGGAACAATGGGTTATGAGTAGGCTGCACCCCTCCCTTGTTTGTGTTTTTTTTGGGGGGGTGCAATTCCATTACTCCTCCTGTGCTGTCTCACTAATTATTTTCTGTATGCCACGTCCTATCCCTTTGTACTCTACCACCCTGTGTTTCTATTTTGTGGTCTCCTTTTCGTTTTGTTTTTCTTCCCAATCCAGTTGTCCACTAGCATTGCCAAAAACTTATCAGTTTGTATTCTCTCAAAAAATATGTCTTAGTCCCATCAACAATTGCCCATGCCCCTCAGACCTTTCTGTTGATCGCCTTTCCATTTTTCCTTGTGTACCACCCTTCTTTTCCCTTTCTCAGCTTCTACATTTTATATCCCTTATTCCTTGGGATATGTGCATTGCATACACCCCCACATCCAACACACACAAACATATCCCATTTCCTACATTAGGTTTAAGGTATCTGTGTAGTGTTATGTTGATGATATGGCATGCCATACTATATTTTCATTTTGTTTTTATTCATTCATTTTTATGTCATCAGCTACCCGATAGAACTGCTACATTCTGATATTCTGCAGCCCAAGGAGAAGTATCTGGTTAAGTGACCTGTTCAGAGTCACACAGTTAGGTAATGGAGACTGAGAGAATCAGATACATATACAGGCATGTACTTTCCTATATGCTATTTTGTAACTGAACTTTCAGCCTTTATTTCAAACATTCACAACAATTAAATAACAACTCAAATTTCTTTAGCATTTGCAGCATGTGTTCAGTTTTACATAAATATGACATTTCCAAAATGGACTGTTTTACCTTTGAGCTGTTAGTTTCTGCACACTACATCATCCATTTAATTCTTTGTGAAAGCACCAGCTTATCTGATTTTCTGTTTTGTACTTATGTGCTCTGAGAGGATTGCTTACCTACATGCTAATTCAGTGCTGAATCTCATTTACATATTACATTGCTTGGCAGATTTTTTCCACAATAGTTGGCACAGTCCACTGATCTTTTGGAATCTGGTCCACAGCTATTCTTTGACACACCATTAGGTACAAATATCACCAGCTGGCTACTGCTGAACTTCCAGATTATGTAGCTGTTGACAAATGTTGCTGACATAAATACTATGCTTTTTTTTAGTATAGCAATATTGATTTATTGTTAATGGAAAATGACAAGGGTGAGGCAATTTATTGTGCAGCCCATTAAACAACTAAATATTCAGTTTATTGACTACCTGATTGTGCATACTAACCTATATGGCATCAGACATGCAAATACTCTTTATCTGAGAAAGGGAGAGCAATACAGAAGATTCTTTTGCATGCGTTTTGGTTACATTGCAGTAAAATTCTGGAACACGTGATAAGACATAATACTATCTAACTATTGATTTTATTGTCTAGACTCACCTGATCTGGAAATGTATATATGCCCAGTATTAATGTCATCTACTGTATTTCCCAACAAAAAAGGAAAGTTTGGTACTTACGTATTATCGCAACCACATTTTCATGCTGCGATAATTGACATAAAATTGAAGAATGGACATTTGGTCTTATCTTGTAAGGTCCGTCTGTAATGTGTTTTACAAGAAAGTTCAAACATTTTTAAGGTGTGATGTAAGGCTGGGTTGTAAACAGAGGGCTTGGTAAAGCAGCCACCACTTTCTTCCGCTGCTTCTTCATCGACTCTGCAGTGGCTTGACTGGAGAAACTAGCTGCAGTCTCTGTGCCCTTTCACGTGCATCAGAAGAACGTCTGATGGGATGCAAAGACAATCAAGGGAGACTTTTTTTTAAGCAGAAAACAGCAGTATCTGCTAACTTCCTTTCATCCACACAATGCTAGTCTCACTTTATGGATTAATTATATTAGAGAGGTTAATCAGATGTTTAAATGATTTTGCAGTACTGCCGCCGTTTTCTACTCGAAAATCCCCTTGATTGTCTTTGCTTCCTATCAGATGTCTAATCCTCCAATGGATTAGCTAGCCAAAAATTGCAAGCAACGTTTGAAAACCCATACTCGTTTTACAAACCAAAAAAAAAAAAAAAATCCACCACGATAGTGTTTAACAGTCTACTATCCTTCCTGATCACTTTGTAAGGAGCCAGACAGGGTATACTGCTTTGGCTTTTTGTTTCCCAATGTTTTCTGTTGGCAGGGCAAAGGCTGAGAAAAAGGAACGCGGAACATGTTTTAAGTGTGGAATGGGGGAACATGCTTAACTGACATCTTGAGACACTGGCAGTAAATGGGGAAACCTATTATTTCAAACCTTAATTTTTTTCATCCGAAGTGAGAAACCTTCCTAAAAACAAGAACACATTAAAGAAAACATGCGTCTGAGTTTTTCTCATACTTAATCGGCCCCAGTTGACAGAAGGGAAAGCAACCACCATTCGCTTGAAAATTTGGTTGTGATAATACGTAAGTACCGGAAGTTTATCTTGCATTGACTTTCAATTATTTCCTTCTTGTGATTATCTTGTTCTGCCTTATCTTGTTCTGGTCTTAGACTATTACTGCTAATTTCTCAGTTCTTTAATTGCCTCTCCTTCAGGCTGTCATTTTCTACATTTAGGCTGTCTGAAACTAATATAGTAATGTGTTGCTGGTTTTGCCCTTGGACTGTTTTTGTGATTTTCTCTACTCTTAGACTGTATTGCTTGTAGGCTGATTTTGGTGGTTTTGTGTACTTAGGTTGTTTAAAACCTGCATAGTACTGTCTGCCTGCCTTTTGGTCATCTAAAACCTTACAATGCCATTCACTGTTGGTTTTAAATTGCATAAATATATATTGTATTGTAATGCTGTTGTTATTTTTCTACCTAGCTAGTGCAGCTAATATTCAAAGTGGTATTTAGCATATCAGCAGGTAGCTCTTATGAGTTTTACTCATCCCTGTCAATATACATCATTCTCTCCTCATCTGTACCATTAGCCTGTTCCCACAACTTTGCCTTCTCTGATATCATAACTTATTGTAACAGCGACCTTATATTACCACTTCCAGTACCCCGACATCATGAATTATCCAATGACAGTACTCAAATACAGTGCTGTAATATAACTCAATAAGTGCACTGTTGTAATACAGGTACTATAATGACAGGATCATAGGGTCGCATGCAGTATGTACTCCTCACCTGACAAGTCTGTTTGCACTAGATATGCTAAGGTGGTATAAGGAATTATCTCATATTATCTGGCAATTAAGTAGTTAGAGGTATGTGTAACTCAGTCTGCAAAAGATGCAATTTTTGTTTCTAGCACTGGATGCATATCATGAATTTATTTTTTTAATATTTGTTTATATGAGCAGAATATTGTATATAGCTTTCTTTTTATGTAGTTTATACTTAAGAAATGTGGAGTTTGTTTACATATGGATGTTTCACTTGATTCCTGTTGCATTGTTCACTAATAACATCTTTTTTGCAAAAAAAAAAAAATTAATTAATTAATTAATTAATAAATACATTAATTAATTGATTAATTAATTGATTAATTAAACATAAAAATAAAGAGAAAAGGTACTTTGTTAATATTTGCCTTCATTTTATATCATATAAAAACTTTAAATCAATTATTTACACACTCATTTTTAACATTGATACTTATAATTATTTGCAAGTTATTAACACCAAAGAAGTCAACTAAACAGTTTTATATCTTTCATTATTTTTAATTTTATATTTACCCTCTGTCTTCCTTCCCCTTTTTCCACACATATTTTCTTATTTCAGCTAATACATTATCCTCTTCCATTTATTTGTTATTTAACAAATTCTCACATCTTTTTTCTACAGCATCCATATTGTCACAAATAGTCCTTTCTCCCCATGTATCAACATCATATTTCTTTACTTTATCACACTTCCCATATAATATCATATTAACATTTACGCATTTAAGCCCTTCCTAACTATATTAACTTTTAAACTTTTCCCAAAGTTGTTTATTCTTTTTGCAATCCAGAAATGTTTTGCTGTTTCTTCTTCACTACATCCAACACAGTCTCTTTCTTCAATCACCTTATATTTCATAACCCCTTTCTCTAGTAACTTGTCTAATAAATTTCTCCACAAAAATAAAACCTTCTGCCTCATAAAGATTTTCAAACCTTTTATTTTGTTTTTATTGAATTTTTTCATCTTCTTTTAATTCCTTCCACAAGTGCATCAATTTTCTTCTTCAAAAATCATATTATGCCATTTTTTAATTTCCATATTATAACATTTTTTTTAATTTCCCCATCACCCTACTTTCTTTTAACTTCCATATTTTCATTTTGTCATATTATTTTTCTTCCATCCTGTCCCTTTTTTTCTTTTCTTTTCTTATGCTGTTTTTTTTTTTCTTCCCGTGTATTTTTGCATATCATCTTACCTACCATTGCTTTTTGGCTTTATTTTCCCTTTCTTGGTACTCAAAATAAGTGCATAGATGCTAAATGAACCACTGGACTCTTTTTAAATTCAAACCACCTTCTAATAAAGGATCTGTCTTCTCACTGGGTTCAACCTTGAGCCCCAGATGAAGCAAAAAAACAATTCTAATAACTCTTTTTCCATCTGAATGGGATATATATATATATATATATATATATATATATATATATCCTCCCTAAATATGTCATTTTCCTAATAATAATAAGTATTCAGCATATACTTCTTATTCTGAAATGCTAAGTAAAAACATTTCTACCAAGTTAACACTTTTTTTTTTATTTTTTTTCAGTACCTCTCTTCCTCGACTTACTACATTTTCATACTCACCAAAATGTTTATTCCTTTTCATGTGAAATACAATCCATTTAGTTTTATCTCACAAAATCCCTTACACTTCACTTTGTTTTTAATAGTTGTTCAATACTTATTGCAACTACAGTTATCGATCCCTTGTTACTTTCTTTTGTTATTAGAACTAAATCATCTGCATATGGCGTACATATTGGTAATAAAACATTTCCTTCCATCTCAAATCTTGCCTCCCTCTTTTTATACATGCGTGTCTGTACTACTGCATTCATTACTAATACAAATAAGCACATACTCATCGCACATCCCAATTTTACTCCTCTCTTAATACTTATTTTCCCCATCCAGCCAGTTATCATAAATTGTATCCATACATTTTTATTACATTTCTTTATTACATTAATATTTTTCTTCTATGCCATATATCTGTAAAATCTGCTATATGGCTTCATATTCACTTTATCAAATTCTTGGCTATGTCACATGCTATCAGTCTTGCTTCTTTATTTTCTTTCAGTGTTGTCTTCTTTCAGTATAATTAACATTTATTTCCACTCTCTTCCTTTTACACCATAAATCCATTCTTTTACTACCCCAGCCAATGCTTTCTCGATCCTTTCTGCAGAATTTTCATAAATATTTTATTGTCAGTATCTCCCTAGTGTTATGGACCTCCATTTTTTTATTGTTTTTTTCATCATCTTTCCATATAAATTTATCAGTCCATCCCATATGTCTTCTTCAATTATATATTCCTTCATCCATTTATTTAATATTAAAAAAGTATCTTTCGTCTTTATTTATTTCCTTATAATACTAAAAACATATGCCATCTAATCTTGGTGCTGATTCATTCTTACTTCTTTTATCACTTATCAAGTTCTTCTATTGCTATATTATTTTCTAAAAAAATCCTTACTTTTGTGGATATATTTTTCACTTTCTATTCTTATTGTCCATCCATTTCTTCTTCTTTTTATACATTTTCTCTACAAATTATATACCACCTCCATAATATCTTTGTGTTTGTATTTTATACTTTGCCATATAAGATAACATCCAACGTTCCTTCCCTCATTTTAACTTTTTTACCAAAATAAGGGAAAACTCCTCGTCCTTTCTTTTTATGAAAAATAAAATATTTGCCTATGTAACATTATTTTACTTTTTTTATTCTTTTCTTAAATCTCTTTTTCCATTTCCCTTATATTGTCACTTCCTTTTAATATATCTTTCTCATCATTCCATAACAATTCTTTACATTTCATCTTTGTTCTTTTTTATTCTTAATTCTACTTCTAAATACTTTTTTATACTTCTGCTTTTATACTATCTACTATTGTGGCCATTTTTTTATAAAATAGTCTCATTATCATATGATCTTTACATAAAATGTATTTCTCTCATAATTTCTTCCTCCTTTTTTAAACTCTGTAGTTAATCTCTTTCTCCCTTTCACTCCTTTATTATTTCCCAGTCTTCCCCTACTCTAGCCCATACTGCTATATGATCTGAAAACTATGCCATATGTACTACCCCCATTATTTATTTTATGTCTTTAAAGCAAACTATATAATCAAGTTCAGTCTTAAAACCCCCACTTTTAGATGTCCATTGTCTCTGCTTTCCTACTTTTAAATCTCCACATTTTATTAATTTCCGTAACATCTTAATATTCTGCATTTTCCCTTTTCTTTCCTCAGATTACAGTTAAAATCTCATACGATCACTATTAGTATATTTACAAACACATTTTTTTATTTCTTCAAACAACTGTTTTCTCTCCATCATAGAAGTATAGGCCTAAATCTCAATTAGTCTTATACATTTCTATCTCATTCTCATATCATGTATCACTACCCTTCTTGGTTCTACTATTGTTACATCTAAAATTCTTATTTTTTTCATTTTTAATAAGAATTTCTACCCAAAACATGACTTATATCCTACTAACCAAAGAATTTGGTGCTCCTGTACTACCTGTGATGCTTTCCTTTTTTCTTTTTTGTTACATCTGGTAGATAGCAAGCAAAAAACATCACTTTTTAATTTTACACGGTTCTAGCACCACCAAACCTCTTATATCATTTGAATGCTATTCACATTTAATGCCATAATTATTATATCATCATTTTCCTTTTTTTGTAAGTTTTACTTACAGATTGTTTTTCTTTTTCTTTTCCTAACTCTTTCACCAACTGATTTTTCACTATCCTGTTCTTGTTCTTCCCCTGTCTCCATTGATCCCTCTGTTTCCTCTGCAGTTTCTAAAATTGCAGATCTATTCTCTTCCTGTATATTAATAACCTTGCTTTGAACTGTTATTTCTTCTCTAATCACCTCTTCATTGTTGAAACTTTCTTCAGTGTCACCTTCTCTCATACCACATTTTCTTTCAACGTCTTCTGTAGCAAAATTTTTAATATCTATTCTTTCCTTTTCTAATGCCAGTCAGATCAGAAGAGTTCAAATTCTTTACATTTTCTACAAAAAAAGATTTATAATATTTGACTGTATGTACCCCCTCCCTGCATTGATCCTAGCTTTGTTATAATCTTGTATTAAATTATTTTCTTACCCATATAAATAGCATGCAGTATGTATCAAACTCTCTTTTGCTATTCACAATTATTGCATTTGAAATACATTGAATTTCTTATCCTTAACATCCATTGTCACTCACACTTCACAACCCCTAGTCCACACATTTCTTTCATTAAATATTTTTAACGTCCTGTACATTACTAAATAGTGAAAAAAATGTTTTTAATTTGTGCTCATCCATATCTGAAGTTCAAAATTGCACATGTATTTTCTTTTTAATTGTGGTCCCAAGCTTTGAAATAAATAGTTATTTTATTGTGCTACTGCATTTCTTTTTCCAGTCTCAGGCATATTTTTTACAAGAAGTTAAAGCTTTCACATAGGAGTATAGGATCATAGGAAGTTACTAGGCTATTGGCCCCAAGGCCCTTACAAGCCTAGCCAATGATCAGTGATGACTTGCTCCCTAGAGATAATGGGAGGGGGCAGATACTCAGTACATGTCACTTCACAAAAAAATTCAGCTCCTAAATGAATTAATTGTATTATGTGTTCAATGTTAAATCCTTGTGGCAAAATAATACTATCTATAATGTCAGACCTATTCACACTGCCATCACTTTTGCTTTTTATTTTTACCACTGAATCTTCTCTGTAGATCTGAGAAACTACACTTGTTTGTCCCTTCTCAGTTTTTTCTTCCATTCTTCCTTGAATTGCTACATCTGTATAACATCTTCTTTCTTGTAACAAAAAGCCCTGTTGTAGAGGTAAACCCTGAAAACTGGCTACTCAATAAGCCAAAAATACCTCCATTGTTTCCTTTCAATAGGAGATATTTGTGTTTCCAATTTCTTTATCCCTTCCTCCTATAATACTCTCTCCACCTATCACTCCATCTTACTTCCTTCCCTTTCTTTCTCTCTGCCTGGTTCATCAAATTTATCATCATGTGTGTCTCAAGTCCACCATTTTCAAATTTCGTAAGTTATTTCATCTCTGTCTCCTTCCTTTATAAGTTTTCTCCAACTCTGTTCTCCAGCTGTGTTGTTCCCTACACCATCATGGAATTCCCAGAAGTGCAGTAGAAGCCTTCCATCACCACCTGTCAGCTCCTGAGATTAATTCACATACTTTCTTCCAATGAGTATGGGTGCTTTATTTATAAAAAACACAAACGTTTACAATAAACTTATATAGATATTCACAATACATACATTATTTACATAAGTAACTTTTTTCTTAATTTTTTTACAAAATAATAAGAAAATCATAATTAGTTATGAGAACCCCATTCATTGTTTCTATAACCAAAATCTTATTTTCTTTAACGTCATTGCCAAATCCTATTTTCAGCACATAAAACTTCCTTAACCCTTTGATTCCAAATTATCCATGTTATATAAAATATTTTATCAATTATTAATAAAATAGTTTTCACTTTTTCCTTTATAATAACAATTTTCAATCATGTTGATCTTTAATTCACTTACATTTTCAATTCCTTCTAAATATTTCAAATCAGCTAACTTCTTCCATAAAGTTTTAATTTATCTACATTCAGAAATACATGTTCACTGATCTCAAATGCTTTACAATACACACAAACTCTATCATTTTTCATCTTATATCATAGGATCATAGGAGGTTACTAGGCTACTGGCCATGAGGTCCTTATACGCCCAGCCAAGAGTTTATCCCATGTTTAGACAAGTCAGCAGCTGATGCCTCTGTCTAGAAGGGACACGGGTGGAATCTCAGGGGTATATTTTCTGTTTCCCATCCAGTTATCCAGGTTCCACTTAAAAAGGGGTAAAGGTACTCTGTTTGATGTGGAGAGAGAGTCTATTCCATAGATGGGAGAGTCTCTGGGACACAAATCTGTCCCACCAACAAGTCCTGTTGATGTCACAGACCAGATTGAGGCCACTCATCTGAGTTACTCAAGTGGAGCTTGCCTTGTTGATCTGCAGCAGTCCCATCAAGGTGGGGTCTGTGATCACCTTGTATGCCAGACAGAGGTCACTTCTGAGGACTCTGTATGAAATTGAGTAGAGAGATAGGACATTCAGCCTATCTGTGCATGGTAGATGTTTGAGGCCCTGGATTCTACTGTTGAAGAACCTCTGTGGTCTCTCCAACTATTGCATGTGCTTTGTCAGGTACATGCTGAAAGGAGCATTGTACTCAATAATGGGCCTTATAAGAGATGAATACAGGGATGTTATGACCTCCTTGTCCCTTGATGAGATACCCTTACTTATGAGATGGGCCATGTAGAAGGTTTTCTGTACAATGGAAGCAACATGGTGGTCAAAAGTCAGGTTGCTATCAACCTGGGTGCCCAAATCCCTCACGACTGATTGTGTGCTTAGGACATTGTTATTAATGTGATAACTTGTGGGGATGTCACTCTCTTCAAAGGGGATGATGATGCATTTTTGGTATTCAGCTTGAGGCCATGTTTTTGGCACCAGTCATTTGTCTGAGTGAGACCCTCTTGGAAGATGTCCACATCACTAGGGGAATTGATGACAGCACCCAGCTTGCAGCCATTTGCAAACTTGATCAGCCATATCCCACCAGTTTCAGCCTTCACCTCAAAAAAGTATATCCCAAATAACAGAGGCCCCAAGACTGAACCCTGGGGTATGCCACTTGTTACAGGTCTACTGCATGAGGTGGCTTCCCCTATTTTGACTAGGTGGGTTATATCAGTGAGCCAGTTTGCTACCCATCTGGTAACATATGGATTGATGCCTAGTTGAGAGCATTTATCTATTATGCCTGAGTGAGTAATAGTGTCAAAGGCTTTGGCCAGGTCAAGGTAGGTGGCGTGCACCATCTTCCCCTCGTCCATGGCTTTGGTGACTGTCTCAAATCTCCAAACACTTGACCCCACACAGTTTGGTTTTGCCAAAGGGAGATCATGCCTGTTAAACTTGGCTGACTTTGAAACAGTCAACAAAGCCATGGACGAGGGGAAGATGGTGCACACCACCTACCTTGACCTAGCCAAAGCCTTTGACACTATTCCCCACTCAGGCATAATATATAAACTTTCCCAGCTAGGCATCAACCTGTATGTCACCAGATGGGTAGCTGACTATCTCACTGATAGAATGCACTCAGTCAAAGTAGGGGAAGCCACCTATAGTTGTCGACCCATAACAAGTGGTGTACCCCAAGGATCAGTCTTGGGGCCTGTACTATTTGGGATATACTTTTCTGAGGTGCAAGCCAAAACCAGTAGTCTGTCGCTAACAAACTTTGCAGATGACTGCAAGATGGGGACTGTCTTAAATTCCCCTAGTGATGTGAACATCCTCCAAGAGGGCCTTACCCAAACTAATGATTGGTGCCAGAAGCATGGCCTCAAACTGAATGTCAAGAAATGCATCATTATCCCCTTTGGGGAAAATGTCATCCCCACTAATTATCACATTAATAACAATGTACTAAGCATGCAATCAGTTGTGAGGGACTTGGGCACCCAGGTTGATAGCAACCTGACCTTTGACCACCACGTTGCCTCCGTTGTACAGAAGGCTTTCTACATGGCCCACTTCATAAATAAGGGTACTTCATCCAGGAACAAGGAAGTCATAACATCCCTGTACTCCTCCCTTAGCAGACCCATTATCGAATACAATGCCCCCTTCGGCATGTACCTTGCCAAGCATATGCAGCGATAGGAGAGACCACAGAGGTTCCTGATCAGAAAACTCCAGGGTCTTAAAACATCTGTTATATACAGATATGCTAAAAGTCCTGTCCCTCTACTCAGTCTCATACAGACTGCTCAGAGGTGACCTGTGTCTGGCATGTAAATCCATTTCAGACCCAGCCTTGATGGAGTTGCTGCATATCGTAAGACAAACTCCACTCAAGCAACCCGCATGCAAGACCTTAACCTGGTCTGTGACATTAATAGAACATGGTGGGATATATTTGTGTCCCAAAGACTCCCCAGTCTGTGGAATGGACTCCATCTCCATGTCAAGCAGAGTGCTTCTCTAGCCCTCTTTAAGAGGAACCTGGATGACTGGATGGGAAACAGAAAATATACCCCTGGGATCCTACCTGTGTCCCTGCTGGACAGGGGAAATAGGTACTGACTTTGAGGGAACATGTGCAAATTTCTTGGCTAAGCTTATAAGGGCCTCTGGGTCAATAGCCTAGTATCATCCTATGAACCTATGAACCTAAAGAAGTCGACCAAATTTACCAGACATGACCTCCCTTTGATGAAGCCAAACTGTGTGGGATCAAGTGTTTGGAGGTTGCCAATGCCCTTGTTAATGAAGTCCATGATAATCCATTCCATGGCCTTGCAGCTCAGGCTAGTTAGGCTGATGGGTCTATAATTTTCTGGATCAGTGGATGCTCCACCTTTGTGTAAATGGATGACAGTGGCTGTCCTCCATGCAGCTGGGATGAAGCAAATACTCAGGCTTTGGTTGAATAGGGTGCCTATTAGTGCTAAGTTCCTGCCTGAATTCATGTAGGATGCAGCCTGGGATGTTATGGGTTCCCATGGAGGCTGTATTTTTTTTGCCTTTGACAGATCAGTGATGATCTGTCCCTTAGATATAAGGGGAAAGGGCCAGCTACTGGGGATGTCCTGATTTACTGATGGGAGGGACAGCTGGGTGACATTTTCACTGAATCTGTCAGCCAGCAAGTTTGCTATATCTACAGCATTTGTATATGTGGTGTCCTTGACCACCAGTTCTGAACAGATCTGGGTGCATCCTTTGAGGTTGCAGACATATGTGAAGAATGCCTTATGAGTCTCTACTAGATGTGGCCAATTTGGACTCGAAGTTTGCTTTGGAAGCTTTCACGAGTGCTCTTATTTGCTTGTTCAGGCTAAGGAGACATTGCTTCCAATTGGGCACCTGCTCCTTCTTGGCCATGGACAGCAATTTTTTTCTTTTGTTATAGAGTTTATTTATTGCAGATATCCACCAGACAGTTTTACTCTTCCTTGCGGAGGATGATTTAGTTCTGTCGGGTATTCCAAATTCCATGCATTTATTTAAATGCTCATATAGTGCTTTGGTGTCGTTTTGAATATTGGTGCCAGTTCCTACAGAGGGGGAGGGGCTGGGAAGCTGTTTAGACCATCCCTCAGGAGGCTGTAATCAGCTTTGGAGAAGTTTTTATGTCTGATCCTAACTACAGGGGGGTTGGGGGAGATGGTGACTTTGAAACTGATCACTTCATGGTCAGATATTACCAGGAAGGATGATACTATAAGGATGTTACAGTGGTTACTCATGTTGGTTAATACCAAGTCCAAGATATTATCACCTCTTGGGGTATCAACTAGCTGTTCCAAGGCATTTGCATTGACAAAATCGAGGAATTTCTGGGCATTTGTGTTCTGGCATGAGTAGTTCATCTAATCTAAGTTTAGGAAGTTAAAGTCACCCAGGATCAGGGTAAAGGGTTGAATCTTGACAGATTCAAACAGGTCCAAATAGGTGGATTGGGCATCTTGAGTCAGATTTGGAGGCCAGTAGCTATCTATGATTTGAATAGGAGTCTTGTCAATGGTTAACTGCACCTGAAGTGTCTCCTGTGTGTCATACTGTTTGACCAGCCTGGAGGTGTGTATGTCTTTAATTTATATTGAAAGTCCACCTCCTTTGACTTTACTGGCCACAGCTTGGGGTCTGAATGCATGATAGGATGGGCAACCAGGTAAGGCTGGGGTACTGTCCGCAGCTTTGAACCAGGTTTCTGTGACTGCACAGATGTTAGCATTTTCCAGGGTTAAAAATGCTTGCAATGAGTGCAGTTTCATCTTTAGAATCCTAGCATTTAGCAGCATGCCATTTAATTTGTATTTTGTTGAAATGTTTATATTGGTAGTTTTAACCTCATCATTTTTCCTATAAAAGGCACTGCAGGGGAGGCAAGAGTCTTTGTCAGAAGCCTGAAGCCCAGGTGAGACAGATACAGGCCATCTCTGGCAAAGCATCATGATCTGTTGATCATATCTTCCCAGGCTGTCAAGTACTAGATCACCCTGGAATGACACCAGAAACCAAGCTAATTGTTAAAGTCAATAATTTTCTGTTTGTATTGAGGCATCATTCTGGGTGAAAGCACAATGCTGCCTAAGGCTAGGGGCATACCTGCCTGGGACACATAATCAGTGAGTTCAACCATGTCTCTCTTCATATAGCCCAGAGAGGTACATCTCAAGTCTTTCATGCCAACATGGACTATGACAGAGTCATAGCAGTACCTGTGGTTGAGAGACTTGAGTGTGTATGTGATATGGTGGATTCTGGTACCTGACAGACAACTAACCGTGACTTTCTCCTTACCAGCCTGGTGAGAGGCATATCTGTGTGTCTCACAATAGAGTCTCCTATGACTAATATGACTACTATGTTGGGTTTATGGTGAAACCTTAGTGGCTGTGAGAAACAGGTGCATGGACTGTGCATGGTATGTGGAATGGAGGGCTGTGGAGATCACATGTGTTTTTGCCTCGGCGGTCTCCTTTATGTTTATGTGGAGGACCTCCGCATATGAAGGGTGTGGTGGGTGTGTAGGTGTGGGTGGTGTAGTAATTGTGCTGACAACCTTTTCAGTGCCAAATATACTGGCTTGAGGGGTAGAGAGCATGGACTCTAGCTTCCCAATGTAATTGCATCTCTCACAAATTGTGTTCCTAGGTGGTAGTAGTAGATGGTTGTTCATGTACATGAGGCATTTGCTACACTGTCTCAGGATGCCCATATCAATCAGACTGGCAGGAGAAACTGTAGAAAATTGTTCATTCATATTTGTCAGAATCTGAGGGAGAAAGGCCAGGGAGAGCTAAGGGGTGGGCCTAAACCCCAAGTGCTTAAACCAAAAATAACACTTAAAAATTTAGACAGGCTATAAACAAGCAGTAATAAATACAACAGAAAAGATGCAGTTGAACACTTTAGAGAACAAGCAGCAAGTAGTAAGAAAAAGCAAGATGAAGTAACAGAGTAGTAGGAAGAAACACAAATACAGAAAAATATAAGCAGCTAAATAAAGTGACTTTTTTTTAATAAAGTGGAAAGGGAGAGACAGCAGGAACAGCAGATAATTCAAGGTTAAGGGACTAAGGGGTTTGGCCTTCCCATATGACCTCTGTATTAGGTAGAATGAGCTAAAAAGATGGAAGTGCCCCAGATCAAATTTACAGCAGGGGCTGGCAACTGGAAAAGCCAACAACTTTAAGAAGACAACAGCAGTTAGGTGGGAGAAAAAAATGTCAGCAGAGATCAGAAAACAAAATTCGGGCAGCAAATATATAAATAATTCAGTCAACCAAAAATAGTGCAGAACAATGAACAGTTATAGTGCAAAAATATATATACTTATCAGCTCTATATTTCCAGAGTGTCTGAGAAGCACTCTAAGTGAGGCACAAGGAGATTCCAGCAATGATATGCATGAATTCATACAAAGGCAATATTTTATATGACATATTTGCTTTCACTGGGAGCCCTCGTATACCAAGTCTCCATAAAAAATCTTGACATTCAACCATTTCCTTATATCTTAAAGTTCTAGCTTGAATTATTGCAATTCTAACTTTTGATAATTCTTTCCATGGGTATACAAAAAATATTTTCCATCATGTTATTATACCATTTTATTCTATTATCTTCTATGTGATCAAGCTTTTGTCTTCCATAAGAACATTTTCTATTGATAATTATATATTTCATAATAAATCCATAACCAATTCCTTTTATTATTCTAAATATATAACCATTCTTTTTTATACTTAGATTTCAGTATTTGTACTAGTAAGGGATCACCATTTTACTTTAAATATTGTAATATTTTATACAAGTGCAACAAAGCTGCATAACCTCTAGGATTAATCAATCCTAGACCCCTTTCTTCTCTATTAACATCAGTATATCTCTCTTAACAGGATTTAACCTAGAAACCCAAATAAATGAAAAAATGATATTATATACTTCCTTTTCACATGAAACTGGTATACTAAAGTCATTTGCCAGATATGATATACTAGATAGAAAAATAAAATGAATCAAATAAACTTTCTTTTTAAATGACAATCTGAAAGTTTTCCAAACTACATAATTAACATACATATTATTAATTTTATCATTTTTTTCTTTCTGCAACTGCAATGTAGTTCCTGTTTCCCAAAATAAATCTCAAGCACTTTTATGTTTAAGTTCAACTTAACACCTCCCAACATACCATAAGCACCTAATTCTTGCCTTTTTTCTTTATTTATTTTCAATCCTGTTATATTTAAATAATTCTGCAAAACTTTTATTATTCTACTCATACCTATACCATTTATTGCAGTAGTAATAATATCATCTGCATGGGAAAGTAAATTTGGCAAAACAATTCCCTCGTTAGATATGTAGCTCATCATTTCCATTTCTTTAGGTATAAATGTGGAAATCACATTTATTACCGAAGAAAATATTATACTACTCAAGGGGCATCCTTGTCTTATATCCTTTTGGAGCACTATTTCCTTATTTAACCAACCATTAATCAATGCTTTTACTATATTAAACTTATATGTTGCCATGCATACTCTTACAATCTTGGTCCCTATATTATATGATTTCAATATGTCCCATAATGGGTTCACTTCACTATCTCTGAAATATCGAATTTCAGTATCTCGAGACTAAAATAGCAAAAATCCAGTTTTGCGAAAGACCACATAACTGAATCCGGAAATGTTGACTCAGCGGTTGTGGTGGTGCGCTGTGTTAATGGATAGCTGGAGATTCAGGTAAGTGTTTATATTTTAAGAGTTTTGGGTAAGGATTTTAGTGTATGTTAGTGTGTTGGGAAGTTGTAGGTGTAGGTTATGGTATGTAGGTAAAAGTGTGAGTGTGTAAGTGTTGAGAATGGTGGTGTTTGTATGTATGTGATGTGTGTTTGTGTGAAGGGAATGGAGATTGTGTAGTGGTGGGTTTCATGTCTTTGTCTTTTTAGTGTGACCTCAGAGTTAGTATATATAAGTAGTGAGGGGGTCCAGCCCCCCACATGGGAGGGTGCATTGGGGCTTTCCCCCTTGCTTATATGTAGGGTAGGTTTATGCATTTGTTTTGTTGTGTTGGTGCGTGTTTTGTTTGTTTTTTGTAGTGTGGGGATGGAGGTGTATGTGTGTTTGTGTGGTGTAGGGTGTGTTTATAAGTTGTGATTTTGAATTTCACACTTTTGGGGATTCGGTATTTTGATTTTTCAGCTTTATAGTTAGAAGATACTGAAATTCAATATTTCATTATTTTGAAATTATAAATTGAATCCCCCATAACACATTATGCTGAATAGCCTTACTTACATCACCTACCATAATTCTAACTTGATTATTTTTATATAATACATCATCTACTTCTTCTTGTTTCTTGTATAACTAAAAGCAACTCTTGCACACATTTTCCTTTTATACCATATATATTTTTATTCATAACTTTATTTTACTTTCCATTCTTCTCTTGAAAATGTGTATAAATTATTAATAATCTGTATTATTCAATATTGTTGGTAACCCAGCCACTGGGGATGCACAAGCCAGTGCATTTCTTTGTGCCAGTCCCAAGCCCAGATAAATGGGGAGGGTTGTGTCAGGAAGGGCATCCGGCGTAAAACTTTGCCAAATCATTTCATGCAGACACCAGTAAATATTTCCATACCAAAACGGTCGAGGCCCGGGTTAACAACGACTGCCACCAGTACTGTTAGCCAACAGGGTGCTGGGAGAAATTGGGCTACTGTTGGCCGAAGGAGGAGAAGAGGTGGAAGGCATGACCAAAGGCAGGAAGAGAGGAGAAAGGCTATGACTGTGGTAGTGAGGGTCAGAACTTTGAATGTTGGCAGTATGACTAGTATAGTGAGAGAGCTAGCTGATATGATGGACAGAAGGAAGGTTGGTATATTGTGTGTGCAAGAAACCAGATGGAAGGGGAGTAAGGCTAGGTGTATCGGAGGTGGGTTCAAATTGTTTTATCATGGTGTGGATGGGAGGAGAAATGGCATAGGAGTTATTCTGAAGGAACAGTATGCTAAGAGTGTTTTGGTGGTGAAAATAGTGTCGGATAGAGTAATGTTTATGAAGCTGGAAATTGATGGTGTAATGATGAATGTTGTTAGTGCATATGCTCCACATGTTGGGTGTGCAATGGATGAGAAAGAAAATTTTTGGAGTGAATTGGATGAAGTGGTGATGACTGTACCCAAGGGTGAGAGAGTGGTGATTGGAGCAGATTTCAATGGGCATGCTGGTGAAGGGAACAGAGGGGAGGAGGAAGTGATGGGTAGGTATGGTGTTAAACAAAGGAATGCAGAAGGTCAGATGGTAGTGGATTTTGCAAAAAGGATGGACATGGCTGTGGTGAATACGTATTTTAACAAGAGGGAGGAGCATAGGGTGACATGCAAGAGTGGAGGAAGATGCACACAGGTGGATTATATCTTATGTAGGAGGGCCAGTTTGAAGGAGATTGGAGACTGTAAAGTGGTGACCAGAGAAAGTGTAGTTAGGCAGCATAGGATGGTGGTTTGTAGGATGACGTTGGTGATCAAGAAGAGGAGGAGGAGGAGTGTGAGGGCAGCACCAAGGATCAAATGGTGGAAATTGAAAAAGGGTAATTGTGAGGTGGAGTTCAGGGATGAGTTAAGACAGGCACTGGGTGGCAGTGAAGAGTTACCAAATAGCTGGGTAACTACAGCAGAGCTAGTAAGGGAGACGTCTAGAAAGGTGCTTGGTATCACATCTGGACAGAGGAAGGATGACAAGGAGACATGGTGGTGGAATGAGGAAGTACAGGAGAGTATACAGACAAAGAGGTTGGCAAAGAAGAAGTGAGATTATCAGAGAGATGAAGAAAGTAGACAGAAATATAAGGAGATGAGGTTCATGGCAAAGAAAGAGGTGGCGAAGGCTAAGGATAAGGCATATGAAGAGTTGTATGAAAGGTTGGACACTAAGAAGGGAAAAAAGGACCTGTACCGATTGGCTAGATAGAGGGACCGAGCTAGGAAAGATGTGCAGCAGGTAAAGGTGATAAAGGTTAATGAGGGAAACATACTCACAAGTGAGGAGAGTGTGTTGAGGAGATGGAAAGAGTACTTTGAGGGGTTGATGAATGAGGAAAATGAGAGGGAGAGAAGGTTGGATGATGTGGGGATAGTGAATCATAGTGCAGTGGATTAGCAAGGAGGAAGTAAGGATAGCTATGAAGAGAATGAAGAATGGAAAGGCTGTTGGCCCAGATGACATACCTGTGGAAGCATGGAAGTGTTTAGGTGAAATGGCAGTGGAGTTTTTAACCAGATTGTTTAATGAAATCTTGGAAAGTGAGGGGATGCCTGAGGAATGGAGAAAAAGTGTTTGGTACCAATTTTTAAGAATAAGGGTGATGTGCAGAGCTGTAGTAACTACAGAGGGATTAAAATGATCAGTCACAGCATGAAGTTATGGGAAAGAATAGTGGAAGCTAGGTTAAGAAGGGAGGTGATGATTATTGATCTGCAGTATGGTTTCATGCCAGGAAAGAGCACTACAGATGTGATCTTTGCTCTGAGAGTGTTGATGGAGAAGTGCAGAGAATGTCAGAAGGAGTTGCATTGTTTGTTTGTAGACTTAGAGAAAGCATATGACAGGGTGCCTAGAGAGGAGTTGTGGTATTGTATGAGGAAGTCAGGAGTGTCAGAGAAGTATGTAAGACTGATACAGGACATGTGCAAGGGTAGTGTGACAGTGGTGAGGTCTGCTGTGGGAGTGGTGGATACATTTAAGGTGGAGATGGGGTTACATCAAGGATCAGCTCTGAGCCCTTTCTTATTTGCAGTGGTGATGGACAGGTTGACAGACGAGATCAGACAGGTGTCCCCGTGGACTATGATGTTTGCAGATGAGCTTGTGATCTGTAGTGAGAGTAGGGAACAGGTGGAGGAGACCCTGGAGAGATGGAGATATGCTCTAGAGAGAAGAGGAATGGAGGTCAGCAGGACTAAGACAGAATATATGTGTGTGAATGAGAGGGAGGATAGAGGAATAGTGACGATGCAAGGAGTAGAGGTGGCGAAGGTGGATGAGTTTAAATACTTGGGGTCAATAGTTCAGAGTAACAGTGAGTGTGGAAGAGAGGTGAAGAAGAGAGTACAGGCAGGATGGAGTGGGTTGGGAAGAGTGTCAGGAGTGATTTGTGACAGACGAGTACCTGTAAGAGTGAAAGGGAAGGTCTACAAGAGGGTAGTGAGACCAGCTATGTTATATGGGTTGGAGACAGTGGCATTGACAAAAAGGCAGGAGTTTGAGCTGGATGTGGCAGAGTTAAAGATGTTAAGATTTGCACTGGGTGTGATGAGGGTGGACAGGATTAGGAATAAGTATATTAGAGGGTCAGCCCAGGTTGGAAGGTTTGGAGACAAAGCCAGAGAGGCAAGATTACGTTGGTTTGGACATGTGCTGAGGAAGGATGCTGAATATATTGGGAAAAAGATGCTAAGGATGAAGCTACCAGGTAACAGGAAAAGAGGAAGGTCTAAGATAAGGTTTATGGATGTGGTGAGAGAGGACATGCAGGTGGTTGGTGTGACACAGCAAGATGCAGAGGACAGGAAGAAATGGAAACAGGTGATCCGCTGGGGCGACCCCTATCGAGAACAGCTGAAAGAAGATTATGATGATTATTCAATATTGTTGGTCACCAATTATGAATTTCATCCTTACAACCATTTTCCAAATACATTTTATTACTCTGCTACGTGGCTCTTTATATCGGAATCCCTCACTTAACCATTCATTTAATACCATTACAAAATATCCTTTTTGTACTCTAGTCATATTTTTATACATTAAATATTCCACTACATCTAGACCAGCTTAACCAGATTAACTTGTTTTAGTATGTTTTCCAATTCCTCCATTGTAATATTTTTCTCCATTTCCTTGCTATCTTGTGCTGAAAAAATGAATTACTTTGCATTTTAATACATTTGTATGCTTTATCCTTTAAATAACTCTTCTATATAATTTTCTACTATTTTCATAATTTTATTATGTATATTATACACTAAATCATTTTCTCTCTCATTTGCCTCATTATACTATTGCCTTCCTTAATAATCTTACTCAGATAAGGTGCAATTTCTTCTTTTTCCCATGCAAAAATATCTTTGCTTATACAATAAATGCTTTATTTTGGCCTTATTCAACTTATACACTTTTTGTTTTTTAACAAAGAAAACTTCATTGTTTCTTTCCAGACTGACAGATGTTTCATTACTTAATATTCTATACTTACTTTTTTCTTTCCTTTTTTCTTGTTCACATTGCATATAACATTTCTTATATTTTTGTTTAAAATATAAGTGCCATTCTGACCAAGCTTTATAGAAAATTCTCATCTCCACATGATCTTGACACAGTTCCAAGATTTCATAATTTCCTAACTCTTCCCATTTAACTTAATTTATTCTTTGAATCCCTTTATCTGTTCTTAAATATTAATAATTTCCTTTAAACTGAATCCAAATAGCTCTATTATCAGAAAAACATATCATCAAAATATTTGTTCTACTATTAGCAATCCTGCAAAAAGTAGAAAATAATCTATTCCCATGTTGCATTCTCCTCTACTGTACGGCCATGTACTTTCATCCCAAATTCTCAATTTTCCACAGTTTATGAGATCTAATACTTTTTTAACATCATAATCTTTTATGACATCTCATATTACAGTTAAAATCTCATACCGTAATTATCTCCATATTTACAACATATTGAGTTAAATTTCCAAACATTTCTTCTCTCTCTCTCGCTTTGTAACATTAGCATAAATTGCAACAATTCTCAAAACCTGATTGTTCCATCTAATATCAACAATAGTAAATCTGCCCAGGTTAATTAAAATAATATCTAAAACTTTTACTGCATCTTTATACAAAATAACTATGACTGAACATGTCTCTTTCCCTAAATTCCAAATTACTTTATTTCCCCACAATAGTTCAGTTTGATATCTTTCTTCTTTCATCAAAAATCTAGTATCTTCCAAAACAAAGATATCACTATCCTGTTGTTAACACCAGTCCATAATATTTGCTCTTCTTACTAAACTTTTTAAACTATTAACATTTAATGTTAAGATTTTACAAGTAGCAATATCTTAATTAATGTATCCCTTCCCTTTCTTTTTTCTTTACTATCACCTTCTATATTTTTTTATTTTTCTTTCTCATACTCTTTTACCAATCAAATTTCTTTTTTGTTTGACTATATTCCATTTTATGTCTTCCATGTCATCAACATCTGTACCTTCTTCTTCTAATACTATGTATTTTATTTTATTTTTATCTTCTTGCTTCCCTTGTTCACTTTCTGAAATGCCTGACTGTATTAAATCAATTTGTATATCTATATTTCTGAGTCTATTTCTAAATGTTTAATATCTTGTGTCTGTTCAGTCTGAACATTTATATTTTCTAACTCTATCTCTTTACATTCTGAACCTGAATGCATTGCCTTTTACATTTGTAACAGTTTAACTCACACGTCTTCATATCATGACCTAATTCCCCACATACATAACATTTTCTTTTTACACAGCTGCTGATTAAGTGATCAGATTTACCACAAAGAAAACAAGTTTTTGTTTGACTTAAATACCTCATTATACCTTTATCCTGCTTGACATTAATGATGCTAGGAATATGCACAAATCTTTCATTTTCTACATTTAAAATTACAAGACAGTTCCATGCCCCGGTCCGTAAACCTATTTTATCATACACATTTGAAATTTCTAATACAGCTTTGCATGTTTTCAATAAATGTCCTTTTAAAGCTCTTTCTCTACTTAATTTCTAAATTGTATATATACTTTATTTTTTGTTTCACTTAAAAAAAGTCCATAAAATATATTGATTCCTTGGATACCAGTCTTTTTTCTTTTCATATTCTCCTCTAAAATTTTCCATCATTTGTCCAGATTCAAAAATAATGTCACAGTCAGTCTCTTTATTCATATATATATATATATATATATATATATATATATATATATATATATATATATATATATATACATATATGAAACTCTTATATTGTTTGTTTTAGTTCCAAGAGGTGCAATTATTTTATCCCATACCTTGTACCTGTCGACTTCGACACCGTTTTTTTCTATTTTTATTTTTATTTTAAATGACTTATTTTTATGCCCATACAATCTTTCTTCTCTTGTTTTTTTTTTTTTTTTGCTGTCTTACTTTCACCGTTTCTACATACAATTTCTTAACTGCTGGTTCTACTCACTGACCATCCTCTCTCTCTCTGTATTTTGTCTATGATTTCACCCCAGGAAACATTTTTACCACTTTCTGGATCATTCATATCTGTTAAATCTATGAATAAGTCGACCTGCAACCCTCCCAACTGCAGGGTTGCAACAACACACGCTTGTGCTGAATCCTCTTCTTTGTTGGAAAAGCTCCTCTGAATCCATTACTGGTACTGCTTCTCTTTCTCCTTCTACCACAGCATGTAACACTTGTGAAAGGTCGACTGCTTTCACATCAATACCTATTGACTTCTCTTTCAAAGGCTCGCCAGCCATTGACTCAGCGTTATGATTCTCGAACATCCTTTTTTTCTTCATTTAAAACATGTAATTCACTGACAACTTGTGAATGTAATATTTTACGTTTTTGCTGGACTCCATGCTTTCTCATGGTTTTTCAGAGCTGCATTTGTGCTTAGAGACCTTAAACTAGAAGAGTGCTCCACATACAATCACGTCCCCATACACAAAAAGTAAGGGAAATTCCCTGATGCTCTGGCTAAATTTCCCTTAGCGTGTAAATGCTACCTCAGGTCTCTCCTAAAAAGAGGTCTCAAGAGCCTAGTGGTACTCACCCAGCCTAAAAAGGATAGAAAAATAAATAAATTAATTAACACCAGCACTATCAAATAATGCTCACTAAGTGTAGTATAATCTAAATAAATAAATAAATAAATATTCAAGGACTTCAGAAAACCAGTAAGCATTGCAGACTCTATCGGCCAGCTAGGTAACAAGTTCTAAAGAAATAGAGCTTGATAAATAAATTTCATAGCCCAAGAAGAGTCTGATAAGTAGATAAAGTTTTGATCGGCCTTTGAAAGGCTAAGCACATGAAGCAAATTATCCAGTGTGTCAGATCAAAAGATCCCCAGATAGAAGGAATCCAAAACAAAATAAATTAACACAAGAAATTGAATGCAATCGATGCAGATGCTGAGGAAACGGTGTGAGATGAGTGTACCTAGAGATCCCAATAAATAATCAGGCTTTGCAGATTTGTATAAGCTGTAGATGGTAAAATTCTCTGTTGGACAGTCTCAGGCATGAAGTCCTGCAGTAATCCAGCTGTGAAGAGACAAGTGCATCCATTGCTATATGGAGATCACAGGGTAAAAATTAAGTGCCACTTTTCTGACTGTCTGCAGGCTGGACAGTGATTGTCCAGAACTGAGAGCAAAAAGGAAAAAAAAAATGTGAGACAATCTTTTCAACTGAACAAGAAAAGCATTATTTTACATTTCTTTTTCAGCTGAAGACATTATTCTCACATTAACATGCTTAATCACAACACTGCATAACACAGATTCGATATTGTGATTAAGTCACAGTAGAATATATGCACTGTTCAGTGTCTGTCTTTCAAGTTTTGTTGGTTTAAACGAAACAACACAGCTCAGACAACTGCCACTCCATGTGTGATTAAGTACAGTTTACCTAGCACTGTTGGCTTTAATGAGTTAATTAGGGGTAGTATTCATAAGATCGAAGCATAAGGATTTTGCAACAGCTGTAATCTGGATCATCAAGGTCAAACCAAGATTATGAAAAGTGTGAGACTTAGGAACATGAACTCAAGTTTGTCCCAGAGTAAATAAAATATCTGTAGACAAGAAAGGAAGTAAACAATTCCTAAATGTTACATGAATCACCACTGTCTTAGAAGTCCTAAGTTTAAATGTATTGCTGGCCATCTGGTCATGGATGCTTTCCAAATCTCATGTGAGTTGGCTAAGAGCTGACATAGATTCTTGTGCTAATGAGAGGAATAGTTGCGTGTTATCAGTGTAGCAATGGTCCTGTAACCCTCTAAAATCTATAACATCTCCCAGAGGCAGTATGTTTACAGTAAATTGAAGGTGTCCAAGAATGCAGTACTATAGTATACCATAATCAAGATGGTATGTGGATGATCAATAAATCCCCAGTACTACTCTTTGGGTGCACCTAGACATGTCTAAGGCTTAGAAGTCAAGTACAGCACCAGTAATACCACAATAGTGTTCCAGTCAGCAGTGACATATAATGTGATCCACCATATCAAATGCTAAGGAGAGATCAAGCAGAACCAGTACAGAGTAACAATGTCAATTTATTATCATAAGGAGGTCATTAATTGTGTATCTATCTCTAAAACTGAACTAGAAAGAATCATTTCTTATTTAACACTCTGGTTGAAAGTACAATTCTGTTTCCAAAATATTACCAACAAACTAAAGATCAGAGATTGGTCAATTATTATTGATATTGTCTAAATTTAGACCAGTCTTTTCAGGATAGGAGTATAACCAAGACCTTGTTCAGCTGTATAGAAACATCCTCAAGTGAGGTGGCAGCAATCATATATAAAACTGGGCAAACAACCTCCAGTTATTCCAAAGCAAGTCCTGTTGGGCACAAATCCAGTGCACAGCTCTTCACTTTTTCCCTTAGAACTGCTCTAAATCTCTAATTAAGCACTCTGTTTTCATTCTAAAGCCCTGCACTTGCTCGTATAAGTAATCTCATAGGTAAACACAAACTAAAGCACTACATCCTCTTATACTCCTTCTAAGCACTTGCTCCCTATTGGTTCTTTCTGATCAGTCAATAAGTAGTTCCCTATATTATTCAGGCATGTCCAAAGGTCATTTTCGAGTTTACTCTCCAGTCCAGCTGGTGAATCTGGGAATCTTGAGGCAATGTTACAACTGCCTTGTGTATACAGAGCCCCCTCACCTCCTCCAAACAAGCTCAAATATATGTGAGAGATGCAACTATATAGCCAAACTGGAGGCTAAGCTCTCTCAACCCAGTACTGGCACAGCCTGTCAGGAGGAGATGGCAACCACACACACCACAAATCCAGTCTCACGTAGACCTATCGCATCAGCAAACCAAACACATAAACACACAAAAACATACTCGGAGGCTCTAAATAAAAATCTGCCTAAGCAGCAGAGACCTCCAAAGCAGACATCCAAGCAACACCTACCACGAAACAATATCCACGTAGCACATAGCTCACAAAGTCAGTGTGCCACACAGCCACAGCCCTTAAGGCTAAACAACACACCTAATACACTTGTAATAGGTGACTCTATTGTCAGACACACTGACGTCCCACTCACCAGGCTGAGCAAGGAGAAGGTCACTGTAAGCTGCCTGTCGGGTGCCAGGATCCGCCATATAACACAAGCACTCAGGTCACTCCAAAGCAAGTACAAATATGACTCCGTCATTGTCCATGCTGGTGTGAATGACCTGAGACATACCTATCTGGACTACATGAAAAAAGACGTACAAGAGCTCTTTGATCATGTAGCCCAGGCCGGTATGACCCTGACCTTGAGTAGCATCTTACCCTCACCAAGAATGATGCCACAGTATAATGACAAAATTATCAATTTTAACAATTGGTTAAAGTATTGGTGTCATTCAAAGGGGATCCAGTGTCTGCCAGCCTGGGATGACATGCTCGACAAGCCACGTTGCTTCGCTAGGGATGGCTTGCACCTGTCACCCCTGGGTTTTCGAATACTGGCAAAGGCTCTTGCCTCCCCCATAGTGCCTTTTTTAGGCAAGGCTCAAAAGACAAACCCACCCCCATAGACAACACAAAAAAAAAACTAAGGGTAATGCTGCTCAACGCCAGAAGTCTAAACCTCAAGATGCACACACTCGAGACTCTCCTCAGTATGGAGAATATCGATATCTGTGTAGTAACAGAAACCTGGTTCAAGGTTCCCGAGAGCACCCCAGCACTAACAGGTTATACTTTATACCATGCTTTCCGGCCCCAAAACTCGGACCCAACCACAAAAGGAGGGGGGAGTATCCACATTTATCAAAGATACCCACACCTCCAGGTTAGTGGCACTGCACGAAGCATCGGAGATCATTCATGTGCAACTAACAGTGGGTAAAACTGCCTTTCAGTTTGTAACCTGCTACAGACCACCCTCCCAAACACAGGAACCTCACTCAGCTTTCCTGAGAACACTGGAGAATATGAAGGTCTCTCCAAACACTATTATATTGGGTGACTTCAACTACCCAAACATCAATTGGGAAAACTACTCAAGCCCAAACACCCTCGCCCAACAGTTCCTAGAATTTATAATCTCAAATGCTATGGAACAACTGGTCACCACTCCCACAAGAGGGGAAAACATATTGGATCTGGTCATCACCAACATGGGGTTTCTTATGTTCCATACCAGAGGTATACCCCTCATTGGTAAGATCAGACCATAAACAAATCTCACTGGACATCCATATTCCATCCCCACCCCTAGCCAAGGAAACCACGGTGAAGAACTTCTCAAAAGCAAACTTCACACTTCTCAAAACAGAGGCGGAATCCTTCAAAGCCCCCAGGCCAGTGGAAAATACGGCCCAAAATGCAGAATACTTTACAAAAGCATTCTATGGACACCTACAGGAATGCATGGAGCATGCTATCCCAAATAAAACCAAGACTCACTCCTCCAAAGGCAGGATACCTGTCTGGTGGATCCCGGCCATAAATAAGCTATACAACAGAAGGAGAAAGCTACTACATGACAGAGCAAAATCCCAAAAAGGGAAGGCGTCACTGATCAGTACTAGCAAGAAACTACGATCCCTCATAAAATCATCTAAGGCCAGCTTCGAAAGAAAATTTGCACAAGACACTAAAGATAATCACAAGGCCTTCTTTAGTTATGTCAGAAACCTAGGAGGCAACTCCCAGATATGCTCTGAGTTAGTGCAAAATGACAAAAAATGCACTGAACCCACACACATTGCCAACATCCTGGCAGAAAGGTTCAGTGCAAACCCCCCCCTTCCCCTCAAAAAGAGCAAATGTCTATCCCAACAGAGTGTAGCCTTCCTGAGATCACAGATGCACAGTTGAGTGCTGCCCTCTCCAAAGCAAAAAACACAGCATCAATAGGACCAGACAGTGTCCTGGGCTGTGTCTTACATGAGCTCCAAGAAGAACTAAACCCTCATATAAAGTCACTATTCAATCTCAGCCTTACTACAGGATATGTACCCAAGGAATGGCGTACAGCAACAGTGGTCCAACTCCACAAAGGTGGTGCCACAACAGACCCCAGAAACTTTTGCCCTATAAGCCTGACTAGCCTGGTCTGCAAAGCTATGGAGCGTATCATCATGGAAATCATAAACAAAGACACTGGGAACCTCCAGACACTGGATCCTACCTAATTCGGCTTCGTTAAGGGCAGATCTTGCCTCTTGAACTTGGTTGACTTCTTTGAAACAGTTACCAAAGCCATAGATGAAGGGAAGGTAGTCCACACAGCCTACCTGGACCTCACAAAAGCCTTCGACACAATACTCCACTCGGGCATCATAAATAAGCCCACCAGCTTAAATATCAACCCCTATGTCACAAGATGGGTTGTAAACTGGCTCAAGGATAGAACCCACATGGTCAGAATAGCAGGTGCCATGTCAGACTCTAAACCAGTTACAAGTGGTGTCCCACAAGGCTCAGTCCTGGGACCTCTCTTGTTCGGTATATATTTCTCCGAGGTACAGGCTAACACGGGTGGACTATGGCTGACCAAGTTCGCAGATGACTGCAAACTGGGTGCCATAATCGACTCTCCGGCTGACACAAGCATCCTCCAAAAGGGTCTCACAGAGATGGATAACTGGTGCCAGAGCCATGGCCTAAAGCTAAATGCCAAAAAGTGCATAGTCATCCCCTTTGGGAAAAACAAAGTGCCCACAAATTACTACATAGGTGGTAATCCATTAAGTACGGAAGAAATAATTAGGGACTTGGGGACCTAAGTAGATAGCAATCTCTCCTTTGACAATCACGTTGCCAAAGTGGTTAGAAAGACCTTCTATATAGCCCACCTTATCATGAAAGGGTTCACATCTAGATCAAGAGAGGTCATTGTGCCCCTCTACTCATCACTTATCAGGCCTATAATTGAGTACAATGCCCCGTTTGGGATGTACCTTACCCGACACCTGCAGCAACTGAAAAGACCCCAAAAGTATCTCACCAAGAGGATCAAGGGGCTCAAACAGATGCCCTATGCAGTTTGGCTAAAGAAACTCCAGCTCTACTCAGTTGCGTACCGCCTACTCAGAGGTGATCTGTGTCTGACGTATAAAGCCATGTCCAACCCAGAATTAATGGACATGCTTCCCCTCAGGAAATCCAAATCCCTTAGAGCTACACGCTCCAGGGACTTGAATCTCAGCACAGAAATAAATAGGACATGCTGGAGGGACAGAGTCATATCCCAGAGGCTCCCCCTCACTCTGGAACAAAATCCTAATCCATGTTAGGCAGAGCCACTCACTGACCCTCTTCAAGAGAAATCTTGACGAGTGGATGGGAGATCGTAAGTTTACCCCTGGGATCTCTTCTGTGTCCCTGCTTGACAGAGGTACAGTAAACTAACCTTAAAAGGGCTACTTTCTGTGACCTACTATATAGAGGCACAGTCAACTAATCTAAAAGGGTGGCGAAAGCCAAACACACTCTGGCTAGGCTTATAAATGCCCTAGGGCAGATAGGCTAGTATCAACCTATGAACCTATGAAGAGGTAGTAGAAAACATACTAAATAACATGAACAGAAACTCATCATAGCCAAGAATGACAAATTCACACAACCAAAAGGCAGGCTCAGTCCCCGATGGCCCTAACAAGCCCCTGATTGGCAATGTGTGTGGGACCAATGACCTAATAAAAACAAACTTGGAGATAAGACACCAAGCAGTCAGTTTGGATTATGTGAATGGTAATGTTTTCCATGTGAAGAAACAGTAAAGACTGCACAGATTCCCTACCACATGGAAAACAGAAGACTAGTGGCCATGGCACAGCAGAGCCCTCATGTGAAAACTACTTGAATTTATTTCAGCAGACTACTACCCTGTAATCTGAAAAGTAGTGGTCCAGAGGAACTATATGCTAAAGTATTCATTGATACTACATCTACTCCAGTATTTGTTTTATCATCCAAAGCTCTCACAGCTCAAAATAAAATCATGGCCTCTAAGAAATTATGTGGATAGGATGCAGTCAGCTTGGGGTCACATCATAAAACAAGAAGATGGGAGCCCAATTCTAATCCTCCAAGAACCCACTAATCTCATAGAGGTGGTGGAACAGGACAGGACTAAAAGTTGCATAGAACTAACATCCAATGGGTCAATCTAGGGATGTAATGTAAATTATCCAATTGTCAGACCAGGTGATAGGCTCCATCTCCAGGTTAAACACCGTCACACCAAATTGGAAGAGCAGTTCCAGTGTATTGCCAAGTCTATGGGTCACAGAGATAGCCAATTGAGTAAGACTGAATCCTTTAATAATACAAAGTAATCTTTTACAAAAAATATAGCCTCCATATCACCCTGATGTTGAAGTCCCCTAAAATTACCCACCAAAAGAATACATGCACTGAGAAGACAAAGAAGTTTGAGTAATCCTGCAGGAATATTTTCACATTATCAAACAGATGATAAATGAGAAGGCCCACATAGGTCACCACTATGCTTATAGTTTTCAAAGGAGTTGGCACAATCAGCTTTGATTTGCTTTAACTCAGCGAAAAGAAATGTGGATATAAGTAACCCTTAGTCTGTTTTACCCTCAGGTGCTGGATAGTCAAGAAACATCAGACCCCGACACCATGGCACAGACAAATAAAGACCTGACTGCACCTCAGACAACCTGTGTTTGATTAGTGGTATGAGATGTGTTGGGCCAGGTGTGGAAGGATGGGAATGAGTGTCCACCAATAGCATGTCCATCTTAGAGGAAGGGAGGCTGCCTGGGTTGCTTGCAATAGCAGCATTTAGAGCTGCATGAGTTGTTTTCTGCAAGAGGTATATCACTAGGTCAGGAGGATGTGTATGTGTGAAAGTGTACATGCACCTCCTAAAGGCAGCCACTGTGGAGCTTGTAAGACTGCCACATGGAAATGGGACTAGAGCACACTACCCAGCAGATGTACAATGTTGTATCAGCATCCTTAATCTCATCAGCCCAGGACATGTGTCAAGTTGAGCTTGGGGGAAATATAAGGCTGGTCCAGTTGACCCAGCATACAAGCAGTGGGGCTGATGACAGCTGGTGGTCTGATGCAAGGAGGTAGCATAGGGAAAGCTAAAAAAGTCAAGAACCCTAGGATCACCAAAGCTGCAAGGATAGCAACAAAATTTTCATCAAGCCAGGTCTCAATAAAACTAAATAAATAATAGTAAGTTAGACAATATGCCATTCTTGTTGTAGACCAATTCAGCATTAAGATAAAGCACCCTAGAAACATTTCCAAAAAAAAAAAGTTTCACCCATTTGTCTCAGATGGTATAAGGGATAAATTGGTACATTTCACAGTACAGAAACAGCATGAACGTTGTGGTATTTCATCCTATTGCAGGAATGATAATAAGATGGTATCATCTGAGGTTCTGAACCCTGAGTTCCCCAACACTTGCTTCTCACATAATCAGCTTTAGCTTCTCTACAGTTTCTCAAATTTCAGCTCCATAAGAAACCTACAAGATGAGTACAACACTCGGTCACTGATAGTGTGATTTCTTACTGTGCTCAAGCACTGATTCCTTTGTTTAGGAAAGTTCAAGGAGTATAGATGGATTGCTCCTGCAGCTACCTTTTTAGTTCATAGGTTCATAGGTTGGTACTAGGCTATCAGCCCTAGGGCCTATACAATCCTAGCCATAACAATTCTCTGTTTATTTCTTCCCACATTATTTACTTCCCTTGACCCCTGTCTAGCAGGGCAACTGACATGATCCCCGGGGTGAATTTTCTTTCTCCCATCCAATCGTCAAGGTTCCTTTTGAAGAGGACCAAAGAGGCACTCTGCTTGACATGTATGGGCAATCTATTGCAGTGTCTGGGGAGTCTCTGGGTCAGGAACCTATCCCTCCAGCATGTTTTGTTTATTGTGATGACAAGGTTTAGATCCCTGGAGCGTGTGGCTCTGAGGGATTGGGATTTCTTTAAGTGTAGCATGTCCAACAGCTCTGGGTTTGACATGGCCTTGTATGTTAAGCAAAGATCACCTCTGAGTAGATGATATGCGACAGAGTATAGCTGGAGTTTTTTAAGGCAGTCAGCATAGGGCATCTGCTTTAGGCCTGTGATTATTTTAGTGAGGTATTTCTGTGGCCTTTCCAGTTGTTGCAGATGTCTTGAGAGGTACATACCAAAAGGGGCATTGTATTCTATAATGGGTCTAATGAGGGATGAGTACAGTGGGACAATGACCTCCTTTTTTCTGGATGAAAAGCCCTTAGTGATGAGGTGTGCCACATAGAAGGATTTCCTGACTGTTGTGGCGGTGTGGTTATCGAAGGTGAGACCACTGTCCACCTGTGTCCCTAAGTCTCTTATCACACTTTCAGTGTTTAGTGTACTGCCACCTATATGGTAATTCACGGATACATGTTTTTTCCTAAAGGGGATAACTATACATTTCTTGGCATTGAGCTTGAGCCCATGGTTCTGGCACCAAGCATCTGTTTCTGTAAGGCCCTTTTGTAGAGTATCCACATCATTTGGGGATTCAATAATAGCTCCCAGTTTGCAGTCATCTGCAAACTTTGTTATCCAGAGTCCCTTAGTGTTGGCCTGTACTTCAGAGAAGTAGATGCCAAACAAGAGTGGTCCCGGGACTGAACCCTGAGGTACTCCACTTGTCACTTGTCTGGAGCTGGATTTGGAGTCGGCTATTTTTACAATGTGGGTTCTATCAGTAAGCCAGTTAGCAACCCATTGGGTGACATAGGGATTAATGCCCAGCTTAGTAAGCTTATCTATGATTCCAGAGTGGGGGATGGTATCAAAGGCCTTGGCAAGGTCTAGATAGGCTGTGTGGTCCACTTTACCCTTGTCCATGGCTCTGGAGACTGATTCAAAGAAGTCAATCAGGTTCAGGAGACAAGATCGGCCCTTCACGAACCCAAACTGGGTGGGGTCCTGTGTTTGAAGGTTGCCAATGTCTTTGTTTATAAGTTCCATGATAATACGCTCCATGGCCTTGCAGATAAGGCTTGTCAGACTGATGGGACGGTAGTTTCCAGGATCCAAGGTGGATCCCCCCTTGTGGAGTGGGATAACTGTAGCTCTGCGCCACTCAGTGGGCACAAAACCTGAGGTGAGGCTATGATTAAACATGACACTTAGGTGAGGTGCCAGTTCATATTGTAGTTCATGTAGTACACAGTCCAGGATGTCATCTGGTCCCATGGATGCTGTATTCTTAGCTTTGGAGAGTGTGTTTTTTACCTGTGTGGCCATTATTACCAGAATTTGGCAATCTTCAGGTATTGATATGGGCCATTTAGGGGGTGAGAGGGGGGTGAAGTTGGCACTGAATCTATCTGCCAGGATATTGGCAATATCCTTGGGATCAGTATATTTAATGCCATTCTGTTTTAGCTCAGAGCAGATCTGAGCATTGTCATTTAGATTCTTGACATAGTTATAGAATGCCTTGTGATTGTCTTTGGAATCTTTGGCAATTTTGTTTTCATAACTAGCTTTGGAGGATTTTATGAAGGATCTCAGTTTCTTACTGAGGCTGGTAAGGAAGTTTTTTGCATCCTGGGATTTTCCTCTTTTCTGCAACAGTTTCTTCCTTTTGTTGTAAAGCTTGTTTATGGCAGGGGACCACCAGATTGGCTTCTTTTTTTTTTGGATGAGAGCATCTTGGTTCTATTTGGGATGGCACGATTTATGCATGAGTGGATGTGCTCGTACAGTGCCTTAGTGTAGTATTCAGCAGTTGAACTTTCAGCTCCCATCTGCATGGGTGTCATGAAGTTTGTCACTTCTGAATTGAGTAGCATGAAGTTGGCTTTGGAGAAGTTTTTTATGGAGGTTTCCTTACTGGGGGGTGGGGGTGGGATGTGGATGTTAAGGGTGATTAGCTTATGGTCAGACCTGACTAACGAGGAGGTGACCATAGGTGTGGAGCATCGATTTCCCATGTTGGTAATGACCAGGTCTAGGATATTGGAGCCCCTGGTGGGACTATGGATTAGCTGATCCAGGGCATTGGAATTTATGAATTCCAAGAACCGTTGGGCAAAGGTGTTGGTACATGAGTAGTTTTGCCAGTTAATGGCAGGGTAGTTAAAATCACCCAGTATTAGGGTGTTTGGTTCTATCTTAATATTTTCCAGTATGTTTAGAAAGGTATAGTGAGAATCTTGGGGTATGGTGGGGGATCTGTAGCAAGCTACAATTTGGATTGCAGTCTTACCTAGTGTTAGTTGCACCTGGAGAATTTCAGACACATTGTGTTGGGCAACTATCCTGGTGGTGTGAATATCCTTGGTGAATATTGATACTCCTCAACTTTTAGTGTTTCAGGCCTGCTTTGGTGGCCGAAAAGTGTGGTAAGAGTTGTAGCCTGGTATTGCAGGGGTGCTCTCTGGAGCCTTGAACCAGGTCTCAGTTACTGCACAGATATCGATGTTCTCCATTTTTAGGAGTGCCTCGAGAGAGTGCATTTTGAGGTTTAGACTTCTAGCACTGAGTAGCATTACCTTCAGATTTTACATGCTTGTACCTGTTACGGTGGTGGTTTTGTCCTTTGAACTTTGACTAAAAAAGGCACTATAGGGGTGGTAAGAGCCTTAGCCAGTAACCTGAATCCCAGGGTAGACAAGTGCAGACCATCTCTGGCAAAGCATCGTGGTCTGTCAATCATGTCACCCAGGCAGACAGATACTGGATCCCCTTTGAATGACACCAGAAGCTTAGCCAATTGTTGAAGTCAATCATTTTGTCCTTATATTGTGGTATAATTCCGGGCGAAGGCAGGATGCTACTCAGGGCTAGGGTCATACCTTCCTGGGCCACATGATCCGAGAGCTCTTCCATGTCTCTTTTCATGTAGTCCAGGGAGGTACATCTCAAGTCATTCACTCCAACATGGACAATGACAGTCATATTTGTACTTGCTGTGGAGTGACTTGAGTGCATGCGTTATGTGGTGGATCCTGGCACCCGACAGGCAGCTGACTGTAATTTTCTCCTTGTTCAACCTGGTGAGAGGGACATCAGTGTGCCGGACTATAGAGTCACCTATGACTAAAGTGTTAGGTACATTGTCTTGCCTTAGGGGCTGTTGCTGGGTGGCACACAGGTGTTGTGAACTATGTGACACTTTGGTTGTGATTGGTGTTTGCATTTCAGCTTCAGAGGTCCTTGTTGCTTGGGCAGGTTGCAGTTAAGGGCCTCTGCATATGTGGATTTAGTGTTGCTATATGTGGGTGTTGGTGGCGTGAGTTTAGAAGGGCTATGTGTTGCTTGAGGTGTAGTGTGGGTGTTAACCTTCTCCTCTTGACTGTCTAGCACAATCTTGGGTGGAGAGAGCTTTGCTTCCATTTTGGCTATGTAAGTGCATCTCTCACAGGTTGTAGTGTTGGGTGGTAGGAGGAGAGGGCTGTCTGTGTACATGAGGCAATTGCTGCATTTTCCCAGTATGCCCATATTCACCAGGTGGACAGGAGAAATCACCGGAAGATGACCCTTGGACATGCCTGGTTTGGTGCTTTTTTTTTTTTTTTTTTGTAAAGTACAGGAGCTGTTTTCCCTTACCTTGGCAAGGTACTTTGCAATTATAGGCTGTTTAGTGCCTACTATTAATTTCTCCTTATTAACAAGGAGAGTTGAGTGC
Organism: Protopterus annectens; assembly: GCF_019279795.1. NCBI lineage: Eukaryota > Metazoa > Chordata > Ceratodontiformes > Protopteridae > Protopterus > Protopterus annectens. Next base: position 340,450,125 of record NC_056725.1, read on the forward strand.
TTGTATCAGTTTAAGGCTTCCTAGTGCTTTCCAGCAGGTATTAGAGAAAGTGCTAGTCAAAGGGATGCTTAAAGGTAAGATGAAAAAAAATGCACACTGCAGTGTGCACTAGAGAAGTTAGATGTGAAAGTAGGTAACTTAAGTTTTACCTGTTTAAAAAGTTAAGGTTTAGTGGAGAGTTACTATTTTTAAAACAGCAAGATGGGTTGAAAGGGGTGGTCACTTTTGTATTCTGGTACTATGAAATACAGTAGGATGGCCAATAAATTTAAATAGTTGAAGGGAAGGGGTTTTTGATTTAGTGATTACTTACACAAGCCAGTGAAAGTAGAGAGGAAATGAGATATATGGTCAGATTAACATAAGAGGCAGGCAACTAGAAAGATAGTGGCATTTAACAAGACAACTGTGACTGGGTGGGAGGGTGGGAAAACATTCTGCCTGACTCAGAAGAGAGAGAGAGAGAGAGCTGATGCTTGACCAGTTTAACTTGGTGAGCTGAGTCCTCTTCCGATTTAAAGACAGTGATTTGTATAGGTCTCAAATGCCTAGAATTTTACAGAATGCCCAGATTTTTGCCTCTTATTTTTGTCCTGTTCCTTGCAAAATGTGTGGTTTTCTGGCAAATTACTAAGGATTGCATTCACTAAATAATTACAGACATTTGAGTTTCGGACTATGCATACATCAGAAAATGCATACCAATGCAATAACTGTTATTCTACTAACTTTCAAGGTTTTTAAGAGTGATTAAAAAAACTGCCCATAGTTTGGGCCTTTGTCCACCATTTTGTTTCTCTCTTTGTGCTGATTCTTTCACTAACAGTTTGAGAAATGTGGATATGGGAAGCAGCAGACTTATCTGTGGACAACACCTAGCCTAGAACCATTTAAAACAACTTGCCTGGGCAACATGGGAGGAAAGAATCTATGAAAACACAGCAACTCTTCCTTATTACAAACTAACCCAGATTTTACAGTACTACCTAAAATAATATAGTGATAGTAAAATTTAAGGATAAATGAAAAATACAATAATTAATAAAATCAGGTTAAAGAGAATACACTCTGTAAACAAAGGAGTTACAGCAGGTAAATGCATTTAAGTGCTGAAGGAAAGAATCCCTGGGATTCAGTAAGGTTCCATGCAGGAATAGCTTATTCCTGCATGGAAGTGACTGTTTAGGAGATGCATAGTATCATGCATAGTAATGAAGGCGCACTGCCTCAGCTCCTAAACAGACATGGAGCATGGACAAGTACAGGGGCCATGTCTGAAAGCAGAGCTCTCACAATATACACGCCCCCACAGACAATAACTGCCATTTGGCAATTACAATGAGTGAGGCTGCTCATAGGGTATTTAGCCAGTAAAGTCAAACATCACTACAGTTGTGCATACACGATAGACTAGGAACATTCCATGTATGCATAATCATATCTGAAAATAGAGCTGGCATGCTGTGCATAGGGATTTCAGCCATCCCTTAAGTCCTGAGGGTAAAGTCCATAAAAAAACAAAGACCGCAGTCAGAAAATGTACATAAAAACAAATCTCGTTACCCTAACAACATCCCAAGTTTATAAGAGCAATATTTAAAATATAATAATATAAACACTTTTTTTTATCAAACAGATTAAATTTAAGAGTAGGTACATGGGTTTGCCCATTGCTTGGCGACGCATACTGTAGATTAAATGGCATAAGAAGATAAATATCAGGATACATACAAGTGAAGCAGTACTGCAATAGTGTAGTGGTCAGAGCATTCACCTTACAAGCAGGCATTCCCAGTTTGATTCTCACTCCCGTATTTCCCATGTCAAATCACTTTATGAACAATATTGTTTGTTGTATAACCTACTAAATAACATATATTTGTGAATTGGAGTACTGCATTAAATGCAGATGTAAGATGTCATTGTAATGTTTGTTTGTTTGTCTTTTCGGCTTTTCCCGGTTAGGGGTCGCCACAGCGGAACTCCAGTCCGCTAATGATTGGCAGTCGATTTTTATGGTGCCGAGTTGCCAGCCTGACGCCCAACCTTCAACAAAGGCACGCCCATTCACGCATATCTTTCGGAGGCCACTCGACCACAGGGTGGACATGCAGACTCCACATAGAAGGCACTCCAGCCGAGAATCGAACAGGAGAACCTCTTGCTGTGAGGTAACATAATGTTGTAAAATCCACAGATAAACACAAGTGCCCCAAACAGTATATGTGCACATGAATCAGGGATACAAATCAAAGGTATAATGTGTAATGAATGATAAAGCCATAGAGTGTCCAAATCCACCACCTTCCCAAGAACCATGTTACATTTCTGTCTAAAGTGCAGGGTTAAGCGGGAGTAAGTGCTCTTATGCAGTTGTAAGCGGGAGCAAGCATATTTAAGCAGCAGTAAGCGGGTTTAAGCCTGTTTGCATGGGGGTAGGCAATGAGCACACAGGTTAAGCAATATTGAAGCTAAGCCTCTGTAAGCATATTTACCCGGAAGTTAGCATTGCCTACCATCACGCAAACCCGCTTACAAATGCTTAAAAGTGCCTTAATCAGTCTGTATCCAACAGCCGCTGTTCTGCCCAGCAAACAAAATAAACAGCCCTTGCAGGTTCTGAACCCAGGACCCTGTATACTACAGTCATAATAGTTAACCAGTAAGCCATCACAGCAGTATACAACACTGAGGTATCACCAAACAGATCCTCACTATCGGAAAATCAAACTTAACATGTGAAAGGAATCTATATACAGTTTTATGTTCTGTAACCTACTACATAACATAAATATGTGAACTGGAGTACTGCATTAAGTCCAGATGTGAGGTGTCATTGTAATTAAGTGCTGAAATCCCTTCTAATAAATACAAGGACTCCATACAGTGTACGTACACATGAATCATGGATACCAAACACATATATGGCATGTAATGAATAATAAATCAATGCAAAACAGCAGATAGTGTGCAAATTAAAAATTAAGCAATGCTAAGCATTGCACAGCCCTGCTTACTAGGTGTAAGCAATGTGTAGGCCAGATAAATCAGTTTGCCCATTGGTAAACCTCTTTAAGCAATGGTAACCTTAGGTAAGCAAGTTTGCCCATAGCTTAGCATTTTCAAAACCATCCAATCATGGCAAAGTGTGGGAAATTGGCCCTATTTAAACCCCACAGGTGAGAATACATCTCATAACTAGTTGCAGCTTCCTCCTGTAGGCACTATGGCTGGTGTGGGAGAAGGAGTGCACTTCCAGGTGCAGCACTGGGGAATCCAGGAGTCCAAAGTCATGGCAGGACTCCTTGTTAAAGACCATGATCAGAGACTGCTACAGGGCCAGTACCAGGGTTCCCAATATAAAGTGGAAGCCTGGGACCATCTCGTCTGTGATCTCACCAGTGCCACTGGCATACCTCAAACTGGTGAGCAGGTCAAGCATCACTATACCGACCTGAAGCAGAGAAAGAGGGAGCTCTTGGATCAGTGGATCCAAGAGGCTAGGCGGACAGGTGATGTCCCAGCTGTGTGTAAGTATCAGTCTACTACCTGTTTAACAATTGCCAGCTCATGTGTATTATGGATAGGTATGGCTAAATAGTCCTCGTATGTCTTTGACAGCGGCAGACGAGCGGGCTGTGAACCGGGAAGCCCATGCCTATAGATTGCAGAGGTTGTGTCGCGAGGCAGGTTAGTTATACTCTTGCACGTACTGTCATTAGAAATAAATCTAAAAGTAGTAGAAAGTTAATTGCCAGTATAAAACCTGTACTGTGTATGGCATGTACGGTGGCATGTATAGAATACACCAGACAATATGGCAGGAAGAGTCTCATATAGGTTGTGTGCAAATAAAAGGTTAACAGCCTGACAATAAAGATCTAGCTGCTGGACTGCTTTTGTTTACTCTGGTATCATATGGTAATGTAGTGTTGCAATCTCTTAATAGTACTGTTATATTAAGCACTGTTACCCATACTGTGCTACATAAATAAAATGTGTAGGAATGTCTGTATACAACTGTTGTAATCACAAGAGGTCATATTGTACAACTGAGAGAGACTTAGAAAACAGTGAATAGATAGACAACATAATCCAAATGACACACTCAACTGAGATGTGAAGTGTATTTTTAGCACACACGGCCTTGGTTTGAATCCTGGGAGTGATAGTAAGCTGTATGCAGAATCATACCCCACAACTGTACAGATATTGTCAGAAAGTCCAGAAAGTTGGTGTAAGACCCCTGTCTGTCACCCTGTCCCCCTGGTAAATCAGCTGGATGATCCCAGAAGTTTAGGCAGCAAATAATGACATACAACTGATTGTCAGACATCATAACTGTCAGGAATATATCCATAAGAACAAACCTGTCACTCCAGCAACTCACCAAAGTGTTATGAGAGTAATAAGCAAAGTATGTCCCAACTCCACCCCCATGTTGTGAAGCTATGACCAGAGTGTGCGCAGTAACAGAGTGAGATGTATGTGCATAATAGTAATGGGGAATCTGGTAATATGTGTGACAACATTCAGGTAGTGTTAACAAATATCCCCCCCACAGGTCTGTCAGATATGAAAACTGTGCCTAGAAATAAAAGATTGAAATCTTGGACTAGTACTGTTTAGTCTGGTATTGTATGCAGTGTTAGTGTTGCAGTATCTCTGACTAATAAGGTATTACTCAACACTGTTATCCACTCAGTGCTACATAATAAAACTGTCTAGGAAACCCTGCATAAGAGTGTTGGAATTACAAACTCAGATTATAAAACCACGGGAGACTTATAGAAAGAATTCAGAGAAAAGATACACAGCAAATATCTATATAGCACACCCAACTGTAATGTACACTGTGTTATTTTAGCACACAAAGCCATGGTTCGAATCCTGGGAGTGGTAGTAAGCTGTATGCAAAACCATACCCCTCGACTGTACAGATCTGTCAGGAATGTCCAGGGAATTGGCCCATATCTGCTGGCTGTTACCCTGTCCCCCTGGCATATCAGCGTGCTAATCTCTGACATGTAGGCAGCATTTAATGTCATATAACTGACTGTCAGGCCTGTGAATATTTGGAAAATGTCTATGAAAACAAACTTGTCATTGTACAACTCACCAAAGGTTTATGAGGGCAATAGTCAAAATATGTCCCGATTTCACCTGCATGTTGTCAAGACTTGCCCAGAGTGTGTGCAATAAGAGATGGAGAGGTATGTGCATAACATCAACCTGGAATCTGGGAATATGCATAGAAACAGTATATATATATATATATATATATATATATATATATATATATATATATATATATATATATATATATTTGTCTATATCCATACCACTGTCCAAACTAAGGCCATAGGGAAGTGTAATAATGCCTGTAAGGTACAGATCAAAGCACTGACTAGGAAAGTAATGAGAACTTCTGGGATATACAAGTTGTTAATTGACATCCCCCCCACCATATCTGCAACAATAAACTAAATACACAACTCAATTACTATAGTATGTACATTATTAAATCTATTGTTGGGACATATGTCCTATTTTTGATAAATATTGAAATTTGTTCTATGCATGTGCCATGTTGAAATACTCCCACATTGGTGGCATGCTGCCATCAATGTCCCTGCATACTGTGGTAATGGCCACTGTGGTTTGAAATATGCATGTGTTCTGTTTGCTATGCAACTGTTCCATATCTGGTGTTTCAGGTAAATGGGAATATCTATGCATGCTGTTATACCTAATCCTGGAATGTGTTGTCTATTACTAACCCACATATGTTGTAAAATTGAAACACCATGGCATGTTTGGGAAGGCTGGTCCCAGCGGACCCACCTCTCCCACCTCATCTGGCCATGGCACTGGGCACCAGCACATCTGGGGCCCACCCTGGGACCTCATCATCTGCTGGTCTTGCATCACCTTTGGGTGGAACCGCCTCAGGAGATGGGGCTCACCCCCCATCCGGGAGCAGGCACGGACAGGATACTGTCACCCATCATCAGGTCCTGGGTCTGGTGTGTAGTGAGCTCTGCAGGGAGTTTGGAGATATGCTACGCCAGCTTGAGGGTCGTGTGGCACAACTAGAGGGTCAGCCTGCCCCTCGTACTCAGCCAACAGCACAGACACCTTCGGGGCCGTGAAGGTGCAGTGGTGACTGCCCATGGGTGGGGACCATAGTCCCACAGTTTCCACTAGGGGGCTCATGGGCTTCCGACTTCCAAACACCCCTCCCCATCCAAGGTGTTTACCCCCCCCCACATGTGTCATATACCGACCTTGTATGCTGTCTTGTCTGTCTTGTGTGTTATCCTAAATCATATGATTTGAAGGAGTCTGAGGGAAACTTAGATGAAAAACGCATTTGTTTTTCTTTTTGTGGCATTAATAAAAAGAACTTGGTACTTTATTCCAGCAACCTTGTGTGGTACCTTTCATTGACTGTCTGGATACTTGTTTTTTTTGTGTGTTATCCTACCCAACCTACCTCTCCAAATATACCTACTATCCCTCCCCAACATCCCACTCTTACCTTAAAAAAAAAAGGGCAATCTGCCCCCCCAAAAATCTTGCCCCATACATAGCTGTCCATTCGCACACATGTCCACTGGACACATGTAATCTGGTCTAATTGGCTTCATAACATATTATTGTTGTACTCACCCCTCTATCAGGGGTATAAATGTCCAAGTCTACCTCCAAATCAGTGTATATGCACAGCTGTTGCTGTAGAAGAAATGGACAGCTATGGACCTTCCCTACACCCATCCTGCACATCCCTAGCTATTTTCCCTGCTGTCTTTCCCTCTTTGTGTCCCTTTTTCACCACTTTCCTATCAACCCTTTTTCATTTATTTTAAAGAAATTAGTGCTGGGGTAAGCGGGAGTAAGCACTTTTAAGCAGCAGTAAGTGGGATTATGCTTGTTTGTGTGGGGGTAAGCAATGCCTACACAGGTTAAGCAATTTAGAAGCTGACTGAGTATAAGAAACTGTAACTGGAAGTTAGCAGTGCATACCTTCATGCAAACCTGCACAGACCTATTTATAACTACTTAAAAGTGCCTTAATCACTCTGTATCCAACGGCCCTTGTTCTGCTCATAAACAAAATAAACAGCCTTTTCAAGGCTCAAACACAGGACCTGCACACCATAGCCAAAGTGATTTACTACTATACCATGTGAGATATACATAACCCTGATGTTTTTATTTATTTATTTATTTTATTTTACATTTGTTGATCGGGATAGTCCAACTGGATATATGTCCATTTTCAGCAAAGGCCAGCGGAGAAAAGCTCCAAGATAATAATGCACATTGAACATTTAGTAAATGCTAGTTTCAAGCAGAGTACAGTCATAAGCAATACCAGCATTTAGCACATATATTACTAACTTATTATAAAACACTTTACGAAACATAATATTACTTTCAAAGTTATATATACATAATATTACATTCAGGTTTAAGACATACTGAGCAGCAGTTATACAATTGACCCTTCCTGAAATGGAGTGGTAGAAAGAAGTTAGAAGTAGTTAAAGGTAAGGCACCTAAGAAATAGAGAGGTCACTAGTTGGGGTTAGTGTAAGGACATAACCAATGAGTTTTGAAGTATTTCTTGAGTTTGTTTTTGAATTGCGTTAGTGAGGGTTCTAGGGTCAAGTCAGCTGGGAGTCTGTTCCATGTTTTTCCAACAGAGATGGCAAACAGAGAGCCCCCAGCTAAGTAGTTGGATTTGTATGTTTGAACTAGGAGTCTAGTGGATGATTGCAGTGGCCAGGTGCTGGTGTGGGGGCTGATAATATTTTTTAGTGCAGGTGTATTTTCTGGTTGGTAAAGGATGTTATGTGCCACTATTAGCTGGTTGAACTGCAGTAGGCTTGGCAGTTCAAGCCATCCTAGGCGATTTAGGTTGTAACAGTGGTGTGTCTGGTAGGCTGTGCCAGTAGCAAATCTGGCAATGTGGTTATAGCAGGATGATAGTTTATTAAGATATGTTTTGTTTAAGTTGGAGAATAGAGGTGAGGAGTAGAGAAGAGTTGATAGTAGATAGGAACAGGCAATTGCAGTTCTAGCAAGTGGGGTAAGGAAAGGTTTGATTCTGTAAAGAGAGCCAAGTTTTTTTATTAATGGTTTTGATAGTTTGATTGATATGCACATCAAACTTCAGGTTGTTATCAACTATGACACCCAGTAGTTTAGTTTTGGCTTCTGGGGAGATGATAGTGCCATTGTTAGCAGTTATGTTGAAGGATGGCAGGGGAGTCCTGCATGTGGGGGAGAAGAGGAGCAGGTTAGTTTTGTTGGGGTTTAGGATAAGATGTTGATTGGAGAGCCATTTTTCCACTGTACTGAAGGTATTTTGGGTTAATGTGAATAAAGTAGTTGGTGAGGTGTCAGAACAAATCAAGGTGGAGTCATCCACATATTGAATGCAGGTAGCATTTGGGATGACTGAATGAAGGTCGGAGATAAAGATGGAGAGAAGAAGGGGTCCTAGTATCAAGCCCTGGGGGACACCCAATGTCATGGGTAGGCGAGATGATGGCTTGTCCTACCATAGGGCTGCCTGTTACCTGCTCTGCAGGTAGGATTGAAACCATTGGAGTGCACGGTTGTTTAAGGAGAAGGCCTTCAAGGTATTTATAAGCATTTTGTGGTCAACCATGTCAAAAGCCTTGGATAGATCTAAAAAGAGTGCTGATGATAGTTTGTTATTATTGTGGTTGTGGTTAATGACGTTAGAGAAAGAGAGGAGGGTAGAAGTAGTACTGTGGTGTGGCTTAAAGCCAGGCTGAAAGTTAGACAACAGCTTGTTCTGTGTGAGGTAGTTCATGAGCTGTATGTGTACACACTTCTCCATAATTTTAGCTAGAGTTGACAGAATAGCTATGGGTCTAAAGTTTGACAGTTCATTGGAAGTGCATCTTTTATGGAGAGGTATGGCAAAGGAGATTTTCCACATAGTTGGTACAGTAGCTTTAGATATAGCTCTGATGATCAAGATTGGGATGGGGTATGCTATGGTGTCAGCAGCCTTTTGCAGATTGTCTGCTGGTAGGAGGTTGGCAGCCAGGGTGATGGGTCTTAGTTTCTTAAGTAGGGTATGAATAAGTTGAATAGGAACAGTTTAATAGGTAAAGTATGTTTAGGTACTGGATGTGGCTGCATTAGAATTAGAGCAAGTGGGAGATAGTTGGTTGGCTAGAGATGGATAGTCCCTGTGAAGAAGCTGTTGAAGTTATTAGCAATGTCTACAGGGGATTTTTGTTGGGAAGCTGAGGGGGGTGGAGTGGCAGTTTGGCCTGGGTGGAGTAGTTTGTTTATTCCTGCCCAGAAAGTTTGAGGTTTGTTATGGTGTTTTTGCAATAGATGGTAGTAGTGGTTCTTTTTGTCTAAGGTTATTGATTTTTTGGTGTCATTCCTTAGCTGTCTGAATCTAAGTTGATCAAGTGGGGATTTTGTTTTTCGGTAGGTGGCCCATCCTTTGTTTCTGAGTGAAATTTTGGTTTTGGTATGTTTAGAAAGCCGTGGTGCAATAGTAGCTTTGGTTCTAATAGAGCGGCTGGGAGCATGGGAGTTAAGGTTAGCAAGGAATTTGGTGCTAAGGTATGCTACTGCTTCATCTCGACAGAGACTTTTTAGTACTGACCAGTTGCATGCCTTAAGTTCATTTTGAAACTTGGTGAGAATAAAATTATTGTTGTTTCTTAATGTTCTATAGGTGGGTTGGTAGGAGCAGTCTACTCTGAGCTTCGTTACATAGGTGAGGCAGTGGTCACTTAGGTCATCAGGCAAAGTGCCTGATTTATAGGACTGAAGATAGGTATTGATGAGTATCCAGTCTAGGGTTTTCAAAAACATATCATCCAGCACAATCATTCAACAGTACAAGAAATGTATTTATAGATGTAGATGTGTGTGTGTGTGTGTGTGTGTGTGTGTGTGTGTGTGTGTGTGTGTGTGTGTGTGTGTGTGTGTGTGTGTGTGTATGTGTGTGTGTGTGTTTATATTTATGTATGTATATATATATGTATATATATATATATATATATATAAATATATATATATATATATATATATATATATATATATATATGTATACATGTGCATACATCTACAGATATATATGTCTACATATATGTCTAGATATATAGCAATATATGTATGTAAGCAGATATATAAATATAAATATATATATATATATATATATATATATATATATATATATATATATATATATATATATATATATATAATAAGGTATATATATCTATGGATATAAAAGAGAACATAACAAATACATATATGACCAAAGGCACTGCTAATGGGGATGAGGGGGCCCAAGCTAAATACCTCTTGTAAGAATTTATATCACCCCCTCCCCCACAGCCAAACAGATCTGCCCTGCAACACAGTACCAACTGTTGCAAGTCCCATACCCAGGACCCTACACAACATGGCCACAAGACGTTAACAGTAATCCATCCCACCAGTATGATGTCAGGATGGTATCAATAACATATCATGCAGTAGAGTCCCGCTACCATAGGGAATGTACAATGTGGAAGCAATAAACATTCCAAAGATACATATACACACACACATATATGCAGATACACACACACACACACACACACATATATATATATATATATATAGATATATATAGATAGATATATATGCAGCTACACATACACACACACATAGATATGTATAGGAAGATACATATTTAGAGGGTGCACAGCATATTGAACAGCCAGTATTCCTACAGTTGTCACCTTTTCAAATGGGCAGTTATGATTCACTCATACAAAAGACAATTGTTGCCTGAAACATATATCCACAGAAGTCAGAGGCTATGACACCACACACAAGTTTGCATACATAAGTAATGCTTATTTGTGTACTATCACAGTTGTATATGTCATATCATATAGCTAAGACTTTGAAATGCAACTCCCAGGCAGATCATTTTATACAGTAATTCGAAAGCATAACATATGATGCTGTCCAAGCCAAGGCCTTCAAGTATTACAGCAGTAAAAAAGAGAATAACAATCAATCAGCAGTAAGTAATGCAGATGTATGGTTCAGAAGGCTCAAATTACACTCTGTACTCAACCCCTAGGGGGGAAAGAATTAAGTTGCCACAATGAGGATGTATCTGTTACATAACAATGCTTAATTAAAAACATCACAATCACACTGACAAACAGAACAGTCTGTATGACAGTAAGCACTAGGTCACAAATGTTCCTAAGGTGAAATGCATGGAAATGTACAGCCATATACCTTAAGGCAGCTTACTACCAATATCCCTCACATGTTGTAACAGCCTAGGTTATTTATGGTGCATACCCCTCCCCCATAGACTGACTTACAGGGGCATATAACACTGTTACATACAATGACCTCTGGACTGCAGAAGGGCACACATGTTTTGTGCAGCCGAAGCCTACATATATATGCACCCTACCCCACAATATGTGTGGAGGCCACAACAGCACTGTAATAATGGCAGGAATGGCAGCACGACATAATCACAGGCCAATATATAACAACCCCTCAATGCATGTCATGTGGACAAAGCCAGGTGTATAGGTGGAGGACAGAGGATGGAACACAGGGCCATATGTGAAACAGTGTTGTTATGCACTGAGAAAGTTGCGGGTGTTACAGGATAGTCTGCAACATACCCTTACGCAGGAATATGAAGTCAAAAACACAAATGGATATAGACATGTACTGATAGCACTCAACACACACAATGCCAGTGATATATCTGACACAAGACCTGTGTGGTGGACAGACAAAACATAACAGGCACACCTCTGGCCATTATGTGGATAGGCCCACAGTTGACAGCTATGCAGACAGACTGCATTCCATGTTAAACTAGTATGAACACACAAACCCTGTAACACTGGTGCTATACAATGCATATAACAGTACTACTCACACTATCTGTAGGTCTGGAACCTTATACAAATATGTAGCTGGCCTGAGTCTGCAAGTCCTTTTGTAAGAGTTATTCCTACCTGCTGTGTGTAACACTGCTGCCCACACTCTGGAAGGATGTTCTCCATACAGGAAAGGTAAAGGGACCACGGCCACATGATGTAGGGATTTATAGTAGTGGGTTGCCATGACAGTGGTAATTGGAAGTACTACATAGCATGCTGCATGCAGGTAGCAAGTAGTGGACACTGATTGGTACAGAGGCCATCACCTGATCATGTGCATCACCTACAAAATCCATGCTGCAATCTATTCAAAGCAGCTCAATCCATTTAGTGGAAAGAGACCGAGATAGACAGAGAGAGTGAAAGCCAAAAAAAAAAAAAAAAACACATCCATCCAGCCATCCACACAAACTATCCAGAAGAGACATCATTCCCACAACAGGTATGTAAAGTATATATGCATGTAATTGAATGTAGTACTTGGTCCATAATAACAGGATAGATGGTGTGGAATGCCATCGGGTGTTGTTGTTGTAATGATGTCTAGCTGAATAACTGCTATGGACAATAGTGTCTGTCCCTGTAGGCAGTGGGTCATACCTGTCAACTGTGCAGATCAGCACTGACTGACAAGATGTAAGCCATCATAGTGTGTGTTGTGTAATGCAAGACATGTATATTAGTGTGGCCAATAGTTGGTGGTGGAAGTAATGCCGTTATGATGGACACGTGGGTTCCAGAGCCAACCACTTGCAGGACAATCATGTTAACATGTAATGTAGCATGCAGAAATACCATAGGTGTGTAATAGGCTTACCTGCAATCTGTCCCTATATATATATCCCCCTGCTATTAGGCTCTGTCCACATGTGGCACCTCTCTGTGTTGTAGCAAGGAAGAACAGTGCAGCTGTGCAGGAAGGAGATTAGAGAGTGTGGACCTGATGTCTGAATGCACCTCTCTCTCTCTCTCTCTATATATATATATATATATATATATGTGTGTGTGTGTGTGTGTGTGTGTGTGTGTGTGTGTGTGTGTGTGTGTAGATATATATATATATATATATACATGTATATATCTATTTATATATATATATATATGTATATATATATATATATATATATGTATATATATGTATATATATATATATATATATATATATATATATATATATATATATATATATATATGTATATATACACATGTATGTCTACAGATATACAGACACCTATATTCATATATATATATATATATATATATATATATATATATATATATATGTATGTCTACAGATATACAGACACCTATACGTGTGTATATATATATATATATATATATATATATATATATATATATATATATATATATATATATATATATATATATATATATATATATACACAAGTCATAATATATATATATTATATATATATGTGTGTGTGTGTGTATGTCTACAAATATACAAACACACACACATATGTGTATAAATACATGTCCCCTATGTTTGCATGGCAGTGATGCATGCTATGTGTTCATAGGTTCATAGGTAGGTACTAGGCTATTGGCCCTAGGGCCTATATAAGCCTAGCCAAAAGGTACTCTGGCTTTCGCAACCCAAGAAAACTATTTCCCTCTGCCACTGTCAAACAGAGCCACAGAAGTGATCCCCGGGATGAATTTCCTATCTCCCATTCAATCATCAAACGTTTTCTTAAAGAATGCTAATGAGGAGCTTTGTTTGATATAGATAGATAGCTTGTTCCAGAGTGTGGGAAGTCTCTGGGACAGGAATCTATCCCACCTGCATGTTCTGTTTATTGCGGTGACAAAGTTGAGGTCCCTAGAGCGTGTAGCAAGGAGGGATTGGGATTTCTTTAAGTGGAGCATGTCCAAAAGCTCTGGGTTTGACATAGCTTTGTGTGTTTGGCAGAGATCGCCTCTGAGTAGGCAATATGTGACAAAGTAAAGCTGCAGTTTTTTGAGACAGTCTGCATAGGGCATCTGTTTGAGGCCAGTAATCCTCTTTGTGAGCTATTTCTGTGGCCTTTCCAGTTGTTGTAGATGTCTTGTGAGGTACATACCAAAAGGGGCGTTGTACTCTATAATGGGTCTAATAAGTGATGAGTAGAAGGGAACAATGACCTCTTTTTTTCCCTGGATGAGAACCCTTTTGTGATGAGGTGCGCCATGTAGAAGGATTTCCTGACTACTGTGGCAATATGATTATCAAAGGAGAGACTACTGTCCACCTGGGTCCCAAGGTCTCATCACACTTTTGGTGTTAAGTAGACTACCAACTATGTGGTAGTTCATGGGTGCAGAGATTTTACCAAAAGGGATGACAATGCACGTTTTGGCATTGAGCTTGTGGCCATGGCTTTGACACCAGGCATCTGTCTCAGCGAGGCCCTTTTGTAGGATGTCCACATCTTTTGGAGTTTTGATTATGGCTCCTAGTTTGCAGTCATCTGTGAACTTCTTTAGCCAAAGACCTTCTGTGTTAACCTATATACTTCAGAGAAGTAGATACCAAACAGGAGAGGACCTAGGACTGAACCCTGAGGTACTCCACTTGTCACTGGTCTGAAGCTGGATTTGGAGTCTGCTACTTTTACAGTGTGGGTTCTGTCAGTGAGCCAGTTGGCAACCCATCTTGTGACATAGGGATTTATAGCTAGTTTAGTGAGTTTATCTATAATTCCAGAGTGGGGGATGGTGTCGAAAGCCTTGGTGAGATCTAGATAGGCTGTGTGAACAACCTTACCCTTGTCTACGGCTTTGGTGACTGCTGCAAAGAAGTCTATCAGGTTTAGGAGACATGATCTGCCTTTTACAAACCCGTACTGGGTGGGGTACAAAGTTTGGAGATTACCAATGTCATTGTTTATAAGTTCCATGATGATACATTCCATAGCCTTACAGACCAGGCTCATCAGACTAACGGGACGGTAGTTTCCGGGGTCTGTGGTGGCTCCCCCTTGTGGAGTGGGATTACCGTAGCTGTGCACCATTCAGTGGACACATAGCCTGAGGTGAGGCTATGATTGAACATGGTTCTTAGGTGGGATGCCAGTTTGTTCTGTGGTTCATGTAGAACTCAGCCTGGGATGTTGTCAGGTCCCATAGATGCTGTGTTCTTGGCTTTGGAGAGTGTGTTTTTTTACCTGGGCAGCCATGATTACAGGAACTTTGCATTCTTCTGGTATAGAGATGCTCCCTTTATGGGATGAGAGGGGGGTAACATTAGTACTGAACCTATCTACCAAGATGTTGGCAATATCAGCTGGTTCTGTATATTTAGTGCCATTGTGTTGTAACTCAGAGCAGATCTGAGTGTTGCCATTAATATTCTTGACATAGCTATAGAATACTTTGTGGTTGTCTTTAGAGTCAGTGGTGAGTTTGTTTTCATAACTAGCTTTGGAGGATTTTATGAGGGATCTCAGCTTCTTAGTGAGGCTGACCAGGAAGTTCCTCCGATCATGGGATTTTACTCTTTTTTGAAACAGTTTCTTTCTTCTGTTGTAGAGTTTGTTTATGGTGGGAGACCACCAGATTGGCTTCCTTTATTTGGAGAATAGCATCTTGGTTCTGCTAGGGATTGCATGATCCATGCACTCGTGTAAGTGCTTATAAAGTGCATTTGTGTAGGATTCAGCAGTCATACCTTTATTATCCATCAGCCTGGGAGTCGTAAGGTTTGCCACTTTTGTCTTAAGAAACGTGAAGTTGGCTTTGGAGAAATTTTTACGGTGGTTTCTTTATTGGGGGTGGGGCAAGGATGTGGATGTCTAGAGTGATTAGCTTGTGGTTGGATCTGACCAACGAGGACTTGACCTCTGGTGTGGAGCACTGGTTTCCCATGTTGGTAATAACCAGGTCTAGGATATTGCTGCCCCTGGTGGGGGTGTGGCTAAGTTGATCCAAGGCATTGGAATTTATGAATTCCAGAAAACATTGAGCGCAAGAGTTGGTACATTAGTAGTTTTCCCAGTTAATGATGGAGTAGTTGAAATCGCCCATTATTAGGGTGTTAGGTTGTACCCTAATATTTTCCAGTGTAGCAAGAAATGAGGAGTGGGAATCCTGGGGCATGGTGGGGGATTTGTAGCAAGCTACAATTTGGGTTGCGGTCTTGCCCAGAGTTAGTTGCACTTGGATAATCTCGGATGCATTATGCTGAGCAACTAGCCTGGAGGTGTGGATATCCTTAATGAATATGGACACACCTCCACCTTTAGTGTTTCGGTCCAGGTTAGGTGGCTGAAAGGTGAGGTATGAATTATAGCCTGGTAATGCAGGGGTACTCTCTGGACCCATGAGCCAGGTCTCTGTCACTGCACAGATATCGATGTTCTCCATTTTAAGGAGTGCCTCGAGTGAGTGCATTTTGAGGTTTAGACTTCTAGCATTGAGTAGCAATACCCTCAGATTCTGCTTGCTTGTATCTGTTACGGTGGTGAATTTGTCATTTGATCCTTGCTTAAAAAAGGCACTATAGGGGTGGCTAGAGCCTTAGCCAGTATCCAGAATCCCAGGGGCGAAAGGTGCAGGGCATCTCTGGCAAAGCATCATGGTTTGTTGATCATGTCATCCCAGGCAGATACTGGATCCCCTTAGAATGACACCAGAAGCTTAGCCAATTGTTGAAGTCAATTATTTTGTCCTTGTACTGTGGTATCATTCTGGGTGATGGCAGGATGCTACTCAGGGCTAGGGTCATACCTCCCTGGGCTACAAGATCAGACAGCTCCTCCATGTCCCTTTTCATGTAATCCAGGGAGGTATGTTTCAGGTCATTTACACCAACATGGACAATGACAGAGTCATATTTGTACTTGTTGTGGTGTGACCTGAGTGCATGCATTATGTGTCAGATCCTGGCACCTGACAAGCAGCTAACAGTAACTTTCTACTTGTTTAGCCTGGTGAGTGGAACATCAGTGTGCCTGAGTATAGTGTCACCTATGACTAGAGTGTTGGGTACATTGTTATGCCTTATGGGCTGTGGTTGAGTGGCACACTGAGTTTGTGGGCTTGTGTCATTTGGGTTGTGTTGGGGGGGGTGGAGGTTGCTTATAGGTTTTTACTGAGAGCCTCCGCAAATGTAGGTGTGTGTTTTGTGTTTCTATGTGTGTGTTTTTTTGGTGTAGGTTTTGAGGGGCTGTATGATCAGTGTGGTGTGGTGCAAGTGTTTACCTTCTCCTCTTGACTGTCTAGTCCAGTCTTGGGTGAAGAGAGCTTTGCTTCCAGTTTCGCTATATAAGCGCATCTCTCACAAGTTTTAGTGTTGGGTGGTAGGTGGAGAGGGTTGTCTGTGTACATGAGGCAATTGCTGCATTGCCCCAAGATGCCCAGATTCATCAGGTAGACAGGAGAAAACACCAGGAGCTGAGCCATAGACATGCCTGGATAGGTGCTTATATGTTAAGTCTAGAAACTTTCTTCCTCTAGACAAGTGAGGAAAGTTGAGTGTTGTAGTAATTTGTAACTTATTTAGAGCTTACAATGAGTTCTGAACAAGTGATGAGCTCAAAGAAACAGACTTGAGTGCTGAAACTAAAAAAACTGGCTAGTTCTATGGAACAAAATTAAGCTAGAAGGCTACCCTCCAAATCAGAATGGCTTGGGGGCCCAAAAGCCCACAAACAGTCCTAGACACAGCAAATCTGTATCCAAACTAGACTACCCACAGGAAAGGCAGGAAACAAGCTTAGAATTTTTTTTTAAGTGGAAAAAGAGAAAGGAGGAGCAGAAACTAAGTGGATTGGCCTTCTCAAATGTTCTCCCTGTATCAGGTAGAATGAGGTAATAACACTAGACTGGGAGGAGTGTCCCAGATGAAATTTACTGTAGGGGCGGGCAACTGCAGAGCCACCAACTATAAGAACAGCATACAAATAGGGAGGGAAATCTGTGAGGGAACATCACACATATCAATACACACACACACACACACACACACACACACACACACATATCTCTCTCTATATAGATATATATATATATATATATATATATATATATATATATATATATATATATAAATATATATATATATGGGTTCCTATCTAATGGGCGAAGTGATGAAATGCCGAATTACACATTACCGAGACAGGTATGCTGAACGTACACATTGCAGATTATTTAAACAGCCGAATAACACTATGCCGAAGCACACTACAGTGGGGAAAGGGAATTTATTTGTTTCCCACTGTAGTGCGGTCTCGGAGTTGGTATATGTAAGTAGTTAAAAATAAATGTTTTGCAGGGAGCTTCATCCCTCTGCACCCCCCCATGTGGGGGGTTGTGCCCTCCACACACCCCTAGTTAAATATACCAACTCCGAGACTGCACTACAGTGGGAAAACACATAAATTCCCTTTCCCCACTGTAGTGAGCTTCAGCATAGTGTTATTCGGTCATTTAAATAATCGGCAATGTGTACGTTCGGCACAACGGTCTCGGTAATGTGTAATTCAGTGTTCCATCACTTTGGCCATTAGATAGGAACCTATATTTATATATATACATATATATATATATATATATATATATATATATATATATATATATATATATATATACAGCAGTAAGTGCGTGCAAAATGGACAGTTATGTCAGGTGTGAACTCCATGTTGGGAACACCTTGCCCTTGTTTGTGAAGGTGGGATTGGAAATTTGGGGAAGAATAGCAGGTATGTTTGTGGAGGTGGGTTCAGTTGGAAGATAGAGAAGACAGCCTACAGGGGCGGTATATGACACATGTGTTGGATAAACACCCTGGATGAGGAGTGTCATTTGCAATGTGGAAGCCCCATGAGCCCCCATATGGAAGCAATGGGAACAAGGCCCCCACCCATGGCCAGTCACAACATCAGCTTCACAACCCTGAAGATGCCTGGGCTGGAGACTGTGCAGGAGGAGCATGCGGACCCTGTGAGTGTGTACTGAGGGCCTCAAGGTGCTGTAGCACATCTCCCAAGTCTCTGTGGAGCTCCCTATGAACCAGACCCTGGACCTGACCTCGGGTGACAAATCATGTCTGTGCATGCTGCCAGGGGGGGAGGACACCATCCCCTGAGGTGGTTCCACCTGAAGGTAGTGCAGGACCAGTAAATGAGGAGGTGCCAAGGTAGGTCCCACATGTGATGTGGCCTGGTAACATGGCCAGATGAGGTGGGAGAGGTGGTTCTGCTGGTAACTGTTCCCTAAACATGCTATTGTATCACTGTTATAGAACATATGTGGGTAGTAATAGTCCACACATTCCCGGATCATGTCAAACAGCATGCATAGATATCCCCAATAACACAAAACAACTGATGTGCAGCATATGTGAGCAGCAGAGTAGACATAACTGACACAGTAATACACATTCAGCAATGGTGTGTACACCTGTGATGTATAGTGCACAGTACATGGCAGGGGGCTGGACAGGTGCACAGCTATACTGTGTACATGGGTGCAGTGTTTTCCAGGGGAAGGGGGCATTACCTACTAACACAGCACATGCATCACACACATGTATACTGTTGCTAGCATGGATTGACTATAGCTGCACTGCATGCTGATGAGTACCATACGTTATGCATGTTGACAGATGGGTAATGGGGGGGGGTCTGTGAGTAATATCGTCATGCAACCTCACCTGTAAATGTGTGTGTGGTGGAGTGGCGGAGGGGGGGTTGATGCATGTAGGATGTGTGTGTGTGTGTGTGTGTGTGTGTGTGTGTGTGTGTATATGTGTGTCCATGTATGCATATGTTTGATTGTAGGGTTGTTCATATGTCTCGACTTTCCTTTGGAATAATTGCAGTACATGGACATGGACTGACACATGAGACACCAGGAATACTTGCCTGATATGTAATCTCAGGACAACTGATAGTATAATAAGGTCAGTAGCATGGAACATGCATTGGGAGGGAAAGTAGACACCAGATATACTGTTAAAATTGCAATCAGCAGAAAGTTGAAAGAATACCCATGTATGCAGCACTACAGATGCATTGGAACAACACCAGTGAGTGTATCCAAATATTACTGGTCTCCACATAATAGGTTATTAGAGCAACAGATCTTGCATCTACTGAGCAATAGTTACATAAGGCTCTCCAGTGCATGACATTATTGAGTGACTGTAGTAGCCCCTAACATATAGGGGCCATGCTCATGATGTCTGACAAACCCAAGGTGAACACTGGATGACAGCAATGAGTCCTTGTAAAACCGACTCCAATCAAGTCAAAGAAGTACTGGAGTAACTGGTCATGTATTGTCATCACTTGTATAGGCAATTGAAAGAATGATACGTTAATGATTAGTATTAATGAGTGTAAGTTTCCAAGTGTGATGCAGGATAGGGAGCTTAAGATAATAAACTTGGGACAGTCTGTAAACACAGGGACAGGTAGGTATTATGGTGGAATGTCAGGGTGTGTGCATGTGTGTGTGTGTGTGTGTGTGTGTGTGTGTGTGTGTGTGTGTGTGTGTGTGTGTGTGTATGTGTGTGTGTGTGTGTAAGGTTAAGCAATGATGTATAGGTCTTAAAGTGCATTACTTGTTATCCCCTCACAGGTGGCAAGGTGGGTCAAGGTCCCTCCTGTATGCAATCTAATGTTGATGCCCATACAGACACTAAAACTGATGATAGTGTGTTGAGGCACAGGCGGGGTTGTCAGACGCCGAAACTGTGCCATCGTTTGACATCCTCCTGTTATCCACCCCATCCCCACACACAGTCACAGGGTCTATAGATACCCCATCACCAGTGGCCATAGCAGAGGGACAGTTGGCAGGTGGTGGCAGTGCACAGGACAATGTGGTATCTATGGCTGCTGTGTCTGGACATAGCAGCCATAGCCAGATGTCCAGCAGAGTACCACATAGGCAGAAGTAGAGGGGTGCCTGGGGGAGGGCTGCTGGTCATCATGCCCCTGGCAGAAGTGTCACATCTGGTACCACCAGACGCATGTTTCAGGCTGTCATGGGGGTGCAGGCACATATTAAACAGTACAACAGACAGGGTCTGAGGCTGCAGAACGCTGCTTTTTCAGCTGTGACAACATCCATGATTTTGCAGGTGCCCAACGTTATTATACAGAGGTCATGGATACATGGTGGGGTGAGATGTTGGGCCTCCTCAACCATGGACTCTCCATGCTAGAGCATGTGGTGGGAGTGGAGTGATGGCCACATTATCTGAAGGCCAGCAACACCAACACCTGGAGGTCGACGTGGACATGCAAAGACACCAAGCCACTCCCATAATGTCAATACCAGCCTGAGCACTGCAGGGGGGCACTGTCCACACCAGACCACAGCAGGCTACATGCACATTGCCCTGGCCAGTCCCAGGAGGGACCTGGTTCCAGCAGACATATGTCATCATCAGGGGAGAGTAGCATATTGAGGCTTGTACCTGGACATGCCCAAGGAACCCCTGGCATGCACAGTTCTCGTGTCCATGGCTGGAGGAGATGAACTACACACCCTGCCAGGTATGGTCTGCAGCTGTCCAACAAACACCTGTATAGGGCAGCCACATGGCAGAACTGTGTGCATGTACACTCACTCACAACACAAACACACCTAGGGCAACCCCATACTTACACACACCACATCACCATGGCCATATTAGTAATTAAAACCCCTCACTCACACACATGGTATCAAATGTATGGCCCAACCTAGGTCTCTGGCAAACCAACAGCACACCCTGTGCATATGATGATACCTGTGCCACATCCCTGTCATCCATAACATCAATGCAGGGACAGGTTAATATGGTTCTGATGCACACAGTGACTGTACTACAGTGTACCAATGAACTGCTGTGTAACATGTTGTCAGCAGTAACATTTAATGCTTACATATCAGGTAGTGTAGCTGTCCAGCCATGATACATTATAGCTGTTAGAAACACTGAGTGATTGTGGTCTCTATAATCTTATCCATTTGTGTTGTAGGTGCCCATGTGCAGGAGGATGGTCTGCTGTCATATCTTACAAGGGGTATGGCACTGCCATGACACCTTGGCTGTGCCATATCCTGGGTACAGGTGAACACGTAACACATCTGTATAACAGTTACTGCTTGTGCCACATGGCCGATAGGTCTGGGGGTGGTGTATACAGGTGAGTACATGGTGGCTGCTGTTAGTAGCCCTTCTACAGTGGACAATGGTAGTTGTACTGGGTGGTACACACCACATGTTTATATATAACACACACACAGAGGCTTAGGTGTTGATGCACTTCACAGAGAATACTGTACACATGGATATATGTACCTATGAAAGGAACCCATTGTAGCCTATGTAATTCCACCAAGCTAGACTATGCAGAACAACACATTGTGGAATAAGCAGTCTGCTAGTTTAATGTCATTGACAATGGTATTGGCAGGGTATATGTCCCCTTCCCCAATGTAGTGCAATCCTCAACATGGTAAACATATGTGTGCAGGTGTGGGTGAAACACCCCAACCCTTTGGAGGGTGAGAGGTGCTGTAGAACCACAGGTAGTGTGATAGACAAATACCTATCCTGTTAACATGAACTAAACAGTATTACGGCCAGCTACACGGGGGGGATACACTTAACAGTAACCTCAATGATGTTGGCTGTGTCCACAACATCCACACCCAGCTATATATACCAACCCCAGTATCGCTGCACACCTTTACAGTGGGGAAGAGGCCATTTACACAACTAACAGTAGTTGTGATGGAATGTATCTCCACAGGATGATACCTGTGAGATGTTAGCATATGCCACACAGTTCTTGGACAGATGACCCCTTGGGACATGTATATTCTGCAACCTGAAGTAGGTCCCTCCACATACTCACACACTTTGCTTGGCAACACTGGGACTAGACCCCTACCTAGGTATGTAGTGCTACTGATGTGTGTGGCTTTAATTGCACACACCACACAGCTTTTAGGATGAGGTGTGTTCCAAGTTACATGTTACATGCAGAACATCCCCAGGCATGTACAGTATGGTAATGGGGGATGTAATGGTTGTATATGGACAATGCATAGTGTGACATACCGTCATATACACACTGACAGACACATAACAATCAGACACACATCTGAGAGACCTGGGACTATTAGTGCTAACTACTTTGTCAGTGTGTCCAATGTGTTACAGGTAGGCTGCACACAGCACATGCATAACTGGGCTGGATAGTGTTATCAGTTACCTGTATGGTTGATGGTGACAGTGGTCAC
>NC_056725.1:340478346-340495846 GCF_019279795.1 Protopterus annectens
GGGAGTGAGAGAGACAGACAGAGGCAAAGCAAGACAGGGAGAGGGTGTGAGAATAAAACATAAGCATGTTTGTGTCACACACTTACCAGTAAGAGATTTCAAACCCCTGCCTGACTATGTATTGCTATCACATGTCTATGCAGTAATTGCATGCACCACAGAGCTTACATGTTGGGGATCTGTCCAAAGGTATATTCAATGGTGAGTGACATCAGCAACAGTGGTAAAGGAGGGATAAGCATGTTTGTGTCACACACTTACCAGTAAAGGGTTTCAATCCCCTGCCTGATTATGTATTGCTATCACATGTCTATACAGTTACTGCATGCACCACAGAGCTTACATGTTGGGGAGTTGTCCAAAGGTATATTCGATGGTGAGTGACATCAGCAATAGTAATAAAGAATGTATAAGGTAGGTGTAGTACATGTCCCTGTCCACAAGAACAGGTGTCAAGGTTGACACAGCCACACTCTGTCAGGGACTCACACACATTATCACAGTTGGCAGGGTCAGGATTAGACTTCCTAACTAGCTAGTTTTCCACAATACAATAATACACAGGTATCACATGCATCACAGGGGTTATCAGGATGATATATGGGCAAAGGGTATGTCAAGGTGTCTGACAACAGAAGGCATTCTTCAGTAGGCCAATGGGAGGTGTAGTGAGTGTGAATGGTGTCCAAATCATTATACTCCACACACACACACACACACACACACACACACACACACACACACACACACACACACACACACACACACATACACACATACAGGTTTGCCAGTACTGACATGCATGGGTGCATTGCTTCACAGGTGTGCAGTGGTTGAATGTGCCAGAAGGCTGTACAAGGCTAGGTAAAGGGTATACATTGGCATCAGGCAACATGACAATGGTCTGCAGTGTGGCTCAGGGGTGTAGTGTCTGGATTGGCCCACACAGGTGGATATTGTATTCACCATCCAGTCATCTGGGTTACTATTGTGGGTGGCCAGTGCTGTGCAATGCTTGCCATGCATGTGTTCTATATTCCATAACATGGACGGTGTCTGGGATGTGCACACATCCCACATGCATGCTCTGTGACATGTGGAAGTGAACCTGGGGTGTCTGGGGCATGTTGTATAGACAGATTGTTATCATCAGATGTGCCATTCCTGACCTCATTTGGTTAGAACTGGCAATGGACACCAGGTTGACCCTGCACCTATATTGACAGCATGATACAGGTGTTCCCTGGTGTCAGTGGCATCTGTCCATACAGGGCATGTGTATAAGGCATGGTATGTCCTTTGTGGGTTACATTTGCTGGCTCTACAGTTGTTGCAGGCATCCAGTGGGGAACATAGCGAAAGAGCACTGTATGCAATGATTTGCCTATTGTAGGGATGGGACAGGGTGCCATGTCCTCTGTAGTCCACTGCAATCACACCATGGTTACTATCTGTGGGCAATATGCAGGGAACTACCAACATAGTGGCTGTTGCATAGCCGAGTGTGTTTGTGTATGAGATATGGGTGGAGAGTGTTCTGTGGGTAACACAAGGGTTGCCCATATTGTTCCCCAAGCCATGATGTCCCATGTAGGGGTATGGATTGTCTACCCCAGCCTCTCTGCTGTTTGACATCTGTTATCCTTGTAAGGTGGACATTGTGACATATAATAGGCCCACCATATAAGAAATTTGCAAAACCCAGTCCACAATGACTCCTGTTGTTACACACTGGCAGCTCCCTCCACACAGAATATGTATGACAAACACACACACACACACACACACACACACACACAAGCACAAAGTCTCACAGTTGAAATGTCTGGGATTAGAACTTCTACCAAACTAGTACATCACACTACAACATTACGCAGTTATAAGCACGCACCACAGAGCTTACTGAGCTACTGCTTCCCCAAAGCTGTATTTCAAAGTGAATGACTTCAGCAGGCTTGCCAAAGTAGGCCAATGGAAGTTGTAGTGACTGTGAATGGCCTCAAAAGCATTGATCCCTACACAGACAAACAAACACACACACTTTTACACTTGCTATGTGTAGGATTAGAACTCCTACCTAGCTACTACAGCACATTATAGCATTACGCAGTTATAGCACATGCCACAGAGCTTACTGGGCTAGCACTTCCCGGGACTTTGACTTATTGGAACATGAGGAGGTTTGACTTTCATAACACTCACACACACACACACACACACACACACACACACACACACACACACACACACACACACATACAAACACACAAACATTTACACTTGCCATTTCTGGGATTAGAATTACTACCTAACTAGTACATCACACTACAGCATTAAGCAGTCATAGCATGCACCATAGAGCTTACTGGGCAAGTCCTTCCCCAAAAGTGTATTTCAAAGTGAATGACATCAGCAGCCTTGCCAAGGTTGGGCAATGGAAAGTGTAGGTCATAGGTTCATAGGTTCATAGGTTGGTACAAGGCTATCTGCCCTAGGGCCTATACATGCATAGCCATGACAATTCCTTGGCTATGTATTCCAACAATATTTACTTCCCTGGACCCCTGTCTAGCAGGGCCACTGATATGATCCCCAGGGTCAATTTCCTATCTCCCGTCCAATCGTCCAGTTTCCTTTTGAAGAGGGCCAAAAAGGCACTCTGCTTAACATGTATGGGCAGCCTATTCCAGAGTCTGGGGAGTCTCTGGGTCAAGAACACATCCCTCCAGCATGTATTGTTCATTTTGATAACAAGATTTGGATCCCTGGAGCATGTGGCTGTGAGGGTTTGGAATTCTTTAAGTGTAGCATGTCCAACAGCTGTGGGTTTGACATGGCATGGTATGTTAAGCAGAGATCACCTCTGAGAATACGATATGTGACAGAGTATAACTGGATAATTTTCAGACAGTCAGCATAGGGCATCAGGTTTAGGCCTATGATTCTTTTAGTGAGGTATGTCTGCAGCCTTTCTAGTTGTTGCAGATGTCTTGTGAGGTACATACGTAATGGGCTGTTGTAGTCTGTACTGGGTCTACTGAGAGATGACTACAGTGGGGCAATGGCCTCCTTTTTCTTGGATGTAAAACCCCTAGTGATGAGGTGTGCCACATAGGTGGATTTCCTGACTGTTGTGGCAATGTGGTTATCACAGGTGAGACAACTGTCCACCTGTGTCCCTAAGTCTCTTATCACACTTTAGGTATTTAGTGTACTGCCACCTGTGTGGTATTTCACAGGTACATGTCCCTTCCCAAAGGGGATAACTATACATTTCTTGGCATTGATCTTGAGGCCATGCCTCAGGCACCAAGCATGTCTTTCTGTAAGGCCCTTCTGCAGAATATCTACATCATGTGGGGATTCAATATTGACTCCCAGTGTGCAGTCATCTGCGACCTTTGTTTGCCAGAGTCCCTTACTGTTGGACTGTACTTCAGAGCAGTATATGCTAAACAAGTGTGGTGCCAGGACTGAACCTTAAGGTACTCCAACTGTCATTTGTCTGGGGCTGGGGTTGGTGTCACCTACATTTACAGTATGGATTCTGCCAGTACAGCAGTTGGCAGCCCATCAGGTGACATAGGGATTAATGGCCAGCTTGATACAAGTATCTATGATTAAAGACTCGGGGTGGTGTTGAAGGCCTTGGCGAGGTCCGGATAGGCTGTGTGAACCACCTTACTCTCGTCCACAGCTCTGGAGACTGATTCACAGTTGTCAATCAGGTTGAGGTGACATGATTGGCCCTTCACAAACCCAACCCAGTTGGGGTCCAGTGTTTGCAGGTTTCCAATGCCTTTGTTTTAATTTCCAAGAGAATACATTCCATAGCCTTCCAGATCATGCACTTCATACTGCTGGGGCTGTAGTTCCCAGGATCCAAAGTGGATCCCCCATTGTGGACTGGGATAACTGTAGCTGTGCACCACACAGTGGGCATGAAGCCTGAGGTGTGGCTATGATTAGACATGGCACGTAGGTGAGGTGCCAGTTCATGTTGTAGTCCATTGTAGTACACAGCCCGGGATGTTGACTGGTCCCACGGCTTGCAGTTGTCTTTGGCATCTTTGGCTATATTATGTTCATAACTATCTTTGCTGGATCTTATGAGGATCTCGCCTTCTTACTGTGGCTGGTAAGGGTGTATTTTGCATCCTGGAAATTCCCCCATTTCTGCAACAGTTTCTTCCTTTTCTTGTACATTATGTTTATGGCAGGGGGCCACCACATTGGCTTCCTTTTCTTGGTGGGAAGCATCTTGGTTCTATATTGGATGGGACGATTCATGCATGAGTGGATGTGCTCATACAGTGCTTTCATGTAGGATTCAGCAGTCATCCTTTCAGTTCCCATCTGCATGGGTGTCATGACATTAGTCACGTCTGACATGTGTAGCATGACATTGGCTTTGGAGGTGTGTGTTACTGAGGTTTCCTTATGGGGTGTGGGGCAGGGATGTGGATGTTAAGGGTGATTAGCTCATGGGCGGATCTGACCACCGATGGGGTGACCATAGGTGTGGAGCACTGATTTCCCATGTTGGTAATGACCAGGTTTAGGATATTTGAGCCCCTGGTGGGACTATGGGTTACTTGATCAGGGCATTGGGAATTATGACTTCCAGGAACTGTCAGGCACATGTGTTGGTACACAAGTATTTTTCCCAGTTAATGGCAGGGTAGTGTAAGTCACACAGTATTATGGTGTTTGGTTGTATCATATTTCCCAGTATGTTTCAAAAGCTGTGGTGGGAATCTTGGGGCATGGTGGGGGATCTATAGCAAGCTATACAATTTGGATTGCAGTCGGACCTAGTGTTAGTTGCACTGGGGGTATTTCAGACACATTCTGTTGGGCAAGTAGCTTGGTGGTGTGAATATTTTTGGTGAATATGGATATTGCTCCACCTTTATTGTTTTGGTCCTGGTTTGGTGACTGACAGGTGTGGTGAGAGTTGTACCTGGTATTGTAGGGGTGCTCTCTGGAGCCTTGGATCAAGCCACTGTTACAGCACAGTTATCTATGTTCTCCATTTTTAGGTGTGCCTAGTGACTGTGAATGGCCACAAAAACATTGATCCCTACACACACACACACACACACACACACACACACACACACACACACACACACACACACACACACACAGTTTCACAGTTGCCATGTCTGGGAATAGAACTCCTACGTAGCTAGTACATCGCACTACAGCATTACACAGTGAAAGGATGCACCATGGAGATTACTGGGCTACTCCTTCCCCAAAGGTGTATTTTAAAGTGAATGACATCAGCAGCCCTGCCAAAGTAGAGCAATGGAAGTTGTAATGACTGTGAATGGCCTCAAAAGCATTGATCCTTACACAGATAAACACACACACAAAGTTGTACAGTTGCCATGTCTGGGAAGAGAACACCTACCTAACTAGTACATCACACCACAGCATGACGCAGTTACAGGACATGCCACAGAGGTCACTGGGCTACTCCTTCCCCAAAGGTGCATTTCAAAGTGAATGACATCAGCAGCCCTGCCAAATTAGGGCATTTGAAATTTTAGTGAGTGTGAATGGCCTCAAAAGCATTGATACCTAAACAGACAAACACACACCCAAACTTGCCATGTCTGGGATTAAAACTCCTACCTAACTAGTACATCACATTATAGTAACACACAATATTAGCACATGCCATGAAGCTTATAAGGCTACGCCTTCCCCAAAGGTGTATTTCAAGGTAAAGACATCAGCAGGCTTCCCATAGTAGGGCAATGTGGAGTGCAGTGTGTGTGCATGGGTCATAACCCATTCATCTTGAAGCAGACACACAACATTCAGGCACACACAGGTGTATATTGCACAGATACATGTATACAACTGCTAGATGACTACTGACTTGTACAGTCATGTTACACAGTTAGTACAAGCACTACAGACACTATAGTCCTGAGAGATATCAGAGCCAAATGTCTATAGTGATTGACATTTGCACATCATGTGGTTTTAGCCAATTGAATATGTGCTGGTTGTGTCAGGCCTCATGATGGGAGACTGTCACTGTCTCTCACTCTCTTCCACACATCTATGTATGTGTAATTTTGGCCTATTATAGTATGTTGTCCTTGGATATATGTGTGTATTCCTATCCAATGTGTATGCAAAGCATGACTGGTGTGTACTGAGGAGTGTGTGCACAAACATCTGTGACTGTCAGATATGTATTGTCCACTTTTGTTGACAGATATGGGCTTTATTTCAGTGTGTGAGCATACCCAGCATGACCTTTCAGTATTTTGTTGTCAGACGTGGGCTTTGTTTCTCTAAGTATGGGAGCATGCCCATTATGACCTTCTGTATTGAATGTATGAATCCATTCCAGGTAGGTTGTACTCCAGTGCTGCTTTTGTGATCTACACCTACAGCTAGCAACCTGTTTATGTGGGATATCTGTAGATCAGTTGACAATATGGGGTCAAAATGGGCAAAGGATAGTAAGTTACTGTAGGTAATTGTGTCTGTGCTGGTTCTGCTACATGGTCTTGGTGTTAGAAGAGATATTCAGACATATGTACTGTTCTACACTGTGATGTTTTATGTCATCAAGTACTGTCAGGTATACATATTTGCTTTCAGTAATGTCCTGGGGAACACAGGGTGAATGCAGCTGTGTCCAGTATTGTGGTCTGCAGCCTACATATTATTGCACAATAATGCCATTCTGGAGGGGAAGCTGCAGACACTTGCTGCTGGGTCTGTTTAAATGGTTCAACAACTTGGTACAGTGGTGGCTGAGGATCCCATGCTGGTACATCCATCGGTGTGACAGTATAGCCATATCCTGCTGTGACCATACCTCACAGCTGTACAGATTCACACAGGTTACCCAGAGGCAGAGGTCATAATTCTGGACATTACCCCTTCACACTGTGGTTTATGAGCAAGTTTGTAGCAACCCATTCCTGTGTTTGCAGGCACGGATAGTATGTGCTTACGGCTGAGTTTCGGACTTCACACACTCCATGCCGCCCATGCTCCTACCCACCC
The DNA here is from genome assembly GCF_019279795.1 of Protopterus annectens. Classification (NCBI taxonomy): domain Eukaryota; kingdom Metazoa; phylum Chordata; order Ceratodontiformes; family Protopteridae; genus Protopterus; species Protopterus annectens. The sequence continues at coordinate 340,485,388 of NC_056725.1, forward strand.
CTCAGTTATTCTATCCTCTTCCAAACATTATGCAAACATTATCCGAAAAGTACCCTATAGTTATCACCTCATTCCAGCAGTAATACAGTGTTGGTCCACAGTTCATACAGTAGGACATGGTGGACATGTTACTGGGATTTGTCCACATGGCCTTGCATTTGGGTTCTGTGAACTGTGTTATGTTGTTATTTGGGAGTCCATGACATAACATACATTGGCAGTACGGGTGAGACACAGGCCTTTGGCAGAGGACTGTAGGCCATTTGGTACTGATGCAGGACAGCTGTAGCACGCTGTTACATTGTGTCACTCCTACAGTCCCAGACTGCAATCCACTGTATTCCCCTGGGGTGACAGTGTAGGTGTGCAAGGTGTTAATGCCAATACTTTCTGTCATTATTGATTCAGTGGTGTGGATGCTGGCAGGGTGCTGCTTACAGCTAGGGACATACCTGCATGGGACACCTGTTCTGCATGCTGCATTCTTTGTCTATTGACATTCAGAGGTAGGGGTCATATTGTACTCATTCCCAACAGCAGGGATAAAACCAGAGAGATACCTGTGATGGTAGGGTGAGTTGAGTGCATGTGTGCTATTGACACTACTTGCATCTTTCTCACAGATATGTATGGGGCATTCCACTTATGGTGGCATGTGCAGGGACATCAGCTATTTCTCAATACTTCATACTTGTGACCTTTGTGGTCTGCCAGTGTTTGGCCAGACGACATTGTTTTCCCTACTACAAACCCAACTAATGTGCTGCTAACCTGTATGTACAATTCCAAAGGTGTGTTAATTTGACATTAACTTATTATACACTGTCTGTCTGGGGTACTTCCCCCTGTATACTGTTTATATGTCCGGGCCCACATTCATGCCATGTCCATCTTTCAGATGGTGACAGATATTACTTCCAAACATTTACTGTGGCTTACTGCTGGAATGTGTTTTGCTGGGATGCATTGTTTTTGGCACTGCAGTTGTGAGAACTTGGCTCTGTCATTGGCAGTACTGGTCAATGGCCACCAGGACAAACCTCACCATGCCTACATACTGACCACTCTCACAGAATATACAACACACACCAACATAATACACACAGCCCTGCATAGTGTACACATACTACAAACTATCCTGCTACTTTGGCCGGCTCAGGTAATCTGTGCTCCACTATTATACCAACACATACATGTTACTGCATTTCGACATAGGATTGGGGGGCACACCTGACACTTGTACACATTTGCTATGACTGTACTGGTATTTCAGGTAGTCAATTTCATTCTGTATTTTGGCCTATGATGCTGACTAGAGGCATATCAGTGTACTACAGGTCTTAGGTTTGACTGACCTACATTTCAGTTTCAGTCTTCTTACCCTACAGAACTAATATCCCACTGCCTGACCTATCGTAGTCTGTCTGTGTAGGTCGGGATAGAGGATGTTCTCCATAAGCATTAATCAGAGGCCATAGCACAGCCTTTGTTAGTGTTTGTCTATGCATGTCCTGCTGGCTGAGACTGTTGTTGGGTATGTGAGCCTCCCTGACTGGCATGTGTGTGTCCTAGGGACACACATGTAGTCCACCATATTTCCTGCAGTGAGTTTTGTGACTTTGTCTAGTACTGGCTACTATGGTGACACCAGTGTTTGTTACAGATCTCATGCTGCCACTATAGGTGTCAACTATCTGCTGGTATCCCATTCAGCCACCCGATTCCCTTGCATGCTCACATCCATACCATAGATACAAGTAACAACACATACTACTCCATTCGGCAATTGATAGGATGAGTGACTTACCTTGTGGCTGTGCCAGTATTGAGGATAGTGCTGGAGGGCTGACTATGTCGGATGCACATAGTACACTCCCTATATATGGTTAAGTGCAGGTAGTGTCATGTTTGGCATCCCTTTTACTGTATGTACGAGTCAAAGAGAGGTGTCATTCCCTGGGTTCCTACCATGTCAGTGTATGTGCTATGCTTTGCCCCTTTGCCATGGCTTGGGCATACTAGGCACACCTCCTTCTGCCTACTGGAGCTGGCTCAGGTTGCTCCTCCTCTGAGTCACTCTGTGCTTGTGCAGGCCTTGGCAATGGTGGGGGGCTGTGTGGCCCTGCCCCATGCTGTTCCTGCTACAGCTGTTTGCACAGGATCATATTCTGTAGCATGGCACATACGATGACAATTTGGGTACATGTAGCTGGTGAGTACTGCAAGGCTCCACTGGATGTGTCCAGGCACCAGAACCGTAATTTGAGCATCCCAAACACATGTTCTATTATGATTCTGGTCTGTGCGTATGCCTCATTATGGAGTTCTTGTTCGTGTGTGTGTGCATTTCTGATGGGCATTGCACACAACCTGGCAATTGATGGAGGTGAAGCCCTTGCATTTGATGTTGACCCTATCTCGCTCACTGGTTGGTGCATTGATGCAAATGTGCATGCAGTCTATAGCACTCACTACCTCAGGGTATTCTGCTATTTGGTGGAAGAGACACATATTGCTGGTCAACACCTCATGGCTGTTGTGGAAATATATGTGCTCACTGGCATGTGCTGACATGGCATCTAGGAACTGGTGGAGTACCCAAGATGCTGATCCTTGTGAGATCCCCATGATATACCCAGTTGGCCTTTGGAAGGGACCCATGGCTAGTATTCTTAGGCCTACACATACCTTGGTATCCACTAGGAGGGGTTCCCCTCTGTTGAGTCTGTATGTGAGGTGTAGCCGGCACAGCTCAACAATTTGCTGTAGGAGGTCCCTATCCACCCTATAGCGCTCCACTATCTCCAGGTCATGTAGCCCCTGGTAGGTTACCCTCGGTCTGTACACTCTTCTCCTTCTTTTCACTGTGGGTTGGTTGTCAGCATTCTCATCCTCACCACCATCAGCCTCTTCCACATGTTGATTTATGAGAGCGAATGCAGCCCCTATCATTTTGTTGATTTCATTTGGTAAAATTTCCCTGTTTGTGTACACTGGTGGTGTAGAGTTTGTGGGAAAAAAACAGAGGGAAAGGTGTTTGCATAGTTTATAGTGGTGTGCTGGGCTGGGCTGCTGCCTGTGTAATTGGCTGATTCTGATACATTTCGCCTGCCAGCTATGCTAGTTCTCCTTGATTACCTTCCTACTGCTGTTTTCCCTTCCCATTGCCTTCCTGTTTAAGCCCAGGGGCGCACCACACAACACAGTGCTCAGATGTGCACAGAGCTGCTATTTCCTGGTTTACTTTTTTTTCCCTTTAAAACACGGTGTGTGGCATGCACACCCGCTTAGGCAATGTAAAGAGTGCTTGGCAGCTTCAGACACACCCCCTTGTTTAGCTCTGCTAAGCTACAGGCAAACCCGTGCCACAGGGCTCCAGTAAGCTTACAGTATGCCTGGCACACCCGTCTATGATGTCAGGTAGCTCTTAGGCTTGCACCATGGTCTTCCTGCACCTACACGGTTGGGTGCAGGCTAGCCATGAGGGGGGATCTGGGATTCAGAATTATTTCCCTCATTTGTATAGGATTGCCTGCTAATGCCTAGTTTGACACTGAGCCTTCCTCCTTAGCAGCCACTATTCACAGGCCATGTTGTCTTCTGCCTGTCATTGAGTATAATGGCAAAATTGTGATTTTGGACAGAATGCTTATTTCAATTTTTTTTTATTTTCCTCCCAATCCTATTTGCACGCCACTGTCCTATGCTTAAACAGCCGAAATCGGCTAAAACAAAAAAGTTTTTTTTTTGCAACTGTTTTCCATGACAATGGCCATATATTTGGCCATTGGTATGCTTTCCACATTATATACACCCTTTATTTGGAGCTGTCATGGCTCAGTTTTGTAGTTTGCAGAAATGTACTCAGTTACTAACTGATTACATTTCTGCAAACTACACTAGTCCTGGATTGCAAATTCACCTCATTTGCATGGTTTTCACCTACAAATGGGGTAATTTGCATACAGGTGCTGTGTCCGTACAGGAATAGTGCAGGAGTGCTCGTGCACGTCCCGGGAGCTTGTTCCTGTTGTTGCCTTCAAAAGCTCCTGTACTATTCCTGCACATCGTGCAGAGCCTGCTGAATCCTGGGGAATATGTTCAGCACTAAACAAGAGTAAAATACATTGCACATATATTAGATATTGAAAACATTATAAATTATGCCTTGCTAAAAATAAAACCTGTAGAATAAACATTATATTAAAACTGAAAGTCTAACGAATAATAGAATATAACCTGTAAAAATAAATGTAATAATTGTCAAAATGCAACTACAGTGTTCAATTAATTGACAGGGTAAATCGTCAAACCTGCAGAAAGAAAAGTAGTCAGCCTGTGAAAATAAATAAAAGAGCATCCAAAAGCAGGTATGATTGCCGACATAAATTGCAACTAAAATTTTTAATCCAGAAGAAAACAACTATAAAAGTATGTGAAGAAATATGGAATATAGCAGAAACACATGGTTCAGATGATTGCCCAACTAGTAAAGTAAAATTAAAACTCAAATCCTCAAATTAAACTAATAATTAAATGATATGCAATCCTGATAAACATAAAAGTCAAACAACAGCCCTCGTAGTACTTTATAGCATTGGTGGTTATGTCCTAGGCAACATCCAGGAGCCAGACTAACAAAATACATCCAAAGATGATAGGACTCCAAAACAAGGTCTCAAGATGGTCAACAATTAATTAAAACTCAGTGTTGCAAACTCCAAGAGGGAAGGAATGGCAAGGAGGCAAACAGCTATAATAACCCAGAAAGAATGACCGAAAGGAGGGTCACAACACAACCAGATGGCAGAGCTCTGCAGAATGAAACAGAACTAAATGATTCAGCCAGCACTTCAGAATTATTCTAGTATATCAGTAATAGGAATACAGGCAGCAAATGATGTGATAAGTGCCTCAAGTCACCAAAAATGCCACAATAAACTGCAACAAACAAGCTGCAAGAAGTAATTCTTCAATGAAATCCCAGGCTGTCAGGAGCATAGATTTCATTATACTGTTATAATTATTCTTTCTTTTGTCTTCAAGCAGTAAAATAAAAATGTATATAAATGTAAATCCAGCAGTGGGTATTATCACTACAGCCCTTATAAGCCATATAAGTATTCCACACTTTCCAGCCTCAGCCATGTGACAAACTTATGGTCACCTAACTAAGCAAGATCAGTACCCAGTATAGTCCATTTGCAGGCAGTGTTCCACAGCTTCTCAGTTGTGATATAAGATACTGACAAAAATCAGCAGACTAAATGTTTTCCAGACTAGACTGATGTCAAGATGATTTTCCAAAGTAATTCACTTGCAACAGCAGAACATCAATGTACCACAATAAAGTGTCCAGCCAACATCTATAGCAGGAACTCACAAATAGTATTATAATCAGCAAAACGCCAAAGACAGAGTGTACCACAATAAAGTGTCCAGCCCACATCTATAGCAGGAACTCATTAATAGTATTATAATCAGCAAAACACCAAAGGCAGTAACCAAAAGGGAACTAGTATTATACAGTCTCCAACAGTGGAGGGTCATCAGTGGTGGTAAAATCAAGCAAAAACTTAGTAGCTCCATCATAATCCAAACATAGTTAAGTAGCAACTGCCACTCAGGAAAGGTTAACTGGATAGATGATGACCAAGAGCTAAAGAAGTTCTTGCAGCAACAGTCTAAAGCCAGGCACCCAATGAGTCCAAAGTCACAGTGCCCATATTAACTGAAAGGTTGAAGCAGAAGTGGAATGTTGGATGGAAACTACAATAGAATACAATGCTGAATTTTATGTACAAGTGTGCATAGGAATGCAGTAATACATCACCAAAACATCATAATGAGACCCATAAATCAGGTAATGCAAAAAGCACAATATCAGATTTAGCCTGCAGTGAGCACACAATAAGGCTTTATTTTAAAATCTTAAAAAACAACAAATTGGGTGGCCATGGTGGTGCAGCGGTTAGCATTGTTGCCTCACAGCAAGAGGTTCTCCAGTTTGATCTTCGACTGGGATACCTTCTGTGCAGAGTCTACATGTCCTCCCTGTAATCTTGTGGGTTTTCTCTGGGTGCTCCGGTTTCCTCCCACATCCCAAAGGCATGCTGTAGGTGGATTGGGCACTCTAAATTGTCCCTAGGCATGAGTGTTTGTGTGCCTTCCATGGAAGGTTGGGTGCTGGGCTGGCAACTCAACAGTGTAAAACTCTACTGCCAGTCATGTGCAGACAGGTGATCCACTGTGGCAACCCCTAACTGGGAAAAGCTGGAAGAAGAAAAAACAACTTAAAGTTATATCATTTATAGAACTTGATGACAATGAATTCAAACAAGCACAACAGTGTGACTTACTAGAATTGAATGCCACCATTTCCCCATGCACACAGGCTCATGCTGTTCAGCTTCATGGGTAACCACACATTGTGGCCAGTATTAATCTGACTAATCATTTATCCAAATGGAACTAATACACCTTTATCAATACACTCCTGTTTGCATTAGACTAACTTACCTTTGTTTATCTGCAAACTGTTTAAAATATATTAAATGATTACCATATAACTTGTATAATTCCTAATCAGTGTTTTTATATTATGTCTAATTTGTTATAATTATTTGAACTGCAGATGTTTCTGTTTTATTTTTGAAGATTGCAAAATTATTGTTCTTAAAATGTTTTGTGATAATTTGGACTTTTTCTCCCTAGGCCTCCTCTAAAAATGGGCTCCTACCTAGTTGAATTTCCCAGTAATCAAATGCAAATAAATAACCAAATAAATAAATGCAAGGGCTTTATGGCCAAATGTGCTGATGGCTCTCCAGTCATGTGAATATTATAACATGTGAGCCATTCATAGGTGGAAAATATACTTCCAATTGCTTACTATGGTATGCCCCTTTCTCAACCTATATTCTATCCTTTTGAATGCTTCTAACATGTCACACTCTTATGCATTTGAGTGAGCTACTTGAGGTTACATTGAGCATGCTTTATTGCAAAGTGTCTAGAAACCAAGTACAATTAATTACAGTGGAACCAGGATACGGGACACAGGACATGCACTGGCACTGAAGTGTCCACATTTGATACATGCTGACGCAAATCAACATTTTATACAAATATAAGAAACAAACTCACCATTTCACACAGATGTATGAAACAGGTTTTCACAACAGCAGGCACATTGGCCATACTAATAAGGATATCAGGACAACAAAGAGTTAAATCTTTAAATATAGGCATGCGCCAAATGGGACACCACTGTAGAATAGCTGGGGACTATATTGGTGCACATCATATCTCTCAACTGTCCAGATTTTTGCATCTTATTTTTGGTCTGTTCCTCATAAAATTTGTGTTTTCTTGGCAAATAATTGAGGACTGAAGTCCCTAAATAATGAAAGACAGTTTGAGTTTCAGACTTCATAGCATTCAGAAAACATATAAGTAGGCCAAATCTGTCAATCTATCAACTTCCTAAGTTTATAGGAGGAATATTTAAAATCTAACCCTATTTTGGGCCTTTGTCCCCCAATTATTTTTTCTGGCTTTGTCCAGATTTTTTACACTGTGAGATTGAGTGTCATGGTGCACATATGTTACAGGCATTGACATGAATAACCAAGGCAAAAACACTGTCATTACTGCACGTAGGCAACTTGTCAGTCATCACAGTCTAGATATATTAGAGGACTGCTGACTGTACCACATATTTATCCACTGAAATTCCACATTACTACCTTTCCAGTATACCTTTACCTGGTGCTACATGTGTAAAGTTCCTGTTAGTCATGGCATTGTTATCACAATGCTGTGCTCAAGATGTCAAGTGCAAAAATGATGCATGGCTGTGCTTTACTGCCGTTGTTCATTTGCACCTGTATATATGAGAATACGTAATAGTGAAGTTAGAAATATATTTCACATGACTTACATATATGTAGCATCATGAAGTTATTATTGGTATACATATAAACATGCAATATCTAATAATGGAGGGAAGTAACATTGTGGAGCAAAATACAACTGACTGTTGCTGCAGATATATGCATAACACTGATGGTAAAGATAGAGCTTTCAGGGCTTGACACCTTTATGTACAAATCCCCAACAGATCACATTCCTCTTAGTTACAGCTTCAAAAAATAACACTGCCAACAATATGATAGTTAAATGGGTATGAATCAATACATTCTAATAGTACCATGCAGATGAATACAAATGAATATTCATACAAATTTAACATCTCTAGTTTGTTGGAGAGCAGTTCTAGGTATGTTAAACTACTAATATGTGATACTACACTGACAAACTTCAATGACTACTGTACCACTGACTTTGTTAGTTATAAGAGAGTGGTGCACTGCTACATATCATGTGAAAATGTACACAATAGGTATATATAATCAAAGCAGAACAGCAACTTAATCATACAAATGTTATGCTCATATCTGCCAGCATAACACACCACGTGTAATATGGAGATTTTCAGGTATACACATAACAGCCAAGGTGATGGACACAGAAATATCTAGTTCCCCTATTTGAAAGCCATTCCAAATTATAAATCAAAAGTTAGAAAAAATGGGCATGTTATGCATCATAAATTTGCATCTTGCAAATATGAGTTACTAATGATATAATGACATAAATGAGGATCTACATTCAGCAGTACGATATTAGTTTTGGACCTTTAGATCTTTCTATAGTTTTCTGTTGATTCTGCTACACTAGTTTCACCCACACGCATCCAGCTGCTCACGCCCCTCCAGTGCAATCATCATAGCAGTACCCGACCTGGGTGCCTATCCTGAAGATATTCATTTTCCAACACAGTTGAGCCATGATCGCCTCTCATAACTTGTCCATTAGTAAGTCACATAATGGGTCTTTCAAACAATCCTTACCTTTCATTACTTATCATATATTTCTGCCTTCCAAGACTTACACTGCTCTTCTGAGTTCTTGAAGTCCAGTACACTTGTATATTGTTTTATTATATAAAATGTGGTATCTTTGTCTAGCAAATCCTGCTGAATATATACAGAACCTGCATTGCGAACTTTGAAAATACTGCTATTTTGCACTAATACTCACAAACATTCTAAGTAATCTATAGGCCAAGAAAATCCACCAAATTCTGTGCTAATTAACCTCATTAATGATGGAAGGTGTCACCTGCTTATAATGTATTTAACACACCTCCCATTAAGAAAATAAGGTACAAAGTGTGAACCTGCCAGACAGAAATAGTATGACTAGCATCAGGGAGTGGTTTAAATGTCCACTGTTCATTGTGCATATATGTCTAATATATATATATATATATATATATATATATATATATATATATATATATAGTTCCCCTTCAGAACGCCAAAAACCCATAACATCTAATTTCAAAACAGCGAGACCATAAGATCGAAAATGCATAACATCTAAAACTCATAACATCAAATCTCACAACATCGAAAATGCATAAAATGTAGTTGTGTATCATAAAACATGTAAATGGTATACTTTATTTTGTTAATCTGTGTATAGTGTTTATTATGCTACTCTGTACATGTTTTTAGGCCATACAAGTAAGTCATTTACACATTATGTGTGCATTGTTTATGGTGATCGCGATACAGTGGGGTTAGGAAATTTAACTTTTTCCCACTTTAGTGTAATCTCGGAGTTGATATATTTAATTTACAGGGTGGGTGGGAAGCAGAGCCTCCTCCACTTTGGAGGTGCAGGGGGGCTTTTCCCCCCTGCAGAAACATAGTAAAAAGTGTGTGGGATGTTATTTATACTTGCTTTGTAGTGTTTGATGTTGTGAGATGCGATGTTATGAGTTTTAGATGTTATGCATTTTTGATCTTATGGTCTCTCTCTTTTGAAATTAGATGTTACGGGGTTTTTAATGGTTTGAAGGGGAACTATATATATATATATATATATATATATATATATATATATATATATATATATATATATATATATATATATATATAGATGTATATAGTTTTTCACCAAGACCATAACATCGATGTTTTGAAACTTTGAATGTTTTGAATGGAGATCATTGTACAGTGCAGAATGGGAAAGTTACTATTTTCCTCACTGTAGTTCTATCTTGGAGTTTATATAATTATTTAACAGAGGATTTGGGGGTGCAGGGGGGTTTGCCACACTGCAAAAATTTAAACATTTTTTTTTATTACAATTTTGAAGTTATAAAACTTTGATGTTATGGTCTCAACCATTTACAGTTCAAAGTTTTGAAACTTCAAGCTTGTAAAGTAGGTCTAAGGAATGGAGAAAAAGTGTTTTGGTACCGATTTTTAAGAATAAGGGTGATGTGCAGAGCTGTAGTAACTACAGAGGGATTAAACTGATCAGTCACACCATGAAGTTATGGGAAAGAGTAGTGGAAGCTAGGTTAAGAAGGGAGGTGATGATT